>NW_022166823.1:0-355602 GCF_008728515.1 Papio anubis | reverse complement strand
TTGCTGAAGGCCTGTGAGCTTTGCAAACATTAAAAACAATGATAGGGATAGGTGGGGTGGCTCACACCTGTAATCACAGCACTTTGGGAGGCCGAGAGAGCTATATACCCATCCTGGGGGTTGCTGAAGGCCTGTGAGCTTTGCAAACATTAAAAACAATGATAGGGCTAGGTGGGGTGGCTCACACCTGTAATCACAGCACTTTGGGAGGCCGAGGCGGGCAGATCATTGGAGGTCAGGAGTTTGAAACCAGCCTGGCCAACATGGTGAAACCCCGTCTCTACTAAAGAAATACAAAAATTAGCTGGGCATGGTGGTGGACGCCTGTAATCCCAGCTACTTGGGAGGCTAAGGCAGGAGAATCTCTTGAACCCAGGAGGCGGAGGTTGCAGTGAGCAGAGATCGCACCACTGCACTCCAGCATTGGTGACAGAGTGAGATTCCATCTCAAAAAAGAAAAAAAACACAAAACACTGATAAAGTCCAGGCTTTGTGGGGACGGGCGTAGGAGATAGTGAGAGAGGGAAAAGTGTCACAACTGAAAATTGACAGATCTCTTGGAATCTATAACAATTTTTTTGTGGTGCTCTTTTCCTTCTTGATGCCACCCTTCTTCCAGTAGAGGTTAGTTGTAAGATTGAGGTTACATCTGTTTGATGTTGTAGGAGGCTGTGACATTCAAGGATGTGGCTGTAGTCTTCTCCAGGGAGGAACTGCGACTGCTGGATCTTACCCAGAGGAAGCTGTACCGAGATGTCATGGTGGAGAACTTCAAGAACCTGGTTGCAGTGGGTGAGGACAGGCACTGTCTGACCCTGAATTTCAGCTCCCTTGAGAATCTCTTTGCTCTCAGGTGTTCAAGGGTTTGAACCTTTTAAAACGGTTCCTTGCTCTTGAAGACGAAAGGTTTTCTAATCTCTGGGAAAACAGCATAGGTTTTTCTGGTCTTTCTGTTCAGGCAAAATTCTGTCCTTTTAAATTGCTGGTTCTCACCCACAGGTGATTTCGCCCCCAGAAGATATTTAGCAATGTCTGGAAATGGTTGTTACAACTGATGGAGGGGTGCTGTTGGCATCTTGTGGGTAGTAGCCAGGAATTCTGCTAAATCTCCTACAGTGCACAGGACAGTGCTCCCAAGAGAGAATTGACCAGTCCAAAATAGTAGTGCCGCAGTTGCAAAACCCTGTTTTAAATGAACCGTAAATGGACAATTTAGCTTCTATGCTTTATCTTTCAAACACCTTGTCTTTCAAATGAAACCCATCAATACATTAACTTGGTACATTATATTGGCTTTTTTTTTCAGTGAAATAAAACAGATAAGGATAGAAAATATCAGAGTTCCTTATCAGGAACTGCTCACATTGCATCAAAAACTGTGACAATTTTCAGTGAATGGTGTGAGATATAGTGTTGCAAATGTGATGAAAACAGACATTGGCTAAGTATAACTTGATATATATATATACACACACACACACACATATATATGTATATGAACTAGGCCACAACCTAAATTTCTTATTATAGTTCATGATCTAAAAACATCTTAAAATAAATCACTCTAGAGGTCGGGCATGGTGGCTTATGCCTTTAATTGCAGCAATATGGGAGGCCAGGATGGGTGGAGCACTTGAGGTCAGGAGTTCGAGACCAGCCTGGCTAACATGGTGAAACCCTATCTCTACTAAAAATGCTAAAATTGGCCGGGCATGGTGGCAGGTGCCTGTAATCCCAACTACTCAGGAGGTTGAGGCAGGAGAATTGCTTGAACCCTGAAGGCAGAGGTTGCCGTGAGCCGAGATTGTGTCACTGCACTTTAGCTTGGGCGATGGAGTGAGACTCTGTCTCAAAATAAAAAATAAATAAATAAAATAAGTAATAAAATATCACTCTAGAGGTTGTGAGGCTTATACGGTTCAGACAAAAATGTGTTTTAGTTGTGTGTTCATCTTAAATACATATAAATCTACATTTTCATAGGGCATCTTCCCTTCCAACCAGATATGGTATCCCAATTGGAAGCAGAAGAAAAGCTTTGGATGATGGAAACAGAAACCCAAAGAAGTAGGTATTCTGGTGAGAACCCTGTGTCTGTTCTTTCAGGTACTGGTTAGTCTGCATCTTACCATGTCCATTACCTCCCTGGTCCGAATGTGGTCATCTTTCACCTGGATTATAACAACAGCTTCCATGCTGGTCTCCCCACCTCCTCCCTTGTGCTCCTACAGTTTATTTTCTAAATGGTAGCCAGATGGTTATTTTTTTAAATATCTTTATTTTTTGAGACAGGGTCTCACCCTGTCACCCAAGCTGGAGTGCAGCAGCGTGACTGTAGCTCACTGCAGCCTCAACCTCCTGATTTCAAGCGGTTCTCCTGCCTCAGCCTCCTAAGTAGTTAGGACTATAGGTGTATATCATGACACCTGGCTAATTTTTTATTTTTTGTAGAGATGAGGTCTTCCTGTGTTGCCCAGGCTGGTCTCAAACTCCTGGACTCAAGCATTCTTCCCACCTCAGCCTCCCAAACTGCTGGGATTATAGATGTGAGCTGCCACACCTGGCCCAGTATGGTTCTTTAAAGAACACATTAGATTATGTCATTCCTCTGCTCAGAAGCCTTCACAACCTTCCCATTTCACTCAAAGTCCTTGTACTGAACTGCAAGACCCTTCCTGGTCAGATTTCACCAAGTTTCTCTTTGATCTCCCATTCCTTTCCCTTTGCTTAGATCATCTCAGCCATGCTGGCCACCCTTGGAGTATTTGTTAAACCTACTAAGTTCCCTTCTGTTCCATGGCTTCTAACTAGCTCTCCTCGTTGCCTTGGTGGAGAGTCTCCCCAGCACCTTACTTATTGCACTCAAGTCATTGCTCAAATGTTGTATCATTAGAGAGGTCTTGTATGTTTAAATTTACCATTTTAATTTAAAATACCATCTTCTTTCCATTTTCTATCCCCTTACCTTTCATTTCTCTCCTCTTTGCTTTCTCTTTAATTCGCATATTCCTCAGGTCTACTTACTTAAAAATTAAAAGTAAGCTGGGTATGGTGGTGCACACCTGTAATCCTGGCTACATGGGAAGCTGAAGTGGGAGGATCACTTGAGCTGAAGAGTTCCAGACCAACCTGGGCAACACAATGAGACTCCATCTCTACAAAAAAATAAAAAAAATTAGCCAGGCATGTTAGCATACACCTGTAGTCCCAGCTACTTAGGAGGCCGAGGCAAGAGGATCAAGTGAGCCCAGGAATTTGAAACCAACCTGGAAAACATAGTGAGACCTTGTCTCACACACACACAAAATTAAAAATAAAAATTAGGTATTCCTAGATGATGTGAATTTTTTTATTTTATTTTATTTTATTTTATTTTTTGAGACCGAGTCTTGCTCTGTCACCCAGGCTAGAGTGCAGTGGCGCCATCTTGGCTCACTGCAACCTCCGCCTCCCAAGTTCAAGTGATTCTCCTGCCTCAGCCTCCCAAGTTGCTGGGATTACAGATGACCACCACTACGCCCAACTAATTTTTGTATTTTCAGTAGAGATGGGGTTTCACCATGTTGGCCAGGCTGGTGTCGAATGTCTGATCTGATCTACCCACTTTGGCCTCCCAAAGTGCTGGGATTACTGGCGTGAGACACCGCGGATGATGTAAATTTATATGCTCTCCCCACCCCAAAAACAAAACAAGTAAGCTTATCTATTAACATGATAGACTAGGCTCTGAATTCTGTGAGTAGTTGATGGATATAATTCATCCTCTTTGGTTCATCTCCCTTTTTAGGTCTACATGCTGCTTCATGTTTGATGTGTTTAGGAATGTTAGATATTTGCTTCACTTTACTGGGTCTCATTTTCATATGCAAACTTAACCTCAGGAATTATCCTAGGTATTGTTACTTTTCATTTTTGCATAATTTAAACAAAGTCCTTCTTTTAACAAACCTTGTAGCATTTTCTGCCACCTTATCTCAAAGGTTTTTCTTTGATACCTTCAACATGTTTCAGGATTTTGCAACCATGCTCCATGTACAAGTAATATTCTGAAACATTCTTCATAAGTCAGAGGAACACATGTTAAAGGGCTTCCCCTGCCTCCTTACCCCCGCTCCCCGAGATGTAGTTTGGCTGTGTCACCCAGGCTGGAGTGCAGTGGTGTGATCTTGGCTCACTGCAACCTTTGCCTCCTGTGTTCAAGCAGTTCTCCTACTTCAGCCTCCTGAGTAGCTGGGATTACAGGCACTTGCCACCACGCCTGGCTTGTTTTTGTATTTTTAGTAGAGATGGGGTTTCACCATGTTGGCCAGGCTGATCTCGAACTCCTGACCTCGTGATCTGCCTGTCTCAGCCTCCCAAAGTGCTGGGATTACAGGCATGAACCACCATGCCCAGCCAAAGGGTTTATTTTTATAAGAATTATTAACAAAAAACTTAAAGAGAATGGAGACAAGTAGATATCACATCCCTTTTACTCTGAGAGTTAACTCATAGATTGAGAGCACGGCAGTGTGATTAATTATTTGGGAACACTGTCTTCTAGTGGATGTCTAACATAACTCGTAATTTCTAAGACATTTTTGGATATATAAATATTCAAACCTACTAACCTTAGAAGATAAAAGCTATTCACAGCTGTTGGAATGTGTAACTACACTATCAAAAATTATCAATGGCAATATGGCAGGTATTACAGTTCATCAGTTTCCTTGTATCAGTATCAAGTTGACTTTACTCATTGGTGAAAACTGCCTTATCCATACAGCTGACTTACCACTTTCCCATTTTCCCTTCCCTCTAATACCCAAACAGTTATATAACTTACATACAGTAGTTCTTCAGCAGTTTTGAATTGGACATTTCCAGAAGTCCAAAGGCACTGACATACCTGTGGAGTTGAGGTGAGTCTTGATTAGGCAAAGAAAATTCCAGAATTTCTAAATTGGTTTTCCTGTGTAATTTGCATCCACATGTATTAATCTTAGCTTCCACCACAAGCAATGTGAGAAGCACTTTACATGTTGTGGTGACTTCTGGTACCAAACACCTGAAGTTAGTCTGGACTTTCAGAGTAAGGGCATAGTCTTCCACAAGACTGCTCTCTATACCAGCTCTAAGTTTAGGGATTCCCAGATAATTTTGCTCACCTCTGACCAAGTAGCTACAAATTTGAGAGTTCCATGATAATTTGTTAGAATGACTAACAGAATTCAGGAAGGTGCTGGACTTACAGTTTGTTTTTTTTTTTTTGTTTTTTTTTTTTTGAGATGGAATCTCGCTCTGTCACCCAGGCTGGAGTGCAGTGGCACGATCCTGGCTCACTACAGCTCCGCCTCCCAGGTTCTCGCCATTCTCCTGTCTCAGCCTACCGGGTAGCTGGGACTACAGGTGCCCGCCACCACGCCTGGCTAATTTTTTGTATTTTTTAGTAGAGACGGGGTTTCACCATGTTAGCCAGGATGGTGTCAATCTCCTGACCTTGTGATCTGCCCGCCTCGGCCTCCCAAAATTGCTGGGATTACAGGCGTGAGTCACTGCACCCAGCCTGGACTTACAGTTTTATTATAGCAAAAAAGATACACATTGGAATCAGCAAAAGGGCGAGATGTATAGGGTGAAATCTGGGAGGGTTCCCTCTTCCCTTTTGTAAGGACTTGTGATTACTTCGGGCTGATTGGATATTCTAGGATAATCTCCTTAAGAGCTTTCATTTAATCATATCTATAAATTGCTTTTTAAAAAAAATTTTTGTAGACAAAGAGTCTTGCTCTGTCGTCCAGGCTGAAGTGCAGTGGTGCAATCTTGGCTCACTGCCACCTCCACCTCCTGGGATCAAGCGATTCTCACGTCTTAGCTTCCCTAGTAGCTTACAGGTGCCCACCACCACGCCAGGCTAATTGTTTTTGTATTTTTTTTTTTTTTTTTAGCAGAGACGGGGTTTCACCATGTTGTCCAGGCTGGTCTCGAACTCCTGACCTCAAGTGATCCACCCGCCTCGGCCTCCCAAAGTGCTGGGATTACAGGTGTGAGCCACCTGGCTTGTAAATTCCTTTTTGCCATGTACATTAACTATTCACAAGTTTGAGGGTTCAGGATGTGGACATCTCTTGGGGGTCGCGTGTCATTACTCAGCCTGCCATATCCAGAAATGTGTAGATACCTGTCAATATCTTTTTTTCAGTTTGTATTATTAGAATGTAACATTTCATTTAGGCAAATTACTTGATTAGGACTTGGTAAACCACCCCCTAAACATTTTAAGCCAAAGTCTTTCATATGTTTCTAACCATGACCCTCAACATAAGTATAATTTTACATCTTGACTAAGCATAAATATGTTTATATTTATGTGTATGTTTACAAACTACTTTTATTGCTTTTAATACACTAAGCATGTTCTTATTCTGGTTTTTCTTTTTTTTTTGGTCACAAGTTATATACTTGGTTTCATGGTGCACTAATGCATTGCAGCAATTTGAAAACCCTTGTTACAGTGGGGATAAAGCAATGAAGAAAACAAAATGCGTGTTTTTTTTCTTGACCATTACATTCTAGTGGGTCTAAAGAGACAAAGGAAAAAAAAGAAAGTATATAGTAAATCAAATAATAAGTACTGTGGGGAAAAGTCAAGCAGGGTAATCGAACTGGGAAGAGTCGAAGGTGTATGGCAGGCCAGGTGTGGTGGCTCAGCCTGTAATCCCAGCACTTTGGGAGGCCGAGGTGGGCAGATCACTTGAGGTCAGGAGTTCGAGACCAGCCTGGCCAGCATGGCAAAACACCATCTCTACTAAAAATACAAAAATTGACTGAGTGTAGTGGCATGCTCTACATGTGGCAGTAATCCCTGCTACCTGGGAGGCCGAGGAAGAGAATCTCTTGAACCTGGGAGGTGGAGGTTGCAGAGAGCTGAGATTGCGCCACTGCACTCCAGCCTGGGTGACAGAGCAAGACTCTGTTTAAAAAAAAAAAAAAAAGGTTTATGGTGGTACTGTTGATTTATTTTTAGATCATGTGTTATGGAAGGCATCATGGATAGAGTAACATGTAATATGTGAGCAGAGACCTGACAGGAGCAAGAGAACAAGCAAGGCTCCCTGCTTTCTGGGAGGAAGTTTCCAAGCTGAACATACCTCTCCCTCTCTTCGTCTTTTGTGTTGGCTTTGAGAGTTTGCATTATGCTCTATTTCTTTCCTCTCCGAAGTTCTCTCCTAGTTACACAAGATTGACTTTCCCTTTTCCACTTCTTGTCCAGAGACCTGGATTTCTACCAGATTTTAGAACAATGATCTTATTCCAACTGCTTTCCCAAATTTCCTGTTGGATAATAGTTTCTAACAGGATCTAAAATACTATTTTATGCCTACAGTCTGAACTTTTCTAACCTAACTGGTTATTAGAATCCCACTTATCATAAGCCTACTGAGGAAGAGGTGAGTAGGCTATTAATTGATGTTATTGTAGGTCGCAATGTGGATTGTCTTTTTGTTGCCTTGCAGCTACCTGATTTTAGCTTTTAGCTCTCATATTAAATTGTTAGACTTAAACGGTTCTAAATGGATCATGTTTATACTTAGTGAATGGGAGCCTGTGGACCCCATTCTTTGTTTACACCTGTATGAAAAACATGACAAAAGAATACACGATGCTGTAAGGACAAGGTCATTTTTTCCCTGGTTTATCAAGGCTTTCTCCCATGACCTAAGTGTGAAATTCTGATATTTCTGAAGAAAGCATTTACTGCTCTCATCTCTAAATATTGCCTTTTTTTTTTTTTTTTTTTTTTTTTTTTTTATAGGCAGCAAGCATCAAAATAAGATGGAGACGCTCCAAAAATTTGCATTAAAATACCTTTCAAATCAAGAGCTATCCTGCTGGCAAATCTGGAAACAGGTTGCAAGGGAATTAACCAGGTGTCTTCAGGGGAAGAGTTCCCAGTTACTACAAGGTGACTCTATTCAGGTTTCTGAAAATGAGAACAATATAATGAACCCTAAAGGGATTTATATTGAAAATCAAGAGTTTTCATTTTGGAGAACCCAGCATTCTTGCAGGAATATATATCTGAGTGAGTCACAGATTCAGAGTAGAGGTAAGCAAATTAATGTGAAAAATAACCTGCATATACATGAAGACTTCATGAAAAAGTCACCATTTCATGAGCATATTAAAACTGACACAGAACCGAAACCCTGCAAAGGTAATGAATATGGCAAAAACATTAGTGATGGCACCAATCAGAAATTACCCTTAGGAGAGAAACCCCATCCATGTGGTGAGTGTGGAAGAGGCTTCAGTTATAGCCCAGGGTTTCCCCTTCATCAGAATGTTCACACAGGAGAAAAATGCCTCAGTCAAAGCTCACATCTGCAAACTCTTCAGAGAATTCACCCAGGAGAGAAACTCAATAGATGTCATGAATCTGGTGATTGCTTCAGTAAGAGCTCTTTTCATTCTTACCAATCTAATCATACAGGAGAAAAGTCCTATAGATGCGACAGTTGCGGCAAAGGATTCAGTAGCAGCACGGGTCTTATCATTCATTACAGAACTCATACTGGAGAGAAACCCTATAAATGCGAGGAATGTGGTAAATGCTTCAGTCAAAGTTCAAATTTTCAGTGCCATCAGAGAGTCCACACTGAAGAAAAACCATACAAATGCGAAGAGTGTGGTAAGGGCTTCGGTTGGAGTGTTAATCTCCGTGTTCACCAGAGGGTCCACAGGGGTGAGAAACCCTATAAATGTGAGGAGTGTGGTAAGGGCTTCACTCAGGCTGCACATTTTCACATCCATCAGAGAGTGCACACTGGAGAGAAACCCTACAAATGTGATGTGTGTGGTAAGGGCTTCAGCCACAATTCACCATTAATATGCCATCGGAGAGTCCACACAGGAGAGAAACCATATAAGTGTGAGGCGTGTGGGAAAGGCTTTACCCGTAATACAGATCTGCATATTCATTTCAGAGTTCACACGGGAGAGAAACCCTATAAATGTAAGGAGTGTGGTAAGGGCTTCAGTCAGGCTTCAAATCTTCAAGTCCATCAAAATGTCCACACTGGGGAGAAACGATTCAAATGTGAAACGTGTGGGAAGGGCTTCAGTCAGTCCTCAAAGCTTCAAACCCATCAGAGAGTCCACACTGGAGAGAAACCATACAGATGTGATGTGTGTGGTAAGGATTTCAGTTATAGTTCAAATCTTAAACTACACCAAGTAATTCACACCGGAGAAAAACCATATAAATGTGAGGAATGCGGGAAGGGCTTCAGTTGGAGATCAAATCTTCATGCGCATCAAAGAGTTCACTCAGGAGAGAAACCCTATAAATGTGAGCAGTGTGATAAGAGCTTCAGTCAGGCCATCGATTTCCGGGTACATCAGAGAGTCCATACTGGAGAGAAGCCATACAAATGTGGTGTCTGTGGTAAGGGCTTCAGTCAGTCCTCTGGTCTTCAGTCCCATCAGAGAGTCCACACGGGGGAAAAGCCATACAAATGTGATGTGTGTGGAAAGGGCTTTAGATACAGTTCGCAGTTTATATACCATCAGAGAGGCCACACTGGAGAAAAACCTTACAAATGTGAAGAGTGTGGGAAAGGCTTTGGTAGGAGCTTGAATCTTCGGCATCATCAGAGGGTCCACACGGGAGAGAAACCCCACATATGTGAGGAGTGTGGTAAGGCCTTCAGTCTCCCCTCAAATCTTCGAGTCCACTTGGGTGTTCACACCAGGGAAAAACTCTTTAAATGTGAAGAGTGTGGTAAAGGCTTCAGTCAGAGTGCACGTCTTCAAGCCCATCAGAGAGTCCACACTGGAGAAAAACCATACAAATGTGACATATGTGATAAGGACTTCCGTCACCGTTCACGTCTTACATATCATCAGAAAGTCCATACTGGCAAAAAGCTTTAGAAATGAGAAGTGTGTTACCAACTTTTGTCTGAATGCACCTTTTCAAGTTTTTGGAGAGTGCATGCTGGTGGTAAACCCTATAAAAGTATTGAGAGTGGAAGGAGGTTTATTCACGTTTGGAATCTTTCTAACAAATCCATCAAGATGATGACATAGAACCATGAACAGGAATAGAACTCGTATTTAGGGGAAAAATGGGGCTTGTGGCTCTCTTGGTAAGATCTAGTTAATATAAATGATCACCTTTCAATGTGAATATATGCCTGAAGATAATGTGTGGAAGGATATTTGCCATATGCTAACTGGTTTTTTGGCCAGGGAGAGTTTTGAGTTATTATTCCTTTTCTTTAATTTTCATTTTATACCTACAGTGATCATTATTTTCATGAAAGCTGTAAAGCTATGAATAATGAATAAAATTACTGACTCAAAATTTTCTGTAACTAAGGACTCATAATATGATTATTTTATATGGTACATAGATTTAAAATTAAGGAATATATCCCCAGGGATGAATCTTTGATCTTCAGAAGTAAATATATGTCTGCCATAGAGGTATATTAAAGGATAGTATGGCCGGGCATGGTGGCTCATGCCTGTAATCACAGCACTTTGAGAGGCCAAGGCGGGTGGATCACGAGGTCAGGAGATCAAGACCATCCTGGCTAATATGGTGAAACCCCGTCTCTACTAAAAATACAAAAAAATTAGCCAGGCGTGGTGGCACGTGCCTGTAGTCCCAGCTACTTGGGAGGCTGAGGCAGGAGAATCGCTTGAACCCAGGAGGTGGAGGTTGCAGTGGGCTGAGATCACACGATTGCACTCCAGCCTGGTGACAGAGCGAGACTGTGTCCCAAATAAATAAATGAAGGATAGTCAGTGCATCATTGTTTTAATAGCAAACAGAAATAGTTGGATTGCCAAAGTATTTTGTGCTTTACCAATCCAGCAGCACGCTATGCAGACATCAAATGGGAAAAGGTAAATTTTTAGCTGTGGATGTTGGAAGATGTTCAGAGTATATTAACTTGAAAAAAAAAAGTGAGATTTTTATGTGATCCTATTTTGTAAAAACGCATAGATGAATAAGTATTTACTTATAGTTCTCTCTAAATAATGGGATTTTACTTTATGTATATTTTTATATTTCTTTAAACTTATTTTGAAATAATTTAAAACTTTCAGAAAAATTATAGAAATTATATAAAAGCTCCCATATACTCTTTACCCAGATTCACCAGTTGTTAACATATTTGAATTATTCTCTCAATAAGTATGAGCATATCTATACCCATACTTATACATGTTATATGCATTTATACATAAAGTTTTGCCATATGAATGTTATATCCTTCTCCCTACACTAAATACTTGTGTGCTTTCCTAAGAACAAGGATATCTACTTAGCTTTAATACAACATTCCAGTGATTTATTTACTTAGAGACAGGGTCTCATTCTGTTGTCCAGGCTGAGTGCAGGGGGGTGATTATAGCTCACCACAGCCTTGAACTCCTGGGGTCAAGCGATCCACTCCACTCAGCCTTTCAAGTAACTGGGACTGCAGGCATTGACCACCATGCCCACCTAATTTTAAAGATTTTTGTAGAGATGGGCTCTCGCTATGTTGTCTAAACTGGTGTAGAATTCTTGGGCTTAAGTGATCCTCCCACCTCAGCCTTGCAAAATGCTAGGATTATGGGCATGAGCCACTGTACCCAGAAAGAAAATTTATTATTGATACATAACACTATGTAACGTATAGACCTTATTTAAATCTTACAGTTATCCCAATAATATATTTATTGGTTTTCTGCTCTAGAGTCCAAAGATTACACATTGCATTTAGACTGCTTTAATCTGAATTGCTACCTCTTTCATTGTTTTTAATGACCTTGATATTCTTGAGATTATTTTGTAGAATGTCTCTTAATTTGGATTTGCCTGAGGTTTCCTTACAATTGGATTTGAATTACATTTTTTTCCCTGAGGACTCTAAGTGGTGTGCAGCACATCAGGAAACACGGTATGTTTGTACCTTTATGGGTTATGTTAACTTGGAACACTTGATTGGGGAGGGCCGTGCTGGGTTTTTCCACTGCGAAATTACTATTTTTTTCTTTGTAATTAATAATTACAAAGGCAACTTGTGGGGAGACACTTCCTGACTCTATAAATAACTTGTTTTTCGTAAATTTTCCTCCACTAGTTTAAGCATTCTTTAAGTCTGGCCTAAATCAGTAATTGCTCTGATGGTGTAAAAGGGTGATATATTCAACCTTCATCATTCCTCCAACACTTGTTAGACTGTTGTTCTACTCTAAGGAAGTTTCCCTTCTGTCCTGTTTGCCCGTCATGTATTTTCAAATAAATTTGAGCACATCTACACAATACAATGTTCCAAGCTCATCTGGTATTCTTCCTGCCCCATCCATGGAATTTGCTGTTTCTTTGAGAACTCAGATTCTTCTGATTGGGGGATGGTAGTTAAACATCAAGATCTGGGTAATAGCTGTAATAGATGTGCCTTTTCTTTTTTTTTCCACTAGGGGATGAAGGAGGGGAAAGAGGTATATAGACAGGAAGAGAAGTAGAAAGGTAGAAAGAATTAATGATGAGTTCCTGCTTTTATCTCCAGTTCTTAATATCCTAGTGATTTTTTTTTTTTTTCTAGCCTTACCCCTATTCTGTGTTGCATCTTCATTCTTCAAGAATCAGAAATTTGTCTCCCAGTATCATTCATATATTTACTGGGGAATGTGGACATGCATCCAACTAGAACTTGGGGGTTCTGTCTTTTGGAGAGAATGGGAGTATTGGATGACTGATGCCAGAGATGATTTTTGAATGGCATAGTCTCCCAAACATTACAATTTTTCGCATTCTCAGCGTATTGACCCTTTAAACCAAATAAAATGTTCCCGTAGGATCATGAAGAAAAGTATCTGATAGAAATATCCAAAGATAGATATATTCAGATGAGAGCCTTCCAGTCAATGTTTCCTTGCAGGTACTAGCACAGTTAATGTTAAGGAATGGTTTCTTGTGAACTGTTGTGGAGCTCTCCTAGCCTGTGAGTGTCACTGATGCCACTGATGAATATTGCTTTATTTACCTCTCATTCTCTTCTTAACCTTCTCAGAGGTAGTTTGACAAAGTCTCAAACCGCATCCCTCTACTGCTTCTTGAGAGGACCAAGGCATTTTAGGAGAAACTAGTGTTAAAGAGACCAAGTCAGAAGATTGGTAACAAAGTAGTATACTATAATAGCAGACTCTCAGCCAGGCACAGTGGTTCACACCTATAGTTTCAACTACTCAAGAGGCTGAGGCGGGAGGATCACTTGAGCCCAGGAGTTTGAAGCTGCAGTGAGCTGTGATTGCACTACTGCATTCCAGCCTGGGTGACGGTGAGACCCCATCTTGAAAAAGCTGGCTGGGTGCAGTGGCTGCCGCCTTTAATCCCAGCACTTTGGCTGGCCAAAGTGGGTGGATCACCTGAGGTTAGGAGTTCCAGACCAGTCTGGCCAACATGGTAAAACCCTGTCTCTACTAAAAATACAAAAAGTTAGCCAGGCGTGGTGGTGGGCGCCTGTAATCCCAGCTATTCGGCTGAGGCAGGAGAATTGCTTAAACCCAGGAGGCGGATGTTGCAGTGAGCTGAGATCGTTTCCACTGCACTCCAGCCTGGGCAACGGGAGTGAAACTCCATCTCAAAAAAAAAAAAAAAAAAAAAAAAAAGGAAAAAAAGAAAAAGCCAACCCTGGAATTAGACTTTCTTGTTCAGTGTAGCCATTTGCTAGTTGTGTAACTGCAGACAAAATGCTTAACCTCTCTATTCCTCAATTTGCTTGTGTTGTCAATGTTTGAGGATAATGTCTTTTAGTTCTGTGGTAAGGGTTAAAACTATATGCCTGGCATGTAGTAAGATCTGTATAGTGTTAACTATTATTTTCAACATACATGTCACTATTACTAGATATCTGCTAACTTATACTAGAAATTTCTAAACAAGGGATCAGTAAACTATAGCCTGCTGGCCAAATCTAGCATGTGTTCTTTTTTTGTACAACACGAGAGCTGAGATTTTAAATGTTTAAAGAGTTATAAGGTTAAAAAAAAGAATATGCTACAGAGACCATCTGTGGCCCACAAGACCCAAAACGTTACTGTCTGGCCCTTTTTAGGAAGTTTGCCATTCCCTGGTCTAAGCAAATTTTAGTTTCTCGGAAGCCTTGCTTCTGAGATACATACGTACTACAGATATGTATTATCTCAATTCAGCACTTCTCAAGTCTTTTAGGTTTAAAGAAATGCTCAAATTGACATAAGAAAACACAAGCATTTTTTTTTAGAGAAAATTAGGACCATGTATGAAGCAATGTGCTGTGTGTCCAATGTGTAGCTAATCTGCAATTCTATGAATAAATGTTATGTTTGTTTGTTTGTTTTTTTGTAAGTAAACTTAGGTTTTACAGGTTTAAGTACCTTCCCTAAGTCAGTCAGTAGTAAATGCCACAACCACAGTTTGAACTCAGGTCTATCTTGCTGACTTCAAAGCTACTCTTAAATGCTGTCTGCATAAATTACATTGCAAGGCCAGAATGCCTAAGTTTACATTCTATAGAGCATGCATCCCATTTCACATGAATAAAGTACAAATATAAGAATGGAATATCCTTCAAAAAGTACCAAATTTGCCTAGGAAGTGTTTTGCTCCATTTCAACTCAGGCTTTTCCTATAATAAGTTAATAATCTAAGGCAAGCTTGTCCAATTTGCAGTCCAGGACAGCTTTGAAAGTGGCCCAACACAAATTCATAAACTTTCTAAAACATGAGATTTTTTTTTTTGAAAAATTTTAAAGCTCATCAGTTGTTTTATGTGTGACCCAAGACAGTTCTTCTAGTGTGGCCCAGGGAAGCCAAAAGATTGGACACCCCCATCTAAGAGATATGTTTTGTATTTCCTACTTCCTTGATTACATTTCTGACCTTGTTGATGCCATTTTAAAATATTTCTTCTTGTTTGATGATTGAAAATCCAATACTGAAAAATTAACTCAAATGTTGAAAAAGCCATGTTTGAAGCTTTAACCTAGCAGCTGTAACCTAACTGAATGTACCTCTTCCAACTATAATTTTGCAGTCCACTTGAGGAAGGAATCCTTTTTAGGACTTATCTGAAACTATTTACTTGGTAGTTCCTCCACAAAATCAGGTTTATTTAAAAATATGCAGCTTTTGCCAGGCATGGTGGCTCATGCCTGTAATCCCAGCACTCTCAGAGGCTGAGGCAGGAGAATGGCTTGAGCCCTGGAGTTCAAGAGCAACATGGGCAGCACAGTGAGACCCCATCTCTACAAAAAAAATCAAAAAATTAGCCGGGCATGGTGTCACGTACCTGTAGTCCCAGCTACAGGCTGAGTGGCTGAAGTGGGAGGATTGCTAGAGCCCAGGTGGTTGAGGCTGTAGTGAGTTGTGCTGTTGCACTGCACTCCGGCCTAGGGCCCTGACTCATAGAGATAATAATCATCTTAAAAATGCAGGTTTTAGGATAGCCATTTACTTGAAAATTGTAAGTTGGAGAGCCCTTCAGCAATTTATACCCATATTTCTCTTCTCTTTTTCCCTCCCCCTTTTAAGTTTTGAGGTATAATTAACATACAATAAGCTGTACATATTTAAAGTGTTCGATTTTTAAAGTTTTAATATGTGTATCTTTGAAACCATCACCACAATCAAGATAGCAAAAATACCCATCATTCTTCAAAGTCACCTCATATCTCCCTTTTAATCTCCATTCTGCTCCTCCCCAATCCCTGAGCAACCACTGATCTGCTTTCTGTCACTGTAGAGTAGTTTGCATTTCCTACTATCCTAACAAATGAAAACCATACAGTATATACTCTTTTTTTCCCTAACTTCTGGCAGAAAGAGATTCATCCTTGTTGTCTGTATATAATTAATTCATTATTGATCATTACTGTAATCGTATAGATATACCACAATTTTTTTTTAATCCATCTATTGATGGGGATTTGAGTTGTTTTCAAACTTGGCTATTATAAATGCTATGACATGCTGTCAACACTTGTTTGTGTACAAGTGTTTGCATGGAGATATGTACAGTCCAGAAATATATATATATATACACACCATATATAACTCTAGACTATATATTTTATCTTGGATAAATAGCTAGGAATTGGATAACTGGATCATATGGTAAGTATATGTATGACTTTTATTGTATTTTTAATTTAGTATTTTTATTTATCACAGTTATACAAATTTGGAGGAGTACCTGTGGTATTTCAGTACATGTGTACAATGTGTAATGATCAAATCGGTGTAGTTGGGATGCCCATCACCCCAAACATTGTGTTTAACTTTTTTTTTTTTTTTGAGATGGAGTCTCTGTCACCCTGGCTGGAGTGCAGTGGTGTGGCAACCTCTGCCTGCTGGGTTCAAGCAATTATCCTGCATCAGCCTCCCAAGTAGCTGGAACTACAGGCATGCGGCACCATGCCCGGCTAATTTTTTGTATTTTTAGTAGAGACGGGGTATCACCGTGCTGGCCAGGCTAGTCTCGAACTCCAGACCTTGTGATCCACCTGCCTAGGCCTCCCAAAGTGCTGGGATTACAGCCACTGCACCCGGCCGTGTTTAACTTTTTAAGGAATTTCCACTCTTTTCCAAAGTGAGTGTGCTGTTTTATGTTTTCATCAGCAGTGTACATGTTTTCTTCACATTTTCATCAAAATGTATAATGGTCGGTCTCTTTTAGCTATTCTACCCTAGTAGTATCTTACTGTGTTTTTAATTTGCATTTTTCTAAACATGCTTTCCATGTGCTGATTTTCCACTATCATATCTTTGGTAAAGTCTATTTAAATACTTTGCCCAATTTTTTTTTTATTGGGTTACTTGTTTTCTTATTGAGTTTTATGGGTTCTTTGTATATTATTGATACAAGTGCTTTATCAGGTATGTGATTTGTAAAATTTTTTCACTCTGGTTAAGCAGAAGTTTAAAATTTTTATGAAGTCTAATTTATAATTTTCTTTGATGTATCATGCTTTTGGTGTCATATCTAAGAAACCTTTGCCTAATCCAAGGTCTCAAAGACTTTCTCCTATGTTTTCTTCTAATTTTATGAGTTTAGGTTTTACATACAGATGTATGGTCCATTTTTAATTAATACTTGCATATAATATAAAACATGTTTATTCATCTTAAAACTATGGATGTCCAGTTATGCCAACACCATTTATTGAAAAAATGATCTTTTCTCCATTGAATTGACTTTGCATCTTTGTCAAAAATCAGTTGACCGTATACGAGTGGGCCTATTTTTGAACTCTCTATTCTTGCTCGTTGATCTTTATGTCTGTTCACCATACACAGCCAGTTGTTCTTGATTACTAACATAGTTTTATAGTAACTCTCTCTAAATCAGGTAGCACGAGTCTTCCAACTTTGCTTTTTCAAAATTGCTTTAGCTATTCTAGTTCTTTTGCTTTTTCGTGTAAGTTGTAGAACCATCTTGTTGATTGTTTTAAAGAATATTTGCAGGGCTTTTAATGGGAAGCGTGTTGGAAGATTTGACTTCTTTAGTCTTCCAATCAGTGAACATGGCATGTCTCTTCTCTTATTTAGGTCTTTTACTTCGTCAGTGATTTGTATTTTTCAGTACACAGATATTGCCTGTTTTGTTAGACTTGTACTTAAAAAATTCCTGAAAATGTTGTTCTATTGTAAGTTTCTATTTGTTCATAATAGTATATAGAAATGCAACTTATTTATGTTAACATTGTATGTTAACATTGCATCTCAGGACCTTTTGAAACTGATTTATTAGTTCTGGTAACTTTTTCATTCTTTATACATAATCATGTTGTATGCAAATGGAGACAGTTATTTCTTCTTTTCCAATACGGTTTTTGTTTCTTTGCTTGTTTCCCTAAGAGCTTTTTCTGCATCTACTAAGATGATTAAAGAGTTTTCCTTCTTTAGTCTATTAATATGGTGAATTACATTCATTTTAAAATGTTTGAACAACATTGCATTCCTGAGATAAACCAATTAGTCATGGTGCAGTATTCTTTTCATATATTCTACTTGCTGGTATTTGTTGAGGAATTTTGTGTCTATGTTTATGAGGAATATTGATCTGTTGCCTTCATGCATTTTTCTAATTTTGGTAACAAGATAATGCTAGCCTTATAAAATGGAAAGTATTTTTCTCTTCTTTATTTTCTTCTTTTTCCTCAAAATGTTTGTGTGGTGTTGGTAGTTTCTTTTCCCTTAAATGTTTGATACATGTAAGAGGCCTAGGCCTGGTGGTGGTGTTTCTGGAGGTGTTTTAACTTGAATTCAATGTCATTAATAGGTAGAGGAATATTCAGGATGTCTATTTCTTCTTGAATGAATTTTGGTAGGTTTTCTTTTTTAAATAAATTGTCTATTTCATCTAGATTGTCACGTATGGCATAAAGTTTTTCATATTTATTTTCATTTTAATGTCAGGATCTGGCGTGTGTGTGTGTGTGTGTGTGTGTGTGTGTGTGTGTGTGTGTCTCCCAGGCTGGAGTGCAGTGGCGTGATCTTGCACTTATTTGCAACCTTTGCCTCCCAGGCAGGTTCAAGCGATTCTCCTGCCTCAGCCTCCTGGGTAGCTGAGATTACAGGCACCTGCCACAATGCCCAGCTAATTTTTGTATTTTTAGTAGACACGGGGTTTTGCCATGTTGGCCAGGCAGGTCTCAAACTCCTGACCTCAAGTGATCCACCTGCCTCAGCCTCCCAAAGTGCTGGGATTACAGGCGTGAGGCACTGCCCCTGGCCTATCATTAGGATCTGTAATCATAATACAGTCCTACAATTGGTAATTTCTGTTTTGTTTTCTTGTTCTTTTCAAAGTTTATTTATTTTATTTTTTCACCATTGTTCCCCTTTTAGTTTGGTTGATTTCTGCTTTCTTTTTTTGTTGTTGTTTGTTTGTTTTCTTCCTTCTTGCTTAGGGGTTTAATTTTCTTTTTTTTTCTTCTTCTTTTTTCATAGACAGGGTCTCACTCTGTTACACAGGCTAGTCTCAAACTCCTGGGCTCAAGCAGTTCTCCTGCCTTGACCTCCCCCAAATCCTGGGATTACAGGTGTGAGCCATTGAACCCAGCTTTTTTTTTTTTTATTAAGTTTATTAAGCTTAAAAAAGCTTAGATAATTGATGTAAGTTCCTTCTCTTCCAATAGAAGCATTTTCATGCTATAAATTTTGCTCTAAATGCTGCCTTAGTGGCGTTCTACAAGTTCTGATATGTTATCTTTTTATTTTTATTTGATTTAAGTTATTTTCCCTTTTCTCTTGTAACTCATGGGTTATTTTTTTCACCCATGGGTTATTTAATTTCCATGAGTATTGGGGGACTTTCCTGAGATTGTTTTGTTATTGATTCTCATTTAATTTTGTTGTGATATGAGAATATACTGTGTGTGGTTTCAATTCTTTTAAATTGGTGCAGTGAATTACATGGCCCAGAGTATGATCCATCTTGGTGTATGTTTTCTTTTTCATTGTGGCAAGATTTCATCATGACTTACAGGTTTTCTTCCTATTTGTTTTATTGATTAATGAGAATGAAGTCTCCAACTGTAATTGTGGGTTGTTTAGTCTTTGTCTTTATCAGTTTTGGCTTTGTATATTTTGAAGCTTTGTTGTTTTGTGCATACACATTTAATTTTATGTCTTTTTGGTAAAATTGCCTCTTTATTATATGTCCCTCTTATTTCTGGTAATAATCCTTGTTTTGATGCCTACTTTGTTTGCTTTGAATATCACTACTATAGCATTTTATTCGTGTTTGCCTAATAATAGTATAGCCACTCCAGCTTTAATTTGATTATTGTTGCTTTATTCTCCAATCTGATGATTTCTGTTATAATTGGTATGTTTATGTCATTTATATATCATTTAGTAATTGATATGGTCAGATATAAATCTGTTTTTGGTTACCTTCTGTCTTCATTTCTTTTCCTCTTGTTATACATTTTTTGCTAATTTTAAAAAATGATTTCATATTGTATCCACAATTAGCTTATTTATACAGGTTGAACATCCCTTACCCAAACTGTTTGGGATTAGGAGTGTTAGGATTTCAGATTTTTTTGGATTGTGGAATATTTGTATTGTAGTTATCAGTTGAGTATTTGCAGTCTGAACATCTGAAATCTAAAACACTCCCATCAGCATTTCCTTTCAGTTGTCATGTCAGCACTCAAAAAAATTCAGATTTTGAAGCATTTGGATGTTCAGATTGGGGTACTCAACCTGTACCTCTTTTCATAATTGTTTTAGCATTTACTGTAGAATTTACAATATACATCTATAGTTAATGACAGCCTCTCTTTAAATAATATATACCATTTTATTTATTTTATTTCACTAGGTTTTTGGGAAACAGGTGGTGTTTGGTTACATCAATAAGTTCTTTAGTGGTGATTCCTGAGATTTTGAATATGTACTACTTTACTTATACAACTGTACACTCCCAATTCCTCCCTTCGAACTTTTGTCCAGTTGTTGTCAAGCATTTGTCTTTTGCATATGCTATAAAGCCACATTGCTATTATTTTTGCTTTAGGGAGTCAAGTGTCTCTCAGAGCAATTAAAAGTTAAATTCTTAACTGCTTCTGGAAATCTTCATTACTTTACATGTTTACCAAATTTTATTTAGCATCCTTTCTGTTTGAAGAACTTTCTTTAATGTTTCTTGTATTGCTGGTTGGCTGCTACTGAATTTTCTCAGTTTTTGTCTTAAAAAGTTTTCATTATGTCTTCATTTTTGAGGGATATGTTTGCTGGGTATGGAATTATGTGTTGATTTTTTTTCTTTCTATACTGTTTGTATTCTGGTTTGCATAGTTTCTAATGAGAAGTGTCCTGTAATTCTCATCTTTGTTTCTTTGTATGTATTGTGTCTCCCCACCAATCCCCTGCCTTTGGCTGCCTTCAACATTTTCTCTTTATTTTGAATTTACTGCAGTTTGAATGTGATGTGTCTAGGTGTGATTGTTTTTAAACAATCTGTATTTTTAACTTAAAAAAATTAAAATTAAATTAAAATAAAATTTTATTTTAAAAATACAGATACTACCATTGAAAATCCCCAGAAATATATTCATTCACCTACAAACTCTTGTTTCTTACTACACTCTTCATGTAATAAACCAAAGGATGGAAGGGTATATATTTTAATACATTAGAAAAAGCTCATTTGTATATCTTTTGTCTTTGGTTATATTTTGTTGTTCAGTAATGTCATGCATATTCAAATCTTTGTACTTTAATTTGCAATTAAAGATTCAATTGAGAAAAAATAAATCACACTTTCACATAGGACAGTATGCATTATTAAGAGTTTAATGTTAGGTTTTAACTTAAGTAAATATATGCTTCTTGAATTTTTCATATGCACAAAGACCCACTGAAAGTATACATGAAAAACTAACACTGGTCGGGCATGATGACTTACGCCTGTAATCCCAACACTTTGAGAAGACGAGGCAAACAGATCACTTGAGGTCAGGAGTTCGAGACGAGCCTGGGCAACATGGTGAAACTCCGTCTCTACTAAAAATACAAAAATCAGTCAGGCATGGCTGTGCACATATGTAATCCCAGCTACTTGGGAGACTGAGGCAGTAGAATCACTTGAACCCAAGAGGCAGAGGTTGCAGTGAGCCAAGATTGTGCCATTGCACTCCAGCCTGGGTGACAGAGCAAGACTCCATCTCAAAAAACCAAACCAACAAAAAAACTAACACAAAGATTACATGTGGTACATGGGCTTTTGGTATAGTCAAACAACCTTGGGTCAGAATGGGATGAGTTCTCAACGTATACTGTTTATATTATTTTAATTTTGTACCATGTAAATGTATTACTTAGTATAGAAAAAAATTTAAAGCAAATTTCTGCAGATGCATTAATGTGCCTTATTTTTTCATTTGCCTAGTTTAATTATTTGATTAGAGTCTCAGTATTATTTATAATACATATAGACAGTTACACATCCATATTTTCATATTTACACAATTTTAGAAAGTATTACATTTCCCTACAGCCTCACTCCATGGGAACAGTATTGTTAATCGGCCATTGTGTTTTGACTCACCACTGGAAAAGAAAAATTAAACACACGTTTAACAACACAGTTTTAAAACCTAACAAAGACCCAGTCCACAGACCCCATATATGTTATTTGCTGCTGCTCAGGATGGTATTTTCATCCCTGAGAGACTGCAATGCTGTTTTATTTTTTCTTGTCAATGGATTTTCTCTTTCCTCATTCCAATCTTACTATTTTTCTGCAAAGCTTGTTTCCCTTGTCCTGCTTTCATCCAGAATAAAGTTCTTAAAAGCCTATTTCTATCATTGACTAACTCTAGCCTTCACAATGAGAACAGTGAAGATATAGTTTCTTTTTCCTGAATTCCATAATGAGAACTATCTTGCAGTTCATATTGTGGACTTTTGTTCATTTTCTTCTCTCCAGCATTAGCTCACTGATCCAATCCTCTGTTATCCCCAGTTGTCTCCATCTCCCCTGTACCCCCTAGAGTTACAGAGACCTCATTTTGCCAGGTATTTGAACTACAGGAGTTATTGCTACATTTTGCTCCCCATTCTAGTCCAATTGTACCTGACAATATTCCAATTTCAAATCCATTAAGGATAAGCTGTTTTAAGAATGGCAAAGTATAGGCTCAAAATAAAGGGATGGAGGAATATTTACCAAGCAAACAGAAAAAAAAAGCAGAGGTTGCAATCCTAGTCTCCGATAAAACGGACTTTAAACCAACAAAGATAAAAAAAAAAAAAAAAAAGACAAGGGCATTACATAATGGTAAAGAGATGAATGCAACAAGAACAGCTAACTATCCTAAATATATATGCACCTAATACAGGAGCACCTAGATTCATAAGGCAAGTTCTTAGGGACCTACAAAGAGACTTAAGACTCCCACGCAATAACACTGGGATACTTTAACACCCCACTGCCAATATTAGATCACCAAGACAGAAAATTAACAAGGATATTCAGGACAAACTCAGCTCTGGACCAAGTGGACCTAATAGACATCTACAGAACTCTCCATCCCAAATCAACAGAATATACATTCTTCTCAGTGCCACATAGCATGTATTCTAAAATTGACCACATAATTGGAAGTAAAACACCCCTCAGGAAATGCAAAAGAAGAGAAATCATAACAAACAGTCTCTCAGGCCCCAATGTAATCAAATTAGAACTCAGGATTAAGAAACTCACTCAAAACTGCACAACTACATGGAAACTGAACAACCTGCTCCTGAATGACTACTGGGTAAATAACAAAATTAGGGCAGAAATAAGTTCTTTGAAACCATTGAGAACAAAGACACAATGTACCAGAATCTCTGGGACACAGCTAAAGCAGTGTTTACAGGGAAATTTGTAGCACTAAATGCCCACAGGAGATAGCGGGGAAGATCTAAAATCGACACTGTAACATCACCGTTAAAAGAACTAGAGAAGAAAGAGCAAACAAATTCAAAAGCTAGCAGAAGACAAGAAAGAACTAAGAGCAGACCTGAAGGAGACAGACACAAAAAACCCTTCAAAAAATCAATGAATCCAGGAGCTGGTTTTTTGAAAAGACTAACAAAACAGACCACTAGTCAGACGAAGAAAAGAGAAGAATCAAATAGACCCAATAAAAAATGATAAAGGGGATATCACTACTGATCCCACAGAAATAGACTACCATCAGAGAATACTATAAAACACCTCTGTGCAAATAAACTAGAAAATTTAGAAGAAATGGATAAATTCCTGGACACATATACCCTCCCAAGACTAAACCAGGAATAAGTTGAATCCCTGAATAGACCAATAAAGAGTTCTGAAATTGAGGCAGTAATTAATAGCCTACCAACCGAAAAAAGCCCAGGACCAGACAAATTCACAGCTGAATTGTATCAGAGGTACAAAGAGGAGCTGGTACTATTCCTTCCAAAACTTTTCCAAACAATAGGAAAAGAGGGACTCCTCTATAACTCATTTTATGAGGCCAGCATCATCCTGATACCAAAACCTGGCAGAGATGAAACAAAAAAAGAAAATTTCAGGCCACTATCTTTGATGAACATCGATGTGAAAATCCTTAATAAAATACTGGCAAAGCAAATCCAGCAGCACATCAAAAAACTTATCCACCACGATCAAGTCAGCTTCCTCCCTGGGATGTAACGCTGGTTCAACATATGCAAATCAATAAACGTAATCCATCACATAAACAGAACCAATGACAAAAACCACATGATTATCTCAATAAATGCAGAAAAGGCCTTCAATAAAATTCAACACCCCTTCATAATAAAAACTCTCAATAAACTAGGTATTGATGGAACGTATCTCAAAATAGTAAGAGCTATTTATGACAAACCCATAGCCAATATCACACTGAATGGGCAAAAGCTAGAAGCATTACCCTTTGAAAACTGGCATAAGACAAGGAAGCCCTCTTGCCACTCCTATTCAACATAGTATTGGACGTTCTAGCCAAGGCAATCAGGCAAGAGAAAGAAAGAAAGCGTATTCAAATAGGAATAGAGGAAGCCAAATTGTCTCTATTTGCAGATGACATGATTGTATTTTTAGAAAACCCCATTATCTCAGCCCCAAATGTCCTTAAGCTGATAAGCAACTTCAGCAAAGTCTCAGGATACAAAATCAATGTGCAAAAATCACAAGTGTTCCTATACACCAATCATAGACAAACAGAGAGCCAAATCATGAGTGAATGTCCATTCACAATTACTACAAAGAAAATAAAATACCTAGGAATAAAACTTAAAAGGGATATGAAGGACCACTTCAAGGAGAACTGCAAACCACTGCTCAAGGAAGTAAGAGAGGACACAAACAAATGGAAAAACATTCCATGCTCATGGATAGGAAGAATCAATATCGTGAAAATGGCCACCATACTGCCCAAAGTAATGTACAGATTCAATGCTATCCCCATCAAGCTGCCATTGACTTTCTTCACAGAATTAGAAAAAACTACTTTAAATTTCATATGGAACCAAAAAACAGCCCGTATAGCCAAGACAATCCTAAGCAAAAAGGACAAAGCTGGAGGCATCACGCTACCTGACTTCAAACTATACTACAAGGTTACAGTAACCAAAACAGCATGGTACTGGTACCAAAACAGATATACAGACCAATTGAACAGAAGAGAAGCCTCAGAAATAACACCACACATCTACAACCATCTGATCTTTGACAAACCTGACAAAAACAAGCAATGGGGAAAGGATTCCCTATTTAATAAATGGTGTTGGGAAAACTGGATAGCTATATGCAGAAAACTGAAACTGGACCTCTTCCTTATACCTCATACAAAAATTAACTCAAGATAGATTAAAGACTTAAACATAAGAACTAAAACCATAAAAACCTTAGAAGAAAACCTAGGCAATACCATTCAGGACATAGGCATGGGCAAATATTTCATGACTAAAACATGAAAAGCAATGATAACAAAAGCCAAAGTTGGCAAATGGGATTTAATTAAAGTGCTTCTGCACAGCAAAAGAAACTATCATCAGAGTGAACAGGCAACCTACAGAATGGAAGAAAATTTTTGGAATCTATCCATCTGACAAAGAGCTAATATCCAGAATCTACAAGGAACTTAAATTTACTAGGGAAAAAAAAAAAAATCAAAAAGTGGGCAAACAATATGAACAGACACTTCTGAAAAGAAGACATTTATGTGGCCAAGAAACATTTAAAAAGCTCATGATCACTGGTCATTAGATAAAGGCAAATCAAAACCACAATAAGATACCATCTCATGCCAGTTAGAATGGTGATCATCAAAAAGTCAAGAAACAATAGATGCTGGAGAGGATGTGGAGAAATAGGAATGCTTTTACACAGTTGGTGGGAGTGTAAATTAGTTCAACCATTGTGGAAGACAGTGTGGTGATTCCTCAAGGACCTAGAACCAGAAATACCCTTTGACCCAGCAGTCCCATTACTGGGTACATACCCAAAGGATTATAAATCTTTCTACTGTAAAGACACATGCACACGTATGTTTATTGCAGCACTATTCACAATAGCAAAGACTTGGAACCAACCCAAATGCCCATCAATCATAGACTGGATAAAGAAAATGTGGCACGTATACACCATGGAATACTACGCAGCCATAAAAAAGGATGAGTTCATGTCCTTTGCAGGGACATGGATGAAGCTGGAAACCATCATTCTCAGCAAACTAACACTGGAACAGAAAACCAAACACCACATGTTCTCACTCATAAGTGGGAGTTGAACAATGAGAACACATGGACACAGGGAGGGGAACATCACACACTGTGGCCTTTCAGGGGTTGAGGTGCTAGGGGAGGGATAGCATTAGAAGAAATACCTGATGTAGATCATGGGTTGGTGGGTGCTGCAAACCACGATGGCATGTGTATACCTATGTAACAAACCTGCACGTTCTGCACATGTATCCCGTAACTTAAAGTATTAAAAAAAAAAAATGGCAAAGTAATGTCAGGGAAAAGATGGAGTAGGTAGCTTCAAGGGCCCATCCTTCCACAGAAACAAAACAAAAATGATCTTAAAAAACCTGTCAGATTCAATGTCATCAGAACTCTGAAAAGTAGTCCAAGGTTTACAACAACCCAGGGAATGTTGAATAGAGAAAACAGCAGCTTAAAAATAGTAGGGGAGCTTTGTGGTGCTTTCGTTTGCCCTTGATTTACTTTTCTCTGCAGCTGGGTGATGGTCCTGAAGGTGACAGCCTATATTCCCAGTGTAGGACACTGATACCTCGCTCCAGCGGCAGTGGAGCAGACCTTGTTCTCAATTGTATTTGTCTGTTTTGAACTGTCTGAGGGCTACTTGAAGGACTGTTGCAAGTCACTTGGTTTTATCTTATCTGACTTGGAACTCTATCATGGTGGAAAAGTGGCTAATTGAAGAGTACATTCCTCTAAATCACTGAAAGGCAAATGAACAACCCACTGTCACTTGAGGTGAGAGATTACTGTTGAAGCAAACAGTATACAGGATGACAACTTGGGAGGAAAATCTGGGGAGAGAGATTCTGTGAGGAAGTAGGGTATTGAAAAGCTCTCTACATACACCAGGAAATTTAGAAAGGCACGCACATGCTCAGAGGAGAACATATGTTCAGAAATGACCTGAAAAGACTGCAGGCTTTTACCACTGACTGATATTCGGCTTAGTGCAAGCAATAAGAGAAGGCTTTGGCAGAGTTGTAAATGGCCTGGTTAAGCATTGAAAGAGGGCTCCAACACAGAGTCATTGCACAAAGAGTGGGCAAATATTTTTCCTTTTTTGTTTGTTTGTTTTTCATCCAGACATTCAAGGAAATCCCTGTTAACACAATGGGTAAAAATAAGTGAAAAGAATAGAGGCCTTAGATACCACACAATACAGGAAATGTCAGTTTTACAAAAAAAAAAAAAAAGTCATTTAGAAAACTCACTATTCATTTCCCAGAGCTGCTGTTACCACATGGCACAAAATTGGGTGGCTTGAACAATAAAAATTTATTTTCTCCCAGTTTTCTGCAGGTTAGACCTCCAAAATCAAAGTGTCAGAAGGGCCATGCTCTCTTTCATTACCTCTTAGTAGCTTCTGGTGGTATCCATTCATCTTTGATATTCCTTGGCTTTTAGCTGTATCACTTCAAGCTCTGCCTCTGTGGTCACATGGCATTCTCCCCATGTGTTTCTGTCTTGATATGGTATGTTACTCTTCTAATAAGGACATTGTCATACTGAATGAGGGTACACCCTAATGCCCTCATCTTGACTGCATCTTCAAAAACCCTATTTCAAAGTAAGGTCATGTTCACAGGTTAAGACTTCTACATATCTTTTTGGGAGACACAATTAAACAGTCACTAAACAAACCATTATAATCCACAATAAGATAAAAACAAACTGAGCAGGAGGAAGAATCTGACTTTAAGAGATACCACATTATAAAACAACAACAACAACAACAACAACAACAAAAAAACAGAGCATGCAAATAAAAAATTATGGTCCATTCCCAGAATAAATGAACAGAAACTGTCCCCAAGGAAACACAGACACTGGACTAGACAAACACTTTAAATAAACTGTCTTAAATGTTCTCAAAGAGCAACAGGAAACCATGAACAAAAATAATAAAACCAGGAGAATGATGTCTGAAAATAAGATACTGAATAGGTAGAAATTATTTAAAAACCATGAATTTTGGACCTGAAGAGTACAATAACTGAAATGAAAATTCACTAGAGGATTTCAACAGCATATTTAAGCAAGCACAAAAACCAGTGAACTAAGATAAGTAAATTGAAGTTATTCCATCTGAGGAGCAGAAGGAAAAATAAGTAGAACTAAGATATCTGTGGGATGCCATCAAGCATATCAACATATGCACGATGGGAGTCACGATAAGAGAGGAGAGAGAAAGGAGTATAAGGAATATTTGAATAAATAATGTTCAAACACTTCTCAAACTTATAAAAACGTGAGTCTACACATATAAGAAGCTCAAGGAACTCCAAGAGGAATAAATGCATAGAGATCCATACCAAGACACATTATAATCAAACCATAAAAAGACAAAGAGAGGCTCAAAATCAGCAAAAGGAAGTGACTCCTCATGTACAAAGGCTCTATAAAAGATTAATAACCCACTTTTCATCAGAAATCATGATCTCCAGAAGCCAGTATGATGACATATTTAAAGTAACAAAATAATTAAAAAAAAAAAAAAAAAAAAAAAAAAACCTGTTAGCCTAGAATCCTATATCTGGCAAAACTATCCTTCAAAAATTAAGAAGAAATTAAGATATTCCTAGATAAACAAACACTGAGGGAGTTCATTGCTAGTTGGCCTGCCCTACAAGAGATACAAAATACTTCAAGCAGAAGTGAAAAGACAGTAAATAGTATCCTGAAGCCATGTAAACGAATAAAGAACACTGGTAAAGTAACTACATAGGCAAACACAAAAGCCAATATTATTGTATTATTGGCTCATAACTCCTATATGATTTAAAGAAAAATGAGTAAAATAATTATAAATCTATGTTAATGGGGCACACAATGTATAAAGATGTAATTTTTTCAAATCCTAAAGGAAGAAGGACAGATATATGGGGGCAGGATATTTTATACTGTAGAAGCTAGGTTAGTATTAATTCAGACTATATTAACTTCTTTAATGTATTATAATATAGTTTGAATTAATACTATTCAACACTTTTGCATCTTTAAATTTTTTCACAGTAGTATTTGGAAAAATAGGCCAGCTGTGGTGGCTCACATCTGTTATCCCAGCACTTTGGGAGGGTGAGGCAGGAGGATTGCTTGAGGCCAGGAGTTTGAGAACAGCCTGGGAAACATAGAGAGACCCTGTCTCTACAATTTTTTTTTTTAATTAGCTGGGTGTGATGGCACATTTCTGTAGTCTTAACTATGCAGGAGTCTGAGGCTGGAGGACCACTTGAGCCCAGGAGTTCGAGGCTGCAGTGAGTCAAGATCACACCATTGCACTACAGCCTGGGTGACAGAATGAGACCTCATTTCAAAAAAGAAAAAAGATGTTAACTGTATTCCAAGGTTAATCACTAAGAAAATAAAATATGCAGAAAAGGGAATAAGAAGAAAATTTAAATGGTACACTACAGATCAGGCATGTGATTTATGCCTGTAATCCCAGCATTTTGGGAGGGCCAAGGTGGGTGGATCACTTTAGGTCAGGAGTTTGAGACCAGCCTGCCCAACATGGTGAAACCCCATCTTTACTAAAAATACAAAAATTAACTGGGCATGGTGGTGCATGCCTGTAGTCCCAACTATTTGGGAGGCTGAGGCATGAGAATCACTTGAACTCAGGAGGCAGAGGTTGCAGTGAGCTGAGATCACACTACTGCCCTCCAGCTTGGGTGACAGTGAGACCCTGTCTCAAAATGGAAACAAAACCAAAACAGGTATGCTACAAAAACGTCAAACAGAAAAGAAGGCATTAATCGAGAGACCTAGGAACAAAAAACATAAGCCATGTAGAAAACACATCACAAAGTGAAAGAGCAAGGCCTTTTCTAAATCGGGAATTAATTTAAATGCAAATAATTAAGCTCTCCAGTTAAAAGGCAAAAGTTGGCAGAATGGATAAAACAGCATGATCCAACTATATGCTGTCTATAAGAGACTTATTTGCAATCCAAAGACAAAAATAATGTTGAGTGAAAAAATGGAAAAAAATTATTCCATGCAGGATGTAAAAGAAGAGAACTGAGGTGACTGTATTAATATTAGACAAAAATAGACTTTAGGTAAAAACTTGACGAGAGACAAACAATGATATTATATATTGACAAAAGAGTCAATGCATCAAGAAGATATAACGGTACAGATATTACACAGCTAGTCCCCAAATATATGATGTGAAAATTGATGGAACTGAAGGGAGAAATGGATATTTCTACAATGTTTTCAGACTTCAGTGTACCACTTTCGATAATGGATAGAACAACCAGACAAAAGATCAATAAAGAATTAGAGGACTTGGAAAGACATAAACCAAACTCCTAGCAGATATATACAAAGCACCCCACCTAAAATCAGCAGAATACACATTTTTCTCAAGTGGTCACGAAACATTTTCTGGGATAGATCATACATTATGGCGCAAAACAGGTCTCAATAAAAATAAAAAAAATCACGTATCAACAGAAAGATAAAGTCATATGAAATGTTCTCAGGTCACAAAAAAATGAAACGGGGAAATCAGTAATGAGAAAAACTGGAAAATTCACAAATGTGTGGAAATTAAACAGCACCCTCATAAAAACCAGTGGGGAGAGAAGTTACAGGGACGTTAGAAAATACTTTGAGATGAAAACAAAACATGATTCAGAATTCCTTTGGTACTAAAATAATAACAAAATTCTGCTGACTGAACTAAAAAAATTGTAGTAGAAAATATCGAAGACAGTTTCCTACCCATCCTATACACAATACCCACCCCCTATAACTTAAATAAAACAGAACAACTTTCTCCTTTCTAGAGAAAACCACATTGGAAAGAAAGTCTCTGCAAGAAGTCTTGATACACGTGCTTTTACAAGGCTGTTAGATAATTACTTCGTTTTGGATTCCACATTGACTTGATGTGTTGATGATCATTCTATTGTATTTATCATCTCAAGAGCAAGCTGAGTGGATATAAAAAAATATAAGTTGAAATAAGAAGCATTTTCAAGATATAATTTAGGTGTTTTTTTTGCAAATTACAATACAGTTGGCCCTTGAACAACACAGGTTTAAACTGCACGGGTCCACTTACATGTGAAAAAGCTCACAGATAAGCCATGTAGCCTAGAAATATCAAACAATTAAGAAAAATTTAGGTATATCATGAATGCATAAAATATATGTAGATATTAGTCTATTTTATCACTTACTACCATAAAATATATATGAATTTATTATAAAAAGGTAAAACTTATCAAAACTTACACACACAAACACAGACTGTACATTCACAGTGAGGAGAAATGTAAAACAAAGATGCAATATTAAATCAAAACTGCATAAAGTTAACTGTAGTACATGCTGCACTACTGTAATAATTTAATAGCTATCTCCTGTCACTATTGTGGTGAGCTCATGTGTGTGAATATCTGCTTAAAATTCCAAGTGATGCTAATCATCTCAAAATGAGCAGTTCATCTCTCCAGTAAATTGTATATTACAGTAAAAAGTGATCTCATGGTTTCCTCTTATTTCTTATTATGTTTAGTGCAATACCATAAATCTTGAATAATACCATGGGACCTATGTGAACTGCCACTAGTGATGTTGGAAGTGCTCCTAAGATGCATAGAAAAGTCATGACATTATAAAAGTTGGATTGCTTGTTATGTACTGTAAATTGAGGTCTGAAGCTGCAGTTGCCTGCTATTTCAGAAAGACAGTTTCTTAAACAGATGGTGTAAACTTACAGTATCAATACAGTACAGTACTGTAAATGTATTTTCTCTTTCTCTTGATTTTCTTTTTCTTCTTCTTTTTTTATTTTTAGATGGAGTCTCGCTCTGTCGCTCAGGCTGGAGTGCAGTGGCACAATATTAGCTCACTGCAACCTCTGCCTCCCGGGTTCAAGCAATTCTCCTGCCTCAGCCTCTGGAGTAGCTGGGATTACAGGCATATGCCACCAAGCCCAGGTAATTTTTGTATTTTTAGTAGAGATGGGGTTTCACCATGTTGGCCAGGCTGGTCTCAAACTGCTGACCTCGTGATCTGCCCCTCCTTGGCCACCCAAAATGCTAGGATTACAGGCATGAGCCACTGCACCTGGCTCCTCTTGATTTTCTTAGTAACATTTTCTTTTCTCTAGCTTATTTCATTGTAAGAATACAGTATATAATACATGGAACCTACAAAATATGTTTTAATTGTTTATGTTATCTATAAGGATTCTGTTTAATAGTAGGCTATTAGCTGTTTTTTTGAGAGTCAAAAGTTTTACGTGCATTCTTTTTAACTTTTTTTTTTTTTTTTTTTAAGGTTAGTCAAGTGAAGCAGTTGGAGTGAAGAAGGAACAAAGAAATCTGGAACTGGTTGTGATCACCAGTTGTAACACTACTGCACCCAAACCAGCCTATAGATGCATTTTTGACTGTGTGATGGGGGTGACTGTCCCAATCCCAGAGTTGTTCAAGGGTTGACTGCATTAATTCTTCCAATCAATAAATATGGAATATCTTTCCATTTTTCTGTGTCGTCTTCAATTTCTTTCATCAGTGTTTTATAGTTATCAACCTGGAGTTCTTTCACTTCCTTGGTTAAGTGTAGTCCTAGGTATAATTTTTTTGTAGTGTTTGTAAATGGAATAGTTTCTTGATTTCTTATTTTAGATAGTTCACTGTTAGCATATTTCCTTCACTTCCCTGCCAGCTCCTTTCATTTGCCAAAAATCCCTGTATTTCAAAGTGATCAATTAAACCCAACAAAAATGAGAAAATTTTGTTGTTCTGTGACCCGATCAAAGGTTACTTTTCCTTCCTGTGAGTCTTTAACATCTTTGAATCGCTCATGATAGATATCATTGTCTAGATATATCCAGGCACATGTAAAGAATGCAATAAGATAAAAAAGAGTTTGAGATTCTCTGTTCACCTTTCTCTCTATACAGCCACATTTACTTCATTTTTTAATTTTCTTTTTTCTTTTCTTTTTTTTTTTTTTGCCTCTCCACTCTTTGAAACAGCCACATTTAACTTTCCAGTCACACTTAGTTGTAGTGTCACTTTAGAAAGGAAACAAAGAAAACAGAACAGGGAAGGAACAGAAAAATAAAGGTCAAGCGCTAATAGCCCCTGAGAACAGTTAACTGAATCCACTAACATACTTAAAAATAAATAAATAATTTAAAGTGGCAAGGTCTGCCTTGCGGAAGATTTTAGGAAGCGTAGTGCGTGAGAAACAGGTAGCTAAGACTACTTCCGTTTGGCGGGGCGGGACGGTAGCCTGTTTCCGCTCGGGCATTCTGGGAAGTGTAGTGCAGGAGTCGTTGCAACCTTGTGCACTTCCGCTGCAGGAGGGCGAGGCAGCCGTCATCAATCCCCTCTGGGAGGTGAGTCAGCGCGGAACCTCTGCATCTACAGCGAGCTTTCCTGGCCTGGGCGTGGGACTCGCAGGTGCCTGCCTTCGCCCTCAGTAAAGAGAAGCTACAGAGGGCGGGGTCGATGTTTTGCTTGCTCTTTGCTTTTAGGGCGGTGCATGGGTCTCCAATTTGGGAATGGCTCCTGGTCGCACGTCTGGTTTGAGGGTGTCCTGGGCGCTCAAGTTCCCTGGTTTTCCCCACCTTCCACACGCTCTGCCGCCTTCTGGCAATATAATCTTGGCATATAATTTCTCCGTTTCTCCTCTGTAAAGTGAATTTCATAGTAGTACCTATCTGGTAGGAGTTTCGTGAGATTTACGTAAGATAGATGTAAAAATGCTTAGGACCGATCCTGGCACACACTGAAAAGGTGGCTGGTTGTTGCCAATCTCTTATTTCTTCCCGGAGAGGAGAGGCGTTCAGTCTCTGAAAGTTTCTGTGAGCCCGCGGTGGGTTCTGAGCTCCAGGTGCAGCGCCACTCACCCTTCTCTGATCCTTGCACTCCGCGGGGCTGTTCCTGGCTTCCTAACGGGGGGAGGGGGGCGTCAATTTTCTCTCCATCTTTTTTATTTTTCCTTCTCCTTTAAGGCATGAGTGTGTCTCACCTCCATGTGGTGCCTGGGGATGTCCACTGTCATTCATCCTGGACCAGAAACACAGTTTGGATATCTTCCAACCCCCTTTCCTTCCTCAGCCCTGACTAACCGGAGGGCTGCAGAGAGGAGGGTCTCGACCCCCTGACTCTTTGTAACATTGTCCCAACGTGAGAGGACTTAATACATGCTATTGCTATTTCTGCTCAGTTGGAGAACAGATTTCCTTCACTCATTAGCAATATTATTTTTCCTGCTGGGCAAAAGCTCAAATATTTATGGAATAAACGGGAGGTTGGATTAGGCATGTGTTCATGAATGAGTAATAATTGTTAATACAATGAGTGCCAGGGTCTCTTCTATAGGCTTTACATGCATTCATTAGCTTAATCTTCATAACAATGATAATATTATCATTCCTATTTTACAGATGACAACACTGATGGGTAAAATATTTATCTTCCCAAAGTAAAACAACAGGAAAGCGCCTGAACTGGGAGTTTGAGCTCAGGCAGAGTGGGTTCTTGACCTTTGTGCCACACTCTCCTTCAGCCCTGAGAAATGTCAGTCCCATGGGGGTGCAGTGGCTCATGCCTGTAATCCCAACACTTTGGAAGGCTGAGGCGGGAGGGTGGCTTGAGCCCAGGAGTTCAACACCAGCCTGGGCAACATAGTGAGACTCCATCTCTACAAAAAAAATTAAAAAATTAGCTGGATGTGGTGGTGCACACCTGTGGTCCCAGCTACTCGGGAGGCTGAGGTAGGAGGATCGCTTAAGCCCAGGAGGCAGAAGTTGCAGTGAGCTGAGATCATGCCACTGCACTCCAGCCTGGAAAAGAGAATGAAAGTGTGTCTCAAAAAAATTAAAAATAAAAATAAAAAGAGGAAAAGAAATGGTTTCACAGCTTAGGCAATGACTGGGAGATGCTCAAGAGTAATAATCAAAGAAAAAATTTTTAAAGGATTTGCAGGGAAGAACTCTGAGGAGATGACATTTGAGTAAATACCTGACACTGCTATTAAAATAAATAAATAGATAGGGTTTACATTATCCACAATCTATGACCCTTTTATGAATGATTTCACTTTTTTTTTTTTTTTTGAGACGGAGTCTCACTCTGTCGCCCAGGCTGGAGTGCAGTGGCCGGATCTCAGCTCACTGCAAGCTCCGCCTCCTGGGTTCACGTCATTCTCCTGGCTCAGCCTCCCGAGTAGCTGGGACTACAGGCGCCCGCCACCTTGCCCAGCTAGTTTTTTGTATTTTTTAGTAGAGATGGGGTTTCACCGTGTTAGCCAGGATGGTCTCGATCTCCTGACCTCATGATCCGCCCGTCTCGGCCTCCTAAAGTGCTGGGATTACAGGCGTGAGCCACTGCGCCCGGCTTAATGATTTCACTTTGAAGGATGACCTTGATGTTAATTGAGCAAAGCAAATGAAATTAAAAAGCAAGAAGAAATTGACAGATAAAGTTCATCTTCTCCTCCTCCCAATTAGGAATAGTCTCAGAATTTTGTAGCTCAAGAGAATCTTGGAGATCAATTAGTACAATCCTTGTCTGTGTGTCATTCTTTGATTCCGTGTGCATCAAATACTCACTATACTCTAGGTGCTTGGGATAAAAAGATGAGTAATTGTTCATTATCTCACAGGCAAAACAGATGCTTGATTTACTAATTATACCCCAAATGCCCCAGCTACTCAGAATGCTTCCAAGAGGAGGGATTACAGAGAAGGACAGGGAAGCTGGTCCTCTCTGGAGGCAGAGTGGCAGGAGCAAAGGCACGAGAGGACTTGACAACCTAGGAATGAACAAAGTCTGGAAATTCAGGCCTAGAAAAGTGGCCCTGGTACATATAGTGAGCAGAGCTGAGCCAGGCACTCCAGACCCCATTTGCTTTTTTCTACTAAATGTTGTGAAATGTCAAGTCTTGCAAAATCCTGTTACTGAGCAGAGCAGGAGGGTGCAGGGAAATATAGGACCAGAACAAAGGGAATTGGATGTTAAGAATTGATCTCTCCCTAGCTTTGAGAAGAGAATACATTGCTCTTTTCCCTACTAGAGTGTTTCTGCCTGAAGTAGGAGGACCCGTGAACGGGAGTAGCTATCTGTATTGAACGCTATCTTGTATATACTCACTGAAACCTCTTAATAACCCTACGAAGTAGATGCTGTTGTTGTCCTCACTTTATGGGCAAGGAAACAGGCACAAAGAGCTAGTACGTCAGAAGAGTCAATTAGGATATTAGGTTCCTCATCATCTGGCTCCAGTATCTCTCAGCAGATCATTTTCAGCAGTTCACACCCTCCAACTCCCCTTTCTCTGATCTCTAAGACATGACTCCTTCCATGTCTTCATATTTCTGATTAGAGAAGGAGACACGATTAAGAGACAGGCTCCGGACTCAGCTGGATTTAGATGCAGTCTCACCTCACCAGCTCTGTGACCTTGGGTAACTTAATCTCAGTAATCCTCAGCTTCCTCATCCACTAAATGGGAACAACAGTCATCATGTCATCACTTACTGAGAGCTTATATAATGTGCCCGACACTGAATCAAGGCTTTTCCCCACTATTTTAAAAATTGAGTCATAATTCATATACCATATAATTCACCCTTTTAAAGTGTACAATTCGGCGGCATTTAGTGTATTCACAATGTTAGGTTGTACAACCATCACTATTTTCTAATTCAAGAACATCTGTATCACCCCCAAAAGAAACCTCCTATTCCCTAGCCATCATTCTTTACTATCTCCTCTCTCAGCCTCTGGCAACTATTAATTTATTTTTTGTCTCTATGGATTAGCCTAGCCAAGACTATTTGATTTGCTCACTTAATCCCAAAAGCAACTCTGTAGATTAGGATCTATTATTAGTACTACAGTATTTTTCACTTAAGTGAGACACATACTGTCAAACTTTCATTCAAAATTAGAAAAAACAATCGCAGAGACACATTTTAAATTAGTATTTCCTTGCGACAGTGAGCATGGGAAAGGGAGATACACCACTAAGACTCTCCTGTCTACATGAAGAAAATTCATAAATATTTATACCTTTTATAAAACTGAACACTGATATCAATTAAATATTACAGGACAACAAAGTAGTAAGTAATGTAGCCAATCAGAATTATAGACTTTTCAGAGGTAAAGGTGAATTTCATAAGATAAAGCATTGTACAGTCTTTGAAATCTGGATGTTATAAAAGATTCTTTTGTTGGAAATGATGGCAAAAGACATTTGTAACAACAATTTTATGATGCATAATATCATCTGCTTTTGTGCAACTACAGGGAAATCATTTATAAGAGTTTCCATCTGTTCACACATTTGACCCTTATAATAATCTTGCAAGAAAGCACTATTTTTCTCATTTGCAGGTGACGGATTTGAGGAATGGGGAGGTTAATGAGCTTAAAGAGTTAGTAGCCAAGCCAGGATTTGACCCCAGACCTTGTGACCCCAGAATCCACTTTTGTAGCAAGTACATTCTGCTGCCTTTCATTTCCCACAGTGTCCAGTATGAGAATGATAACCCTGGAAACTACAAAGGGCTCTTATGTTAGGCTTGCTACTTAGAATCGGGCAGGTTGTTTACTGCAGAAGGGCCCCTGGCTGAGCGGCTAGTGATATGTGCTGAAGAAAGGGTCTTTTTTTTTTTTTTTTGAGACAAAGTTTGGCTGTACTGCCTAGGCTGGAGTACAGTGGCACCATCTTGGCTCACTGCAACCTCCACCTTCCAGGCTCGAGCCATCCTCCCACTTCAGCCTCCAGAGTAACTGGGATTACAGGTGTGTGCCACCACACCCGGCTAATTTTTGTATTTTTTTGTAGAGATGGGGTTTCGTCATGTTGCCCAGGCTAGTCTCGAACTCCTGAGGTCAAGCAATCTGCCTGCCTCGGCCTCCCAAAGTGCTGGGATTACAGGTGTGAGCCACCATGCTCGGCCACCTTTTAAAAATTCACCCAGAACGGCCATGTGGGCTATGTCCTATTTCTCATGGCTTCTTTCTTTTCCCAGTTCTGCCTTCGCAGGACCCTGCCCTTCCCTAGAAGGAGCAGGAGAAAATGACCAAGTTTCGGGTGAGTTGAGTTTTGATTTTTATCTCTTAAAATGACATCTCTTTCCCTCAAAGATTAGACACTTTTTTTTCCTCTTCCTTGAGAAAGATAAAGGAGGAAAACTGGTATTTGGGATCTGCTAGTTACTTGATTGTCGATTGGTTCAATTTTTTGTTTATGTCTTTAGCTTTTGTTTTGTTTTTAGTTTTGGTAGTTTTATTTTATCTTCTTTATTTCATAAGTAGTAGTACAAAAATTCATAGATATCAAAAAATGGGAGAAAACGTCCACATTACTACACTAAAATACAAATCATCTATTTCCTCCATACTACTTTATATGTATTTACATATTGTGTGTCTTATATGTATACTCATCAGTGTATTTTACAGAACTACAGTCACATTCTATATATAATTTTCTTTTTTCAGTTAATGTTATCGCTGGAGTTTTGTATGATTTAGTGTTTATGTATTTGTCTCAGAAGGGTTTTCATTTTGTGTCTAATTTTTCAGAGGCTATGAACAAACATACACAATATTGTGTCTCTAAATGTTATTTCAATTTGCAATACTTTTTCATGAGGCTTTAAAAATGCAATATTTACTTACAAAATTACATATCTCTTAAGTGGTCAGGTCAATAACAGTTGTATATCCCACTCTGACAGTTGTATAATTGCATTAGCCCACCACTCAGAACAAGATATAGGACACTTATATTACCCCAAAAAGGTCCCTCCTGTCTCTTTCAAGTTAGTTCCTTACTCCCCAGAGGCATCCTCTGTTATCCCTCAGCTGAGGCCCTAAAGTCCATTGTGTCATTCTTATACCTCTGGATCCTCATAGCTTAGCTCCCATTTATGAGTGAGAACATACGATGTTTGGTTTTCCATTCCTGAGTTACTTCATATAGAATAATAGTCTCCAATATCATCCAGCTTGCTGTGAATGCCATTAATTCATTCCTTTTTATGGCTGAGTACTATTCCATCATATATATATACACCACAGTTTCTTTTCCCTTTTTTTTTTTTTTTTTTTTTGAGACGGAGCCTAGTACTGTTGCCTGGGCTGGAGTGCAGTGGCGTGATCCTGGCTCACTGCAATCTCTGCCTCCCGGGTTCAAGCAATTCTCCTGCCTCAGCCTCCCGAGTAGCTGGGATTGCAGGCACTTTCGACCACTTTTTTGTATTTTTAGTAGAGATGGTTTCACCATGTTGGCCAGGCTGGTCTCGAACTTCTGACCTCATGATTCACCTGCCTCAGTCTCCCAAAGTGCTGGGATTACAGGCGTGAGCCACTGTGCCTGGCCACACAGTTTCGTTATCTACTCATTGATTGATGGGCATTTGGGTTGGTTCCACATTTTTGCAATTGCAAATTGTGCTACTATAAACATGCATGTGCAAACACCTTTTTCGGCATTGGTACTAAATTGACCCAACATTTCTAGGACAATTTCGTAGTATCAGTCAAGTTATAAAATACATATTCCGTGTGAGTCAAGGTTTACAGTGCTGGGGCATTTACTGTTGGAATACTTACAAATGTCACCAAATACACAGGGGTTATTTTTTAGTAGCATACACTTTTGATGTGACTGTGGAAAAGTAGTCTATGAGACTGGCATGTGGGATGGAGAAAAGGAGGAAGCTACTTAAAGTTGATTTGAGGCCTTCACAATCCAGAACATTTTCCTGCCTGTTCTTTCTACCTGCTTAGTGCTGCCTCTCTCCCAGTAGATATTGGCCATCAGATTGAGATTACATCTACTTGATGTTGTAGGAGATGGTGACATTCAAGGATGTGGCTGTGGTCTTCACCAGGGAGGAGTTGGGGTTGCTGGACCTTGCCCAGAGAAAGCTGTACCAAGATGTGATGCTGGAGAACTTCAGGAACTGGCTGTCAGTGGGTGAGCACAAGCACCTCAAATTGTAACTGAAAGTCAGCCCTCTGGACCGTCCTGCTTTCAATTATTTAAGACTTTGAGATGCTTAAAATGCTTCCCTGAACTTGGGGATGTGAATTTCCTAATTCCCCAGGGATACCTTGTCTATACTTTGTCTATTTTTCTCAAATTGCTGTTGTGAAATCTTGGTGGGCTTTGAAATCAGTTGGTGAGTTATATTGTGTTTAATGAAGTAGAAATATTATAGCTCCTTGTCAAGAACTGCACTCAGTGCAGCAAAAATTGTAAGCAGAAACAGGAAAGATGTGATCAAAGTAGACAATGGATAGGATCAGATTATCTGATCACTTGATTCAGTGATTGACACTTATGTATTTGTGTACCGGATCACAAATTAAAAGGTATTCAGATAACAGTTCATGATCACAATTTTGAAAAATACTACTTAGAGCGCATGAAAATGGTAGTGTTGGAATTAAAATTTTTGACTATAATGTATTCACTTTATATATATGCCATTTCTTTTTCACAGGCTATCACCCCTTCAAACTAGATGTGATACTACAGTTGGGAAGAGAAGACAAACTGTGGCTGACGGAGACAGAAATCCAAGGAGATGGCTGTTCAGGTGAGAACCATGCAGCTCTGAGTCTTTGCGTGGTACAACCCAGTCCTCTCCTCCTCACCACCTCCTAGGCCACCAGCCTGGCCCAAGCCCTCAGCATTCATCACCCCGGTTTACTGCAGCAGCTTGCACATGACCTTCCTCCTTTTACCTCCCTCCAGTCCATTCTCCACCTAGCAGCCAGATCTTGTAAGTCAGATCATATTGCTTCTTGGCTCAAAACCCTTCTGCAACTTCCCATCTCACTCATTAATTCCGAAATCTGTATGAGCCTTCAGGGTCCTATGTGACCTGGCCACCCACTCCCTGTGAATTTATTTTCTATCCTTTGCCTTTCACTCCTTTCCAGCCACACAAGACTGCTGTGTGTTTCTTATACATGCCCAGTGTGCTTTTGTTTTTTATGTTTTTTTAAAGACGGGTCTCATTCTGTGGCCCAGGCTGAAGTGCAGTGGTGCAATCATGGTTCACTGCAGCCTCGACCTCCCGGGCTCAATTGATCTTCTCACCTCAGCCTCCTGAGTAGCTGGAATGGGACTACAGGCACATGCCACTAAACCAGGCTAATTTTAAAAATACATACATATATTTTATATATATATGTATGTATTTTTTTGGTAGAGATGAGGTCTTACCATGTTACCAGGCTGGTTTCAAACTCCTGAGCTCAAGCAATCCTCCCACCTCAGCCTCCCAAAGTGTTAGGATTACAGGCGTGAGCCACTGTGCCTGGCCTGCATGTATTTCTCTCTACCTGAAGCCCTGCTGTTCTGTCTGCATGGGATGTTCTTACCTCATACATCCTCTTGGCTCCCTACCTACTTCCTTTGTATCTGGTCAGATGTCATCTCATCATAGAAACATCACAGAAACCTGCTTTGACTACCCTGTTTAAAATACCTATCCTTGGTTGGGCGAGATGGCTCATCCCTGTAATCTCAGCACTTTGGGAAGCCAAGGTGGGAGGATCACTTGAGGCCAAGAGTTTAAGACCAGCCTGGACAACACAGCGAGACCCCACCTCTACAACAAATAAAAAAATTAGCTCGCAGTGAGCTATAATTGTGCCACTGCACTGTAGCCTGGGTGACAGAACAAGACCCTGTCTCAAAAATAAATAAAATAAATAAATAAATACATTTAATTAAATACCCATCTCTTTATTCTGCCTTTGTGATTAACCATCAATCACCAGCTGACATATTCATGTATTATATTTTGTTTACTTTTTTATGGTCTCTTTCCCCACTACAGTGTAACTTCTTGAGTGTAAGAATTTTACCTGTTTTCTTTTCATTTTTCTTTTTCTTTTCTTAGAGATGGGGGTCTGGCTTTTTCACCTAGGCTAGAGTGCAGTGATACAATCATAGCTTGCTGCAGCTCAAACTCCTGGGCCGGGACTACAGGAGTACACTACTGTGCCCAACACTAATTTTACCTGTTTTAAAATTGCTGATCCTTATTGCCTTTCATAGGCTTGGCACATAGTACACGTTCATTCAATATTTGTTGAATGAGTAACTGAATGGGTTAATGGACTGATGTCAGTAACGTCAGTTAATGGATGAAGGATAGGTGTTTTCATTTGAATAGTAGTGAAATGGCTCCCTCACAGCTCTCCCTAACCTGTGTTATCTGCGTGACCTTTGGTGAGAGTTGCCTTATCCATACACCCAGGGACAACCTCCCTGCGCTGCTTTCACCCCTCTCTTTCTATTCTTTCTCTTCCTTATTTCATTCCCCCTTTTCTTCACTCCTTCCTTCATTTATCTTTAATTTGAATATACATCATAAATACCTAAAATATACGAATTAAAGTCATTCCTACTTGACTTTACCCACCAAAACCCAAAACTAAATCAAACAAACAAAAAAGCAAACCAAAAACCCAGGAGAATCTCTCTGCTTAGCTGAGAGAGACAGACCCTGGATTTTGGAAGTAGCTGGGGTAGTAAAATCTTTTCAATCTTCTTATCTTTTATTTTCTTGTATCTCCATGCTGCATGAAAGTTTACTGCATTGCAGTCAGGAATGCTGGATGCTGACTTCTTTGGCTGACTGCCTCATTTTTAAAAATTTTCTTTTTTTTGTTTCTGACTGCCTCATTTTTGTGTACAAACCTAAACTTGGGAATTTGATCCCAGTTATTGCCATTGTCCTTTTTTTTTTTTTCTTAATAGGTAGCTTCCCAACTTCTTCTTTGCCTCCTTGAGCAAATCTTTACTTTTTTTTCTTTTTTTTTTGAGATGGAGTCTTGCTCTGTCGCCAGGTTAGAGTGCAGTGGCACAATCTCGGCTTACTGCAACCTCTGCCTCTCAGGTTCAAGCGATTCTCCTACCTCAGCCTCCCAAGTAGTGGGGACTATAGGAGCACGCCACCACACCCAGCTAATTTTCGTATTTTTAGTAGAGATGGAGTTTCACCATGTTGGCCAGGATGGTCTCCATCTCTTGACCTTGTGATCTGCCTGCTTTGGCCTCCCAAAGTGCTGGGATTATAGGCATGAGCCACCATGCCCAGCCACAAATCTTTATTTTTTTTTTTAATTTTTGGCCAAATTTTTATTGAAATATATACAGAAAACTGTACAAATTATAAGTGTATAGCTCCCTAAATTTTCAGAAAGTAAAATGGCTTGTTTTACAGTTCTTTTTTACTGAGTTAAAATTTACATGTGCACACCTTAAGTGTGCAATTGGATGAGTTTTGACAAAAGGATATAACTATGTAACTTACAGCCCTTGGAAAACTGAACAAATCTGACAGTGTATTCTACCCTCACCTCTCTTCAGAGTGAACATCAGAATTTTTCAGGGTTTCACACTCTGCCTGTCCATCTAGGTACCCAGCTCCACCTACACAAAATATTCCTGAGGTCTATTTTCACTGGACAGAAGTACAAATTAAAGGGCATCTTCTCCCTCAAGGATCAATAAAACAAAACCTCACAGAGAAGGGTGCTGAGTGGATCTCACTGTCTTTACTTCTCCTGGAGAAAGTTCACCGGCAGGGAATAAAGAGGTGTCATTAAAGGACTATTTCAGCACATAGTTACTCTTCTGACGTATGTTCAGCCTAGTTATAATTTTTATGACACCTATGTTAGTCATCAATTATTGTATAACAAATTACTGTAAAACTTAGCACCTTGGCCAGATGCGGTGGCTCACACCTGTAATCCCAGCACTTTAGGAGGCTGAGGCAGGCAGATCACCTGAGGTCAGGAGTTCGAGACCAGCCTGGCCAACATGGTGAAACCCCATCTCTACTAAAAATACACACACACACACACAAATTAGCCAGGTGTGGTGGCGGCTGCCTGTAATCCCAACTACTGGGGAGGCTGAGGCAGGAGAATCACTTGAACCCTGAAGGCAGAGGTTGCATTGAGCTGATATCATACCATTGCACTCCAGCCTTGGGAACACGAGCGAAACTTCGTCTCAAAACAAAACAAAAACCTTAGCACCTTAAAACAACGAACACTGGTTTACAGTTTCTGTGGGTTAGGCATACGGGAGCAGCTTAGCTGAGGGGTTCTCGCTCAGGATCTCAAAAAGCTGTTGTCAAAGAGTGACGCAGCTGCAGTCCCCGGAAGGCTTGACTGGGACTGAAGGACCTGCTTCCAAGGTGGGCTCGTTCACATGGCTGTGGCAGGAGGCCTCGCATCCTTGCTAAGTGAGCCGTTCCCTAGGCTGCTGAAGTGTCCTCAAAACATGGCAGCTGGTTTCCCCCAGACCCAGTGATTCAGGAGAGTGGAAGATAGAAGCGCAGTGTTTTTATGACCTAGCATCAGAAGTGACAGATCATCACTTCTGCCATATTCTATTGGTTTCACAGACCAAGCTTGATACAGTGTGGGAGGGGACTTCAAAAGGGAGTGGATTGCAACGGGGAGTGATCACTGGGGACCATCTTGTATTAGCCATTTAGGTTTATCAGAAAAGTCAGTCAAACCAAGTGGCAACAATTTTCAATGCCTTTACTCTCCTATAGGGTGTGTCAGCTATGGGAATATGTTTTCTCATTTTTTTTCACTTATCATGTTCACTAATTGAATATTATATACTTAGAACCTCATTGAAAAGAAGGAGAATTCTCCCAAATCTAGCTCATCAAATGTATATTTTAAGGACTAAATTAAGGAAATAATGGTACTATCTTATGGGTTCATTCTCAAGACAGAGAAGATATTTTTCTATATTCTCTTCACTTTTGCCAAAGATGTCCCCTCTTTCTCTGAGAATTCTTGGCATCACTTAACAATCCACTTATAAATGCTGAAGGAGAGATTCAGGCTTTTCTAACCATTTTGGACTTTTTATCATATACAGATGCAGGTTGTACAATGTAACCATGATTCTGAGGCTTACATATAGCCAGGATTTTGTAGATTTTATACATCTGCCATGGAAAAGAGGAGAGGATTTTTAAGTGATTATTCTTATGGACAAGGAGGTAAAGTTACTCTTCTATAACATCTTTCTAGGACATCTTTTTGTTGCTCTGTATGTGTATTTGACCACATACATAAGTCTTGGTATTGGCCAGGCATGGTGGCTCACACCTGTAATCCTAGCACTTTGGGAGGCCAAGGCAGGCAGATGACTTGAGGTCAGGAGTTCAAGACCAGCCTGGCCAACATGGTGAAACCCTGTCTCTACTAAAAATACAAAAAAATTAATGGGGTGTGGTGGCATGCACTTGTAGTCCCAGCTCCTCCAGAGGCTGAGGCGGGAGAATCACTTGAACCCCAGTGGTGGAGGTTTCAGTAAGCCGAGATCATGCCACCACACTCCAGCCTGGGTGACAGAGTGAGATTCCGTCTCAAAAAAAGAAAAAAACAAACAAAAACAAAACAATCTTGGTATAGCTCTAAATGAGTCTCATTAACATTTTGTATATAGAAACCAGCCTTTTTTGTTCCCATAGGCATGAAAAAAACCAATGATAGGCCGGGCACGGTGGCTTGTAATCCCAGCACTTTGGGAGGCCAAGGCGGGCAGATTATGAGGTCAGGAGATCGAGACCATCCTGGCTAACACAGTGAAACCCCATCTCTACTAAAAATACAAAAAAAAGAGCTGGGCATGGTGGCGGTTGCCTGTAGTCCCAGCTACTCGGGAGGCTGACACAAGAGAATGGCGTGAACCCAGGAGGCAGAGCTTGCAGTGAGCCGAGATCACACCATTGCACTCCAGCCTGGGTGACAGAGCATGACTCCGTCTCAAAAAAAAAAAAGAAAAAAAAAAAAAAAACCCAATGATAAAGTCAAGCTGAATTCTCCACTGGTTTATTAAGGTTTCCCAGTGTGGTCAACCTGTGAAATGTTTTTTATTTCTGAACAAATATTCACTTGTCTTCATTTTCATTTCTGAGTTCTCTTTATCATTCCAGGACACAGGAATCAAAATGAGATAGATATCCTTCAAGAAGTAAGATTAAGATTCCTTTCATATGAAGAACTTATATGCTGGCAAATATGGGAACAATTTACAAGTAAATTAACCAGTAATCAAGACTTCATAATAAATCTTCAAGGCCAGAGGTCCAAGTTGCTAAAACAAGGTGATTCCCCCTGTCAGGTGTGGACAGGAGAATCTATTCAGGTCTCTGAAGATGAGAACTATACAATAAAGGGGCAAGGGGAGAGTTCAAATAGCATCAAAAATCAAGAGCTTCCAATGAGGACCACCTGGGATTTCTGGAGGAAAATGTATCTGAGAGAACCACAGAATTATCAGAGTAGGTGTCAGCAAATTGATGTAAAAAATAATCTCTGTAAATGTGACCATTGTGTTACGCAAAGGATTGCTTATCAACATGATGGTCATGGAGTACACAAAAGAGAGAAAGCTTTTAGCCACAATAATTGTGGAAAAGACTGTGTGAAGGAATCATCCCAACATAGCGTAATCCAATCAGGAAAGCAAACCTCTAATGAGAATGAAAAAGGCTTCAGTGTTAGCTCTAATCTTGAACTTCACCAGCAACTACACTTAGAAGACAAGCCTCAGGTAAGTGTCGAGTATGGGAAGGGCATAGGTTACAGCTCAGGGCTTCCCAGGCATCAATGTGTCCACATAGGAGAGAAATGCTATCAGAATGGTGACAGTGGTGAGGGCTTCAGTCAGGGCTCACATGTGCAACCTCATCAGAGAGTCAGCACAGGAGAGAACCTCTACAGATGTCAGGTATGTGCCCAGAGCTTCAACCAGAACTCCTGTCTTCCCTCCCATGAGCTTACTCACCCGGGAGAGAAGTTGTGTACATGTGGCACGTGTGGGAAGGGCTTCCATCATAGCTTAGATTTTGACATTCACTGTGTAGATAGTGCTGGAGAGAGAGCCTGTAAATGTGATGTATATGATAAAGGCTTCAGTCAGACATCACAACTTCAAGCCCATCAGAGAGGTCACTCTAGAGAGAAGACATACAAATGGGAAGTAAGTGACAGGATATTTAATAGGAATTCTGGTCTTCATCAGAGAGTTCACACTGGAGAGAAACCATATACATGTGAGGTATGTGATAAGGGCTTCAGTAAGGCCTCAAATCTTCAAGCCCATCAGAGAATCCACACTGGAGAGAAACCCTACAAATGTGATGTGTGTGATAAGAACTTCAGCCGTAATTCCCACCTTCAGGCCCATCAGAGAGTCCATACAGGAGAGAAACCCTACAAATGTGACACATGTGGGAAGGACTTCAGTCAGATCTCTCACCTTCAGGCCCATCAGAGAGTTCACACAGGAGAGAAGCCATACAAATGTGAGACATGTGGGAAGGGCTTTAGTCAGAGTTCGCATCTCCAGGACCATCAGCGAGTCCATACTAGAGAGAAACCCTACAAATGTGATGTGTGTGGGAAAGGCTTCAGTTGGAGTTCACATCTTCAAGCCCATCAGAAAGTCCACACAGGAGAGAAACCATACAAATGTGAAGAATGTGGGAAAGGCTTCATCTGGAACTCATATCTTCACGTTCATCAGAGGATCCACACGGGAGAGAAACCCTATAAATGTGGCATGTGTGGTAAGAGCTTCAGTCAGACCTCACATCTTCAAGCCCATCAGAGAGTCCATACTGGAGAGAAACCATACAAATGTTTTGTGTGTGGTAAGGGCTTTAGTAAGAGTTCATGTCTTCAGATTCATCAGAGAGTCCATGATGGTGATAAATCCATTAATCATGATGAGTGTGATAGAGGTGCTCTTCAAGAGTTAGACTTCTCATTTTCCTAGAAAATCCGCACAGCAGAGAATATTTATAAAATGTCATGTTTTAAGAATTCACGAGTGAGCTGAGTTTTTATAGTCATCTGAATTCCATTGAAGAAAACCTATTTTTTTGTATGAATATGACCAGTTTCAAGCAGAGCTCAAAATGTCACAGTTGTCAAGAGAACACAAAACAAAGAAACCCTATAAAGAATGATACAATACATTTGAATCAGAACCTTCACATTCAATAAGCAGTATGCAGGAGTGAAGACTTCAAAATGATAAGGTCAGAACTTTATCAAAAGTATAATGAGGGACATGACAAAATCTGTGTCCACTAGAATCTAAGCTCCATGCAGGAACATTGTTTGCTGCTGTATGATCATGACCTTGAACCAGTACCTAACAAGTAGTGGCTTCCCTGGAATTGTTTAATTTGATAGGAAAAATCTATCATATATAGGACATATATTTGAACATTTTAGTGAGCTCAGCCCCAATTCTTCATTATAATTGTACTGAGAAAAGGATTCTTGCAAGAAGCCTTAAAATAAATTCAAGGAAATGACATTTAATTAAAACACAGAAAACCATGCAGTCTACAATTTGAGTAATATTTTAGCAGTTGGCTTCTGTCCTCAGTTCAGCTTCATTTTTCAAGCAGTAACAGGCCAAAATTTCTATCTGATCATTTAAGACTTTTTCCATACAGTGTACAGCTGTGCTGTTTTTTTGGTGGGGGCTTTTACTATCTTTCTTTCTGGGAGCTTTTGTGACAGAAACAGACTGAATGAAGAAAAAATTCCCAACTGGTTTTTAGTTCCATAAAGCTTCATGAGAAAGGTTTTGCAAAAAAGGGGAACATCATATGGCATGCATTTTAGATGTTAGACTAACCTGTTAAGGACACAGCATTTTGGACAACACCCCACACTTCTCAGACACCATTACACGTTATGCAGTGTGTAATGATCAAATCATAGTAATTGGATGAAGGGTTTACTCAGGTGTATTATTTAGTGGAGGTGGCAGAAAGTTTCCCACTGGTTTTTTTTGTCCTGAACCTTACCTTCCAGGACAATGAGTACTTAAGTTCCATGATATCTTGTTTCATGCTACCATCAGAAATACAGGGCCAATAAATGAAAAAGAAAAAATAAATAAAAAAGATAAAAACAAAAAAAGAAATACAGGGCCAATAATGCTCTGCTTTGTCACCACCAGATTACTAGGGTGGGCTGCTGGAGCTCATGGTTGTTTAAATCAAGATGTTTTCAATTGTGAGAAATAGAAAATCACACTCCAACTAGCTGGAACAAAATTTATTGGCATGCATAATTAAAAAGAAGAGGCTGGGCACGGTAGCTTATGCCTGTAATCCCAGCACTTTGGGAGGCTGAGGCGGGTGGATCACGAGGTCAGGAGTTCGAGACCAGCCTGGTCAACATGGTGAAACCCCATCTCTACTAAAAATACAAAAATTAGTCGAGTGTGATGGCGGGTGCCTGTAATCCCAGCTACTCAAGAGTCTGAGGCAGGAGAATCGCTTGAACCCGGGAGGCGGAGGTTGCCATAAGCCGAGATGGCACCATTGTACTCCAGCCCAGGTGACCAGTGTGAGACTCCATCTCAAACAAAACAAAACAAACAACAAAAAGAATACAGGTAGGACAGGACTAGGTTTGGTTGAAATAGGGCTCTGGGTCAATTCTGTAATTCCCTCACCTCTGCCCTTCTGGTTGAGTTGATTCCCATATTTGTTCATTCCAACCTACTGAGGAAATTTACTTAAAGAAAAAATGCTCAGTTAACATTCTCATATCACACTCCCTTTTCTGTGCACTTCTAAAGCAGCTATTTTCTGAACCTCTTTTTGCTCTTAGTCATGTAGAGACTTTTCATTTTCCTAAATACATCATATCTAAATAAATATTCATAGCGGTACTGTGGGTTATGGTTTGCCATTTGAACCATGCATCAACCTTCTGGAGAATCTTTTAAAGTATACACATTTTTCCAGAGTAGAATTAATATTTTTTTCTAAAAATAAACACTTGAAATAGTTTTTATTAATATATTAATAGTTCTATATATTTATGGGATGCATGTGATATTTTGATTTGTGCACATACAATGTATAATGATCAAATCATGGTAATTGGGATATCCATTACCTCAAACATTTATCATTTCTTTGTGTTGGGAACATTCTAAATCTTCTATTTATTTTGAAATATACAATAAATTATTAACTGTAGTTGTCCTACTGTGTTATTGATTAGATAGAATAAATAAGTTCTAGTGTTACTGACACTGTTCTATCTAATCATATTTTTGTACCCATTAACTAACCTCTCCATCTTTCCCTCACCCCTGTCCATCCCAACCTCTGATAACCACCATTCTAAATCATTTCCTCCTTGGGATCAATATTTTTAGTTCCCATATAGGAATGAGAATATGTAAAATGTGTCTTTCTATGCCTGGATGATTCCACTTAACAATATCCTCTGGTTCCATCCATGTTGCTACAAATGACAGGAGAAAGAAAATGTGGTATATACACACACAATATTGTCCAGCCATTAAAATAATAAAATCCTGTCATTTGCAGCAGGAGATTGTCTGGCTTTTGTTTTTTATTTTTTTTATTTTTTTTATTTTTATTTATTTATTTTTTTGAGACAGGTCTCAGTTGACCAGGCTGGAGTGCAGTGGTGCAATCTTAGTTCACTGTAGTCCCAACCTGCCGGACTCAACCAATCCGCCTCAGCTTCCTGAGTACCAGGGACTACAGGCATGCACCAACATGCCCAGCCAATTTTTTGTAAAGACGGTCTCACTGTGTTGCCCAGATTAGTCTGAAACTCCTGAGCTCAAGCGATTCTCCTGCCTTGGCCTCTCAAAGTGCTGGGATTACAGGCATGAGCCACTGCGCCTGGCCTGAATAAAGAATTTTATCTATATATACTTGGTCTAAAGAGAAAAAGATCTGCAAACAAATCATGAACACTAACAAAGTTTGTTATGTGCATTCATGTTATTTAGCAACTCCAAAACTAGTTGCCATGTACTGGAGAACTGAACAGATGAGTAAACATACTGATGATGCTGGGAGCCAATTTCTGACTCTTAGAGAAAGAAGTAAATATGGAATGGGAAAATACCTTAGCAAGAATCCTGCAATACTTATTTAAAATGAGAGGGATCATTATTTTGCACAGACACACACACACACACACGACTATTATCCCAATAATGATTAGTATGCACAGCACCCAGATCTTGGTTTCTAAGTATCATTCCCCACTAAAAGCAATCAGAGCTCTGTGGCTGGGACAGGGAATATACAAGATAAACCTAATATATTATTGTACCAGAAAACAAAGGTTCATATGGACGACAGACAGGTAGAGAGATATGGGGGTAGGGGAAGGAAAAGCTCTTCTAACAAACAGTAGGATGCCAATTCCTAAAAATAGAAGGAATGACAGAGTCAGAAAGTCATCATTTTGCAGTCATCACAATAATAATTGATTCAGACAAGAATCATCAATGAACACTAAAACCAGTGGGTGAAAGATGAGATCTTCCACACAAATTGCTCAAAGATCTTCCTGCAAATTGCTTATCAATTTCAAAGCCAAAATAGCCATTTTTTAGTGGAAAAACCTGGGAGACACCAGTTTATACAAGTTATCAATGCTAACACCAACAAAACACATCATGTGTTTCCTATTGTGATGCACTGAGAAGTATGCATTATTCATGCAATACTCAATCTACAAACATTTAACTTGAATCTAATCATGAGGACTCAAATTTAGGGTTGTTCTACAAAATAGCTTGTTGTCTTCAAAAAGGCTCATTTCATGAAAGAAAAAATGGCTATGGAACTGATCTAGGTTAAAGACTAAAGAAACATGACAATGAAATGCAGGGCATGACACATTTTAGATTGGACCCTGAAATAGAAAATGCTATAAACATTATAGGATGACTGTGGAAAATGAATAAACTGTAGATTAGGAAACATTACTGTATCAACTTACAATGGTCTTAAAATATGTTTACAGATTATTTTCCTACCCCCTTGATTGTGGATAGGCTTTTCACTGTCTCAACGAACTGAGGCAGAAGTAATGTTGGAACTTCCAACGCTAGATTAGGAAAGGCCATAGTACTTGCGCTGGCTTTTATCTGGATACTAGCTTTGAGCCACCATGTAATGTCCAGTTTCTGTGAAGTCACCATGCTGAAGAGGTCACATGCCTGAGGAACCAAAGCTGTGTCGTTCTCTCAGTTCAGGCAGTAGATGTGGAAATGAACAGGTTTAACTGCAATCACATTAGAGACCCCAAGAATATGTGGGATTCTTTTGTATTATTCTTGCATCTTTTCTTAATGTTTAGAATTAATTCAAAATAAAAGTTTTAGAACATTTACAAAACATTACAAAAATGTTAAAAATTACTACACTAGCCCCCTTAAAGTAACAAGATCATATGCATACATACATACACACATCACATACACATATATACACATTCACACAAAATCCTGTCTCTGCCCACTTTCCTAAACTTATTCTGAGTAACTACCAATGCCAATAATTATAAATTTACCTCCTCTCATTTCACTCTGTATTCCGCTGAATGGATAAGCCATCAAACATTTTGTCAGTCCAACTGATAAATGCAAATTTTGCTGTTATCAACAATGCAACTATGAACATCCATTTACATACATCTGTAACCGAGTGTCTCAGTCTTCAAATGCATCTTAAAACTTTTTTCCCTTTCCTTCCTGATATGGTTTGGCTGTGTCCCCACCCAGATCTCATCTTGAATTCCCATGTGTTGTGGGAGGGACCTGGTGGGAGGTGATTGAACCAAGGGGTCAGGTCTTTCCTATGCTGTTCTCATGATAGTGAATAAGTCTCACAAGATCTGATGGTTTTAAAAAGGGGAGTTTGGCTGGGCGCTGTGGCTCAGGCCTGTAATCCCAGCACTTTGGGAGGCCGTGGCAGGCAGATCACGAGGTCAGGAGTTCGAGACAAGCCTGACCAACATGGTGAAACCCCGTCACTACTAAAAATACAAAAATTAGCCGGGAGTGGTGGCGTGTGCCTGTAATCCTGGCTATTCAGGAGGCTGAGGCAGGAGAATTGCTTGAACTTGGGAGGGGGAGGTTGCAGTGAGCCGAGATCGCACACTACATTCCAGCCTGGGTGACAGAGCAAGACTCCATCTCAAAAAAAAAAAAAAAAAAAAGGTGGGGGTTTCTGCACAAGCTCTCTCTTTGCCTGCTGCAATCCAGAGACTCCGTCTCAAAAAGAAAAAGAAAAAGAAAAAAAAGGGGGAGTATCCCTGCACAAGCTCTCTCTTTGCCTGTCATCCATGTAAGACGTGACTTGCTCCTCCTTGCCTTCCACCATGATTGTGAGGCCTCCCAGCCATGTCAAACTGTAAGCCCATTAAACCCTTTTTCCTGTATAAATTACCCAGTCTGGGGTATGTCTTTATTAGTAGCATGAAAACTTGCTAATACACTTCCCAATCTCAGAACGTAGCCTTGTACTTTAAAACTCTTTGTATTTCCTTTTCCCACCAGGTACTTCCATGCACAGTGCTTGCATATCTAATTATGTGTTTGCTTAGAAATTCCGGGGCTAATTATAAAACAGCCCAGACATAGAGACCCAGCTGCATAATCCTCTCACTTAGGGAGAGTTACAATTAGTTCACCACTAATTGGGCCAAAATCAGGATGACACAAACTATTTCTCTGGATGGGCAATTACTCAAGATATCCATTGGAACAAGACATACAGATCTGCATTTTCCTGTATCACTCCCACACATATGTCCCACACCAAGTTTTCCTTCTTAAACCCCCTCAGTCAACCCAAAAAGAAAGACTGGACTTTTAAGGCATGAGCTTGGCCATTCCCCAACCACTTGCATTTAATTAATAAAATTGCGTTTCTTTCACAACACCTTACTTGTGTTTTCAGCCTTTGAGTGGCAAGCAGTGGATTTTAGCTGGTTACAAATTTCGTGCCCCATGTTACAAACTGTGTGTTTTGAGCAGCTCAGCCTGTACACCTGGTTTCCAATGAATGGAGCAATTGGGCACAGCAGATGCCAGAACTTACCCATTCATGCTACCAGGCAGTACAGCAGTCACTTGCAAATGCTAGCTGCTTATGGCTAGCTGACCCTGCAGTTGGGACCTTACGGAATTCCCAACAACCGTCAATACTGTTTGTCTTGGGGATTTGCCCTTCTCTCTTCTTCATGGCATCAGCTGCTATAATACTGTGTTGGAGTGAGGAAAGCCACATCTGGGAAGCTGATGGGCTTCAAGAACTGGGCAACCAGAGTGCATCCAAAAATCCTCTGTCTTTGCTATCTGGGCTTTCCAGCTATCAGGACCTAATGCAGGTCACTCCATGGTCCCATCTGGGTTTGAGACAAGATCTCAGGACTTTTCTCTAAAATACCCTGAGTACCAGTCTGGAACACTCTGTCTACACTGGATCCATCTGTGGTTTTTGTCTGTTTAGTGATTCGTATCCTTCTGAGGATGCTTTGGCAGTTTCCATCCCACCAGCCAAGACCAGGTCCAACTGATTATCAGAGGGCAGCAAGATAGGCTACTCTTCTTGCTAGGGGAAAAGCAGGTTTTATCATTTTGGCCACCAATTTTGTAACTCTGAGACTTTAGAATATTTTAGACACTTGTGTCAAGCTTTGTGGGGAGAATGTGTGAGAATTCTTTTCTAGACTATCTGGGAATCCAGCTGGTTACATATCTATGGCCGTTTTTGTACACATTTTAAATTGATGGGAAAATTACAGCAATAAAAATTCAGAGCTCAAATGGTTAACCTGCAACTATAAAGTTAAGCAGAATCTTCTAAAGTCTCTATTTATGTTTCTCTTTTGTTTTCAGCCTGTGCTGACTCTACTGTTAGTAAGCTACTGATGTTGAGATAAAACTCACTGTTTCAAAGTAATGTAGATAATTTTTTATTCTTATACAGTTCAGCTAGTTCTGGCTAAAATATAAACATTGCAAACTCCTTTAAAACTTAATTTAAAAAAGGTAAAAGAGGTTTTTAAAAATTAAAACTGCCATAAAAACTGTTTTACCCAAAATTTTGATCCACCCTTTTTCTTGGATTACCTATCAGGGCAAACAAAGTTTAGCCATGTAAACAGATTCCATTTCATAAAAAAAAAAAAAAAAAAAAAAAATTTGGATACAGCTGTCTTTTATAAAATGGTGAGTCTGTATTGCTATCTTATGGCTAGAACTCTAAGGTAAAAGCTATTGGATCTTTGTTTGTATATATGTGTATACATATTTAGATATGTTTATGTGATTGCATTATTACATGTATGTAACATGTATTGTTATGTGTTGCTCTAGCATGCTACCAAATGACCTTATAAGTAGATGAGTAATTATAAATTAGGTAAGTACAAATGCTTTTCAAGTTCACACAATAAAACTGGTTTTAAAATCATTAGTAAGATTAAAATGTCTTCAGAATTGTCAGCATACATTTTTGTCTGGGTTAATAAGTTTTATAGTTTTATAGTTGCCTTGGCTAAATGTTTTAAGGTGTCATAGTTTGGCACAAAGGTTCTGAGACTATAAACCCAACTGAAAACAGAGTAATCTTTGTGCAATTTTTTTTTTAAAAAATAAAATTTACAATTGTTAGTTTAACAGCTAAATCTTCTGAGTTACTGGCAAAATGCCCAGTGTTTAAGGTTCTTAGTTAGATGCATATCTGATATTCAGACTGTAAAAATGGTTAACAGGGAAATAACTTTAAATAATGACCAACTTTATGTGATATCTCAGTTTGCAGTAGTAATCTAGATAAGCTGTTAAAAATGAGAAAATACTGAGTACATATAAATGAGATAAATGCTTATAGACTTTTTGTGTAATTTAAAACCCTAAAAATTTTAAATTAAATAATACTCATTCACCCTTTCTACTTTCCCATACATTATGGCATAGAACGGTTGAGGACAGTGTAAATCCAGGTAATGGGTCAAGACTTTTATGAACTGAAAATAAAGTGCTACTAAAATCCTAGAGAAATCAAGGGCCAGACCAACAGCTAGCCAAAAAGTAGACAGTAACTCAACCATCCATTCATCTGTCAGATTGGATGGAGTAAGACCATGGATACATCACACTGAGGTGAAGGCAGCTCCTCCTGAACCTGATGCCTCAGACAACCGGACTGCTTGGTCATGTAAACCAAGAGGACCTAAAGTTATTTATTAAAGAAAAATCATACAAATAAGTAACACCCTTCTGTTAACATAAATTGTTAATGAATTGTACAGTTATAAGTACGTTCTTTATCTTTGCTAAAACTAACCTGTTTGCTGAATGGGCACAGCTGGTGAGTTACCTCTAAAATAGAAGACTGTTGGATCTGCAGGGTGCCACCCCTTTCTTTAATCACAGGCTTGCCATGGTGCATACAAACTGCTAACCTGAGCACTTGAGTATTTTTATACTTGGGGTAAAAATACTAACCTGTTTCCCTTCTATGATTAGAGCAGCACTTACCATGAGTTCCCCACCTCTGAGAAAACACATAAACATATTTTCCTTCTGTTTCATAAACAGGTTAACGCCACCCCCACTACAGGATATGCCATACACGATGGCATAGGATGGCTGATGGCAGCGTAAATCCAGGTAATGGGTCAAGACTTCTATGCACTGAAAAACACAGTAACAGTACACCCTGCACTATCTCCCACGATATGGGATGATTACCTCTTCAACAATGTGGCCAAACCCTTGGACTGACTAATAACATGTGACCAGGACGCACAATCAAAATAGCATCCACCTCCATAACAGAGCTTTATCCTTCCCCCTGGGGTTTGCTATGGGTCTGCAGCACCCATGGTTGGCCTTACCGTTGGGGACCAGCCTTAACACCACCCGTAGGGTACCCGAATTCCAGTGGCAAAGTGGCGACAAAGGAATGAGAAGACACAGGTTAAGAGTTCATAAAGGTGGGAGCCAGGGGGCCAGAGCAAATCAGAAGCTGCAAAGGCCCAGAGTTTCGGTCTCTACACTATTTATTGAGTATAATCACTTAGATCTAAGATGTTCAGGGCAAACCAGTGAAAGGGAGGCAGTGCGTTATACGCGTGATCTATAGCAGTGGTGGTTTAAGTGAATCTCCTTTGTGCTTAAACAGTGTTATCTTTAATTTATCGGAGAGTAGCTGGTGGGAGTGGGCTTAAATAGGAGCCTGCGTATCTGTCTACACTTCAAGGCTTTAAAGGAGTGTCTTTTTTCTTGAACACAGTGTTTACAGGTAAGAGAGCAGGTCTCGCTCTGAGTATGGGAACATGATGGCAATTAGGAGGCTTTCTTCCTCAGAGGCCTCTTGTGGCTTTCCACAAATTATTGTCCCATATTTTTATGGCCAGTTTATGTAGGCATCCCCAAGCCCTTTTCCCAACACTTACAACTGGACTGGTAGGCGCACCTTCCCTACCAGGATGTATCCTTTCCCATTTAGACTCTCTCCATGCCAACTGGGAAAGTGTAAAGGCTAGACAACCCCATCAAAAATAGGCATCAAGGTGGTTGTACCCACTAGGCTTCCCCCCCCCCCCCCCGGCAGTGGCCATAGATGTAAAATTACAAATAAAAGACCTGGTTAAACATACGGCTGCTACTTTTAATAATATCCATCATGCCATTCCCTTTCTCACTGAAAGACCCTCACAAGATTAGACAAGTGGCCCTGCAGAACTATACGGCCTTAGATACCCTGACTCAGCACACGGCAGCCCTTGTGCACTGATTAAGACTGACTGTTCTGTCTGGGAGCAACGGACCACAGTGCCTGTAATCCCAGCACTTTGGGAGGCCGAAAAGGGTGGATCACTTGAGGTCATGAGTTTGAGACTGGCCTGGCCAACAAAGTGAAACCCTCTCTACTAAAAATACAAAACTTAGCTGGGCATGGTAGTGTACACCTGTAATCCCAGCTACTGGTGAGGCTGAGGCATGAGAATTGATCTTGAGAGGCAGAGGTTGCAATGGGCCAAGATTGTGCCATGGCACTGCAGCCTGGGTGACACAGCAAGACTGTCTCAGGAAAAAAAAAAAAAAAGACTAAGTATTATGTATATATACCACATTATTCTCACAATATGACCCAAGCTGTGCATGCATTGGACACCCATATTTCTGATACAGATATAGGATCCTCTCCCAGGACCCTTGAACAGTGTGGTCCAGCTGACTTCCTCATAAAAGACTTTCATATACTGTATGGTTGGTATTCTTCTCATTGTCCTCATCAGCTGCTGTGGATTTTACCTCTGCTATACACTGAGGACAGACTTTCTCAAAAGTTCCTAGGTCCTTGGTCTTCCTACTGTAAGGCTCCAGCAAGTTCCTGCTACAGATCTGGGAATGCGGATATATTTCCAACTCCAAGTGAATAGATTCCATTCTGGTACTTCCCAACTACGCCCCCTTTCAGCAGGAAGCAGCCAGATTAACTGTGTTGCCCACTTTCCATAAAAATAGGATGAAGTTCGACAGTGGGGAATTCTAACAGAGTATTGCAGCTTTGAAATGCATTTAAAAACTTTTCTCCCTTTCCTCCCCAATCTCAGAATGTGGCCTTATATGTTAAAATTCTTCATCTCTCCCTTTCCCACCAGGTACTTCATGCACAGTGCTCCCTTGTATAATTGTGCTTACTTAGAATTCCAGGGACTAATTTTAAAGCAAAACAGACACAGAGACTAAACAAATCAGCCGCGCAATCCTCCCACTTAGGGGCAGTTATGAACAGTTCATCCACCACCCCTGGGCCAATATCAAGATGATGCAAACTGGACTCCAGATGGGCAGATTACTCAAGAAAACCATCAGAAGACGACATGCAAGACCTGCACCTGACTGCACCGCTCCCACTTACTTCCCACACCAAGTTTCCCTCTTAAACTCCCTCACTCAGCCCAAAACGTTGGAATGGTCTTTTAAGGCATGAGCCTGGCCATTTCCCAATTGCTAACATTTGATTAGTAAAACTGCTTTCCTTTCACTACATTTTGCTTTTCATGTTTTCAGCCTCTGAGTAGCAAACAGCTGGACTTACGCCGGTTACACATCCATAACACAGGATTACATGCCATATAATGAGATAAAGCAAACAAGATTTAGCTGTAAGGGATTATCATCAATTTTATCAAAGTGAATCACTTTTACTTTGATAAAATTGAAGTCACCATAATTTTTTGAACAGTTAAAATATCATCCCAACCTTCCATGTCACAGTAAACAACTGTTAGCATATTAATATCCTTCTATTATTTCTATGCATATAATCACATCATTAGGTGGACAGACTTCTATTAATTGGATCCATCCCAGGAAGGAGCTAACCTAGTTTTCTCATGAACAATGTTTTCTCTGGTCATTATAGACCTGTGATCATCTTAATGGCTGTATATTATAAGGATTTATCAAGACTTACTCAAATATTTTACTGACATTTTCCTTTTTGAATTCAGGATAAAGATCCTTGTGTACAATCTTTCTCGCTTTTGTCACAATCTCCTGAGTGAAATTTCTAGTGCTAGGACCGCCAGGTCAAAGAGTATTTATTGTCCACTAATACCAAGAGGTATTAAGCATAGAATGCTGTGTAAACAGTAATCCATCTAAATCATTACATTGAATACAATTTCAAGGTTGGGCACAGAGGTTCACATCTATAATCTCAACACTTTGGGAAGCCAAGGTGGGAGGAATGCTTGAGGTCAGGAGTTTGAGAACAACCTGGGCAACATTGCAAGGCTCTATTCAACAGAATAAATAAACAATAAGATAAAATTCCAATAAAGACCCAACAGGTTTCTTGCCCTGCCACTTCCTTTTAAGGGGATAAATGTGACAAATTAATGTGCTTGAAATCTGCCAAAGCTCCTTCTAAAGTGGTCTAGATGCAGGAAAGACTATACGTAGAAAAGCAAGTAGACCTGAACCTGAATGAAAATAATGAAACCAATGATTAACAATTCAAGTTTACTAAGAAACTTTTTGTCATCAGTAACTACTTTTAACACTTTCAGAGTTACAGTAAAGCTTAGTGTCCAAAAATTCTAATCATGTAAATTGCAGGGTCACATTAGATAAAAACAGTATTGTTCAGTCTATAAACTAATGACGCTAAAAATCATACTGTACACAACTAATACACTGTACAAAGAACTAAGGCTGAAGGATGGGAGCCAGTCGTGTCTTTTTTCCAAATCTGTATTAGTATGGATGGCAGTATTACACACTTTTCAGTACTTACTGAAACTAACGTTATTAAGGCTACTTGTAGGATTCCTCTTGAATATAAATTAATATAAATTTATGGTACAAAACAGACTAGAATTTTCAAGTATTTGTCCTAATTATAGGTATTTTCTTCACTTTCTTCAGTAATTGCTGGGCCCTATTATGAGCTAAGCACAATTCTACATGGTAGAGATACAGTGGTGAAAAACACCTCCTTACATAGAGGTTACATTTTAGTTGACATCAATTTTTTCTGTCAATCATATTTTTGTTAAAGGAAGGCCTCTCTCCTGCGCAGACTCTGACAAGACTTTTCTGCTGTGTTACATCTTGAGAACTGGGACACTTGGTAACTCTGATATAAACACTGATCATATTTACAGAACAAAGTTTTCTCTCATCTGTGAAATATGACGTTTGTAAAGAATCATGTCCTGACCAAGTCTAAAACACAGCATTTGAGAGACTTCTTCCCCGTCAAGATTCTTTGAAGCTTCTAGTTTTACAAGAACTTTTCAAAATCATCAGCATGGACTTCCCAACGAAGACAAAGATGTGAGCTCTAACTGAAGGCTGAACCACACCTCTCTCATTTCTACAGATTCCCTCCAGTGTGGACTCTCTGATGGTAGACGAGATGTGACCTCTGACTGAAGCCCTTACAACAGACATCACATATGTAAGGCCTCTCTCCAGTGTGGACTCTCTGGTGTGTGTGAAAATGTGAGGCCTGACTGAAGCCCTTCCCACACTGCTGACATGTATAGGGTTTCTCTCCCGTGTGGACCCTCTGATGAGCACTGAGACCAGCACTCCAACTGAATTCTTTCCCACATTCCTCACATTTAAATGGTTTCTCTCCAGTGTGAATTATCTGATGGACTTGAAGATTTGACCTCTGGCTGAAGGCCTTACCACAAGTGTCACATTTATATGGTTTCTCTCCGGTGTGGACTCTCTGATGGGCTTGAAGGTGTGAGGCCTGACTGAATCGCTTCTGACATGCATCACACTTGAATGGTTTTTCCCCAGTGTGGACGCTCTGATGGGCTTGGAGATTTGAGGCCTGACTGAAACCCTTACCACACTCTTCACATTTGTAGGGTTTCTCTCCCGTGTGGACTCTCTGATGATTGTGAAGATTCAAGCTCCAATTGAAGCGCTTCCCACACACTTCACATTTGTATGGTTTTTCTCCAGTGTGGACTCTCTGATGTGCTTGAAAATATGAACTCTGACTGAAACCTTTACCACACACGTTGCATCGAAATGGTTTCTCTCCTGTATGGACCCTCTGATGGCTCTGGAAACTTGAGGCTGAACTAAAACCCTTACCACACTCTTCACATTTATATGGTTTTTCTCCTGTGTGGACTCGTTGATGACTATGAAGATTAAAGCTCAAACTAAAGCACTTACCACACTCATCACATTTGTATGGTTTCTCTTCAGTGTGGACTCTCTGATGGGTATGAAGATTTGAGCTACAACTAAAGCGTTTACCACAATCCCCACATTTATAGGGTTTCTCTCCGGTGTGAATTCTTTCATGGGCCTGAAGATGTGATCTCTGAGTGAAGCCCTTCCCACACACCTCACATTTATAAGGTTTCTCTCCAGTGTGAACTCTGCAATGAATGTTAAGATCTGTGCTACGACTGAAGCCCTTCCCACAACTGTCACATCTATAGGGCTTCTCTCCTGTGTGAATAGGCAAATGAGCATAAAGATGTGAGCTCTGATTAAAGCTCTTACCACACTCGTGGCATGTATAGGGTTTCTCCCCTGTGTGGACTCTCTGATGAGTTTGCAGATTTGAGCTCTGACTGAAACCTTTACCACATTCATGACACCAGTAGCGTTTTTTTCCAGTACGAACACTTTGTTGAACAGGAATACGTGAGGTATGACTAGTGTCCTTCTCGTGCGTACTATACGCTGGAGACTTCTTTCTCAAGTGTACCTGCTTATGAAATTCGAGACTGGAGCTATCATTGAAGGCTTCTTCACATTCATTACCCTGGTAGGTTTTCTGTCCTGTGTGAACACTACACTGGGTAAGAGATGATACCTTTAGGGTATCTTTACCACAGTCACTATTGCTGTGCGCTTTATCTCTTTTGTGCAGTATCTTATCATCACGGTGGCGTGAAATGCAACTGAAAATGTCAACATATGGAGCGAATATACATAATTGGTTTTTCATCTGAGTCTGCTTACAACTTCTCTGATAATTCTGTGTCTCATTCAGATATATTTTACTCCAAGAATTCGGAACTTTCCCAGTTGGAAATTCGTGATTTTCAATGATCCTGGAATGATCCCCTACGTGATTCACTAGAAGGCTGTCATCCACAGAAGCTTGAACAGATTCTCCTGCTCCCACCTGACAGGGGGAATCATGGTGCTTGGGGAACTCAGAGCTCTTTCCTTCAATATTTATCATGGAGTCTTGACTTCTGGCTAATTTACTCACAACATGTCTCTTGATTTGCCAGCATGAAAGCTCTCCCAGTGAAAAGCACCTTAATCCTGCTTTGTGAAGAGTCGCCATCTCGTTTTGATTCCTGTCTCCTGAAAGGATAGAGAGAATAAGGAATAAAGGACCAGAGACTGACATTAGCAAAGTAGAGAAATTAAGAAGACCTAAGCTCTAATTTTCCCCATGGAAATGTTAAAAAAACTAGACTGGCTGAAATAAATTTATAGGAGCTCCGAAAAGCAGCTGCAACCAAGAGAACACTAAATTTTTTTAAAAGCCATATTTAAGATAGAAAATTTGAGATCAGCCCAGGGTGAGTGCTTAAGGTATATCGTGGGTCTTTTCTGAGTATGTGTCTTGCTGTCTGTGTGTATTCTCCAGTATACACAACTCCAAAATGAATGCTTTGTCCAGATGTTTCCAAATTTTACACATAGTTCCTTCGGTATCGGGCTTTAGTTCGTGATGGAAATTTTCAGCTTATCTTTACCATCATGGATTTTCTTGGATTTTATGGCCTGTGGAAACACAGAACTACAGATCTAAGAATAGGACAGGGGGTAGAAACCAGCCAGCTGCAGAGCAACAAAATGATATCTCAGTAAGTACCTGGAAAGGAAAAATTGACTTCCTTGCCTATGAGAATGGTAAATTAAAAGTCACCTCTTCTTTGGCTACAGGAACTGAATCATAAGTAGCAACTACATAAATCAGGCAAAATACATGCCTCAATTATAGGCTCTCATTATACAACCTGCACAGTTAGAAATGTGCTCAAAATAACTGATAGACAAATCCATATTTATAGCTGGAGATTTCAATACCGCTTTCCAACAGCTAGTAAAGCAAGTAGGAAGATGCATGGTGGCACTCATGTAACCCAGTCCATGCTGTGAAATGGACAGCTGCCCTGGCCCCTTGGGGGTCAGAAGTCACCATGCCAAGGACTGTGTGAAGGGCACTAAGTTCCACTGGGACCCAAGCTCCAGTTCTTGAGAAGCCAAGAGGAGGGAGCATCAGACTTCCTTCCAAACAGTGGTGCTGGTAGCCTCCAAGTCTCTTCCTCCAGGCCGCCTGTGGATATGCCATCCAGAAACCAGTCCAGCCCAGCCAAGATGATGACCTGTGCCCTTGTACGCTGCTCAAAGACTACCAGAACTTTCCCAGAGTTGAGAAGGTTGATGACGCTGTGAAGACACTTGTCTTTGGAGATGGCTAACCAGTAGAAGCCAAAAATTAAGCCGAATAGTTCATAAAAAAGGACATGGCAAGCCCTGAGGACACCAGTTCCCCAGAGACTAGAATTATTGACTTGAACATCAAGGTCCACGGTTTTTTTTTTTTTCTTTTGAAATGGAGTTTTGCTCTGCCCCTCAGGCTGGAGTGCAGTGGCACGATTTCGGCTGACTACAACCCCTGCCTCCTGGGTTCAAGTGATCCTCCCACCTCAGCCTCCCAAAGTGCTGGGATTACAGGCGTGAGTCACTGCGCCTGGCCAAGATCTGCAGTTACGAAAAACACATGCCGATACATTGAAAGGACAAAGCCCACAAATGCTATCTGCTGATGAACATCAACCAGAGGAAAAAGATGCTCAAAAACCTCCATAAGACCTATTATGACAACTCTGGGAAGACATGTAGGGAACTGGGGACTGAAGACACCTTTCCCCTCTGAATTATTAAACAGCCCACTGACCGTGGCTTTTGACTAAGAAGGCTCTGTGAATCCAGGTTTTCCAGAATGCACAAAAGCTGAAGAAACAAAAAAAGTCTTAGCTGCAGCAGCGGCAGCAGCAGCAGCCAGACAATAAAACAAAACAAAAACAATCAATTATGTTAAAAAGCAAACACAACCAAAAACAAGTAGGTAATAAGTGAAGATATAGGCTTGAAGCAATATTATCAACCAAGTTGACTACTTGGCCTTTACAGGACACTCTATCCAATAAGAGCAGAAAATGTTATTTTCAGGTGTACATGGAACATACTCCAAGACAGACCATATTCTAGGCCATAAAACAAGTTCTAACAGAAGCAAAAGGAGTCAAGTCATACAAAGGGTATTCTAACCACAACTGATTTAAATCAGAAATTAAGAATAGAAACATCTCTGCAAAATCTTCAAATATTCAGAGCATAAACAACATACTTCTAAATAAACTGTGGATCAAAAATAATTCAAAACTTTAGAAATTGAGTGAAAATAAAAAACCAACATATCAAAATTTCTACTTAAAGCAAAATTTATAAAGCAGAAATGTGTCAAAGAAACTAAAAACACAAGAACAAATTAAATGCAAAGTAAGCATAAACAGAAAATAAGAGAAATAGCTAGTTCTTTGAAAAGAACAATAAATAAACTCTAGCATGCATGATAAAAACAGAAAGAAGATACAAATTACAAATATCAGTAATGAAAGGTGACATAATTATAGATCCTGTATACATTATTAAAAAGATAAAGGACTTATGAATTTTATGGCAATAAATGCAACAATGCAGATGAAATGGACAAATTTCTTTAAACACACAAAATAAGTTTACTTGAGAACATACAGATAATCTGAATAGCCCTTATCTACCAAAGAAATAGAATTCATACTTACAAACGTTTCCACAAACAAAACTTGAGGCTTACAGAGCTTCATCTATGAATTTCACTAAACATTTAAGGAAGAAACAATACCAATGCTAGACAAACTCTTCCAGAAAAATGAAAAGCTGTAAATACTTCTCAACACATTTTAGGAAGCCAGCATTATTCTAACACCAAAATAAGACAAACACATTCCAAGAAAAGACAACTACAGACTAATATTCCTAATGAACATATTTATAAAATTCTTAACAGAATGTTATCAAATCAGATCTAACAATGTATAAAAAGGATAAATCACGACAAAGTAGTGATTATCTCAAGATAATCACTACTGATTTAACATTCTAAAATTAGACCTAAATGCTTCCCTCAGAAAATCAGAAACAACGCAAGTATATCCACTCTCGCCACCTTTATTCAACATTACTGAAAGTTCTAGTCAGTGTAGTAAAACAGGAAAAAAACAACATAAAAGAAATACAGATCATAAGGGAAAAAATGAGCCAGATAAATAATTTGAAATACTAATTTTAAGGAAGCTCAATGAGATACAAAAGAAATTTGAAAAGCAATACAAAAAATCAATTCAGGATATCAATGAGAAATTTACCAAAGAGAAAGAGATAGATAACTTTTTTAAAAAGCCAAACGAATAAAAACTTCTGGAAATGAAAAAATCATTGAAGAAATTACAAAATACAGTTGAAAGCATTTACAATAGACTAAACAAGCAGAAGAAAGAATCTCAGTACTTGAAGACAGGTCTTTTGAATTAATTTAGTCAGACAAAAGTAAAGAAAAAAGAATAAAGAAGAAAAAACAAAGCTTTAAGAAGTATGAAACTACATAAAGCAACCAAACCTACGAATCATAGGTATTCCTGAGGGAGAAGAAAAAGTAAAAAGTTTGGAAAACTAGTTAAGGAAATAATTGAGGAAAACTTCCTAATCTAGCAAGAGCTTTAGACATCCAGATAAAAGAGATCTAATGAACTCCAGGAAAATACATTGCAAGATGGAACTCACCACAGCACACAGTCATCAGACTAAGGTTTATATAAAGGATAAAATCCTAAAATCGGCAAGAGAAAAGTGTCTAGTCACCTGTAAAGGAAGCTCCATCAGATGATTCAACTTGTAGAAACCTTACAAGCCAGAAGAGATTGGGATTCTATTTTCAAGTTACTTCAAAAAACAAAAAAATTGTGTATCCTACTAGAATAAGCTCTATAAATGAAGGAAAAATAAGCCTTCCCCAAATAAACACTGAGGGAGTTTGTCACCACTAGACCAGCTCTACAGGGAATGCTCAAATGAGTTCTAACCATGAAAACAAAAGGTTGATACTTGCCATCATAAAAGACACAAAAGTATAAAACTCGCAGGCCTTATAAAATAATTACACAAAGAAAGAAGATAAAGAAATCAAATGGCAACATAACTCATCTTACTGATAAAGACACAGACTGAAGGTAAAGAGGTAGAAAAAGATATTCCATGCAAATGGAAACCAGAAACAAGCAGGAGTAGCTATTTTTAGATCAGATAAAAAAAAGACTTTAAATCAACAGCAGTAAAAAAAAGACAAAGAAGGTCATTACGTAATGATAAAGGGATCAATAAACAAGTAAGATATAACAATCCTAAATATATACACACCCAACATCAGGGCACCCAAATTCATAAAACAAGTATTATTAGACCTAAAAAAATACACAGCAATACAATAACAGTGGGGGACCTCAACACCCCACAGACACCACTAAATAGACGACTGAGACAGAAAATCAACAAAGAAACACTGGACTTAAATTTTAGGTCAAATGGAGCTAACAGATATTTACAGAACATTCTACCCAACAGCAGAATATACACTTTTCTGATTAGTGCATGGATTAGGTCACAAAACAAGTCTCACTACATTTTTAAAAACCAAAATCATACCAACTATCTTCTCATACCTCAGAATAAAACTAGAAATCAATTCCAAGAAGAACTCTAGAAACTATACAAATACATGAAAATTAAACATCATCCTAAACAATCTTTGGGTTAATGACAAAATTAAGACAAATTTTTAGATTTCTTGAAATGAATGAAAATGAAAATACAATATACCAAAGCAAAAGCAGTGCTAAGAGGGAGGTTTATAGCGTTAAATGTCTACATTTAAAAAAAAAAAAAAAAAAGATAAAAAATTAACAACCTTATGTCTCACCTCCAGGAACTAGAAAAACAAGAACAATCCAAACCTAAAGCTAGCAGAAGAAAGATAACAAAGACCACAGCAGAATGAAATAAAATAGAGAACCAAGGAACCATACAAAGGATCAATGAAATGAAAAGCTTGTTTTTATCTTTGAAAAGATAAAACTGATAAACTGACAGTAAGACTAGCCAAAAAAAGAGAAGATCCAAATAAACATAATCAGAAATGAATAAGGAGACATTACAACTAATACTATAGAAATACAAAACATGATCAGAGACTATTACGAACAATATACTTGAAAACTAGAAATTCTAGAGAAAATGAACTAATTCCTGGAAACATACAACCTCCCAAGATTGAACCAGGAAGAAACAGAAATCCTGAACAGACCAGTAATGAGCAGTGAGATTGAATCAGCAATGCAAAACCTCCCAAGAACAAAAAAGCCCAGGACTAGACAAATGTACAGTGGAATTCCACAAAAGGAACAAAGAACTGGTATCAATTCTACTAAAACTCTTCCAAAAAATCTAAGAGGAGAGAATCCTCCCTAACTCATTCTACAAAGCCAGTATCGCTCTGACACCAAAGTCAGACAAAGACACAACAAAAAGAGAAAACTACAGAGCAATATCCCTGATGAACGTAGATGCAAAAATCCTCCAAAAATAAACACAACCCCCCCCAAAACACCCCAAACCAAATATAATAGCACATCAAAAAGATAAGCCACCACGATCAAGTGGGTTTTATTCCAAGGATGCAAGAATGGTTCAACATACACAAACCAATAAATGTGATTAAGTCTATAAACAGAATTAAAAATCACATGATCATCTCAACAGATATGGAAAACCATTTGACAAAATTCAGCGTCCTCTCATGATAAAAACCTTCGACAAACTAGGCACAGAAGAAACATACTTCAAAATAATAAAAGTCATATATGACAACCCATAGGTAACATGCTGAATGGGGAAAAGCTAAAAGCATTCCCCCTAAGAACTGGAATAAAACAAGAATTGCCCACTTTCACCACTCCTACTCCACATAGCACTGGAAGTCCTAGGAAAAGTAATCAGGCAAGAGAAAGGCAGAAAACTATCTAAATTGGAAAAAAGAGTAAGTCATTTAGTATCTGTTTTCTGACAATCTGATCGTATACCTACAAATCCCTAAAGACTCCTCCAAGAGAATCTTAGATTTGATAAATGACTTCAGTAAAGTTTCAGGATTAAAAAAATCAATATACAAAAGTCAGTAGCATTTCTATACAACAATAATGATCAGGTTAAAAACCAAATCAAGAACATAATCCAATTTATAATATCTACAAAAAAAATTAAAATACCTAGGAATGTATTTAACCAAGGAGGGGAAAGCGCTAACCAAGGAAAATTATGAAACAATAATGAAAGAAGTTGCAGATGACATTAAAAAAATGGAAAAATATCCCATGCTCATGGATCAGCAGAATCGATATTGTTAAAATGACCATACTGCCCAAAGCAATCTACAAATTCAGTGCAATGGCTATCTAAATACTAATGTCATTTTTCACAGAATGAGAAAAAACAATTCTAAAATTCATATGGAAACATAAAAGAGCCTAAATAGACAAAGCAATCCTAAGCAAATAACAAAGCTGGAGGCATTATATTATTTGACTTCAAATTACACTACACAGCTCTAAGTAACCAAAACAGCACGGTGCTGATATAAAAATAGATACATAGATCAATGGAATAGAAAAGAGAACCCAGAAATAAGTCACATACCTATAGCCAACTGATCTTTGACAAAGTTGACAAAAACATACACTGGGGAAAGGACATCCTATTGAGTAAATGGTGCTATTTAATCCATCTTGAGTTCATTATCTGAGATCTCCTGAGATCCATGACAGATTTTAGTAATAGCCATTCTGACGGGTATAAGATGATATCTCACTATTGTTTTAATTTGCATTTCTAGAAATCACTGGTGATTTCAACCACAGGAGACAACCTGAAAAAGCTCCAAGTGATCAAAGTAGAAACAACTTGGTAACAAAATAAACAATGCAATACTGGATTATAACACAAAGTATACAATAAATACATATGAGCCCATACTGCTTACAGAATGGATATTAAGTGACAATAAGGAATTACTGTTGTAGATAGACACTGATAAATCTATGGGTGATAAGACATTCTCCAGAAAAAAATATGACATTCTCCAGAAGAAAACAGAAGGGAATAGAAAAAACAGGAACACTGGAAAGTTGATAACTGCTAAGACAGTATGGATATACAGTTTGTGGCATTATTTACTTTTCTATGTTTTTTAAGTTTTCAAAATAAAAAGTTTAAAGTCATAGAAAGGAAAACAAATAGGTCATCCAAATTATGTGTATGTTGGGGGAAGGGTGGAGAAGCAGAAATTATCCATTTAAACTATCAAGTCAATTTTCATTAACAGAAAAAGATGTAAAATGAATGTTAAAACTGAACTGAATGGTGGCATTACAAATGGTATCCTACTAAGTCATTTTTATCACATATCTCCCTCAGTTTGGTGGATTATATGATATCTTAACAAAGGACATAAGCAATTTTAGAATTAATCAAAGTTCTATGTTTTATACATTTCTGAAGTATATGGAAATATATACATGTAGACTATGATTATACAGAACACTCCACCCAGTAACAGCAGAATACACATTTTTCTGAAGTACATGCAGAACATTCTCTAGGATACTCCATATGTTAAACTACAAAAAAGCTTTAATAAATATAAAAAGATTAAAATCACACAAAGTATCTCTGCTGATCAAAATGAAATGAAACTAGCAATGAACAGCAGAACAAAACCTGAAAATTCCATAAATATGTGAAAATTAATACACAAACAACCAACAGATCAAAGAAGAAATCACAGGGGAAATTAAAAAATATCTTGGGATAAATGAAAACAAATCCACTGCAAAAACAGTGCTAAGGGGGAAATTTATAGCTATAAATGCTTACAAAGAAAAGGAAGAAAGGTCTCAAATCAACATCATAACCTTACACCTTAAGGAACTGAAAAAAATAACAAGCCATTGCCATTGCCGAGACCAAGATGGCTGCAAGACTTGCTGCCTTCTTCAAGAATGCCTGGGCCAGAGTCGGTGCTGGTTGTGTCCTTCACCATTGCAGGCCACGCTATAATTCTGCCCCCACTCAGCCCCTACACCAAGTACGCCATCATGATCAACCAGGCCACACCCTACAATTACCCAATGCCTGTCTGAGATGATGGCAGTGTGCCTGGTGCCTGGTGTCCAGCCAACCCCAGGACTCCTAGGGCCCAAGCCTGGAGTGGCTGAAGAAACTGTGAGCACCTCCACTGACAGGGAGGAGGACCCTCCCCAGTGGCTTCCAGTAAAAATGTGAAAACCAAAAAACAAAACCAAATTAAACCCAATGCTGACAAAAGAAAGGAATCTAATCTTTTTTTTTTTTTTTGAGACAGAGTTCCGCTTTTGTTGCCCAGGCTGGAGTGCAATGGTGTGATCTCAGCTCACCGCAACTTCTGCCTCCCGGGTTCAAACGATTCTCCTGCCTCAGCCTCCCGAGTAGCTGGGATTACAGGCATGTGCCACCATGCCCAGCTAATTTTATATTTTTAGTAGAGGCAGTGTTTCTCCATGTTGGTCAGGCTGGTCTCAAACTCCCAACCTCAGGTGATCTGCCTACCTTGGCCTCCCAAAGTGCTAGGATTACAGGCATGAGCCACCATGCCCGGCCAGGAATCAAATCTTATGAAGATAAGAGCAAAAATAAATAAAATTGAGAATAAAGGATAGAGAAAATAAAACAAGAGTTGGCTCCTTGAAAATATCAATAAAATTGACATTTAGCTACATTGACTAAGAAAAAATAGACTCAAATAACTAAAATCAGAAGTGAAAGTTGGTATATTACTACTGAGTTTATAGAAACAAAAGGATAAGAGAGTATCATGAACAGTTGTATGCCAACAAATTAGATAACCTAGATGAAATGAACAAATTCTCAGAAACCCACAACCTAACACTGAATCAGGAAGAAACAGAATATATGAATAGACCTATACCTACAAAGGATATTGAATCAGTGATAAAAAACCTCCTAGCAAAGTCCTGGACTTTCACAAGTGATTTCTATTAGACATCTGAAGAATTATTAGCACCAATTCATTTTGCTCTTCCAAAAAACTGAAGAGAGGGGGAATACTTCCTAGTTCATTCTATGAGACCAGGATTCCCCCAATACCAAATACAAAGATACTATAAGAAAAGGAAACTACAGACCAATGTCCCTTATGAACACTGATATAAATATCCTCAACAAAATCCTAGTAAAGAGAGTTCAGCAGCATATTAAAAGAATTACACCATGACCAAATGAGATTTAGTTCTGGAATGCAAGGATGGTGTAACATATGAAAACCAATCAATGTAATATACCACACCAACAGAATGAAGAAGAAAACACATGATCATCTCAATTGATGTAGAAAAAGCATTTTACAAAATTAAAAATCTTTTCATGATAAAAATATTTAAAACAGGAATAGAAAAAATCTAACTCAACATAATAAAGGCCATACATTAAAAACCCACAGCAAACATCATATTCAATGGTGAAAAATGGAAAGCTTTTCTTCTAGTACCAGAACAAGGCAAGGATGCCCACTTTTACCATTTCTATTCAACACAGTAGTACTGAAAGTTCTAGTCAGAGATATTATGCAAGAAAAATAAAGAAAAGTCATCTAAATTGGAAAGGAAAATGTAAAATTATCTTTGTTCACAAAAGATGTATGTAGAAACCCTAAAGATTACAGAAAAAACCTGTTACCAATTAAATATTGTTACCAAAATCACCCAAAGCAATCTATAGATTTAATGCAATCCCTATTAAAATCCCAATTTCTTCTTTGCAGAAATACAAAAACTCATCCTAAAACTCACATGTAATTGCAGGAGACCACAAATAGCCAAAACAATCTTGAAAAGAAGAAAAAATACGGAGGAATCTTTTTTCCTTTCTGATTTCAAAACTTATTATAAAGCTACATTAACCAAAACTGTCATAAAGACATATAGGCCAAAGGAACAGACTAGAGAACTCAGAAATAAACTCTTGCATGTAGGGCCAAATCATTTCTGATAATGCTGCCAAGACCATTCAATGAGGAAAGGACAGTTTTCAACAAATGGGGCTGGGAAAACTGGATATCCACATGCAAAAGAACGAAGGTCAACCCTTACCTTACACAAAGATCAACTCAAAATGCATCAAAGCCCTAAATGTAAGAGCGAAAACTGGCTGGGTGTGGTGGCTCACGCCTGTAATCCTAGCACTTTGGGAGGCCGAGGTGGGTGGATCATGAGGTCAGGAGTTCGAGACCAGCCTAGTGAAGATGGTGAAACCCCGTCTCTACTAAAAGTAAAAAAACAATTAGGCAGGCGTGGTGGCAGGTGCCTGTAATCTGAGCTACTCGGGAGGCTGAGGCAGGAGAATGGCTTGAACCCAGGAGGAGGAGGTTGCAGTGAGCTGAGATCGTGCCACTGCACTCCAGCCTGGGCAACAGAGTAAGACTCCGTCTCAAAAAAAAAGAGAAAAAAAATGAAAACCACACAACTTCTAGAAGAAACCATATGGCGAAAGCTTCACAATGCTGGATTTTATAGTCTCTTGGATGTGACAACAAAAGCACAGGCAATAAAAGAAAAAAACAGACAAACTAGACTTCATGAAAACTAAAAACTTTTTTTTTTTTTTTTTTTGAGATGGAGTCTCACTCTGTAGCCCAGGCTGGAGTGCAGTGGCGTGATCTTGGCTCACTGCAACCTCCACCTCCTGGGTTCAAGCAATTCTCCTACCTCAACCTCCCAAGTAGCTGGGATTACAGGTGCCCGCCACCATGCCTGGCTAATTTTCTTTATTTTTAGTAGAGACAGGGTTTCACCATCTCAGGCTGGTCTCCAACTCCTGACCTCGTGATCCACCCACCTCGGCCTCCCTAAGTGCTAGGATTACAGGTGTGAGCCACCACGCCCAACATAAACTTTTTATATCAAAAGACACTGTATCCACAGGGTAAAAAGGGCAACAACCAGAAAGGAGGAAAAGATTTTCAACTCATACATCTGATAAGGAACTAACATCCAGAATATATAGAGAACTTCCAAAACTCAGCAACAAAAAAACCTGATTCAAAAATGTACAATGGACTTGAACACATATTTCTCCGAAGAGGATATATTAATACAAATGGCCAATAAGCATATGACAAGGTGCTCAACATCACTAATCATTGGGGAAATGCAAATCAAAACCACAATGAGACACCACTTCAAACCCATTCAGACGGATATTATTTAAAAAAAAAAAAAAAAAAAAACAGAAAATAACAAGTGTTGGTGAGGATGTGGAGAAATTAGAAACCTTGTGCACTGCTAGTGGAAATGTAAAATGGTGCTGCTGTTGTGGAAAACAGTGTTCAAGGGTCAACTGTACTATAATGAAATATTATTCAGCCATAAAAAAGAGGAAAATTCTGACACATGCTACAACATAGATGAACCTCAAAGATATTAGGCTAAGGGAAATAAGCCAGACACAAGAGGGCAAATATATAATTCCACTTGAGTACGTGGAATGGTCAAATTCAGAGTCATAAAGTAGAACAATGGTTAACTGGTGCTGGAGAGAGAGGTGGAATGTGGAGTCATTGTTTAACGGGTACAGAGTTTCGTTATGAACAACGAAAAACTTTTGGAGATGGATCGTGGTAATGGCTACACAACAATGTAAATGTACTTAATGTCACTATATACTCAAAAATGGTTAAAATGTTAAAGTTTTATGTTATATATATTTTACCACAATTAAAAAATAAATATATGTGAATAAGCCTTGGTGGTATAGTGCTTACACATAAATTCAGGCAAATTAAGGACATGGAGAGTGAAGGGAAGATGGAATTTTTTTTTTTTTTTGAGACAGAGTCTCGCTCTATTGCCCAGGCTGGAGTGCAGCAGCGTGATCTTGGCTCACTGCAAGCTCTGCCTCCCGGGTTCATGCCATTCTCCTGCCTCAGCCTCCTGAGTAGCTGGGACTACAGGCACCTGCCACCACACCCAGCTAATTTTTTTTTGTAGTTTTAGTAGAGATGAGGTTTCACCGTGTTAGCCAGGATAGTCTCAATATCCTGACCTCGTGATCTGCCCACCTTGGCCTCCCAAAGTGCTGAGATTACAGGCATGAGCCACTGCACCCGGCCAGAAGATGATATTTTAAGAAAGCCTCTCATGAAATGACTTCTGAGCAGAGGTATGAATGAAATAAGGAAGAGGGGCTGGGCGCAGTGGCTCACGTCTATAATCCCAGCATTTTGGAGAGGCTGAAGTGGGCAGATTGCTTGAGTCCAGGAGTTCAGGAGCAGCCTGGACAACATGGGGAAACCCTGTCTGTACAAAAAATACAAAAATTAGCCGGGTGTGGTGGTGTGCACCTGTAGTTCCAGCTACTCAGAAGGTTGAGGTGGGAGGATCGCTTGAGCACAGGAGATGGAGATTGCAGTGAGTGGAGACTGTGTCACTGCACTCCAGCCTGGGCAACAGAGTGCGACCCTATCTCAATCAATCAATCAATCAATCAATCAATCAATCAATCAGAAAGAGGACAGAGGTTTAAGAAAAAACAGCATTCCAGCCAGCGAACAGAAAGTAAAAGGCTGTGATGCAGATGTCATATTTGAGGAACAAGTGAGGATGGCAGAGACAAAGGGAGGGGAAAAAACAGAATACTAAAGCTAGGTGAGTAGGCAAACATTATACAGTCTTACAAGCTCCTTAAATACACTGGATTTCAGTCAGTGAAATGGGAAGCCAGTGGAGGGTCTGAAGCAGAGAAGTGACATGATGTGACAGATGTTTTTATTCTTTTTTTTTTTTCTGAGACAGAGTCTTGCTCTGTCACCAAGGTTGCAGTGCAGTAGCGGATCTCGGCTCACTGCAACCCATACCTCCCAGGTTCAAGCAATCTCCCCATCTCAGCCTCCTGAGTAGCTGGGAATACAGGCACATCCATCACATCTAGCTAATTTTTTTATATTTTGTAGAGACACGGTTTTGCTATGTTACCCAGGCTGGTCTTGAACTCCTGACCTCAAGTGATCCACCTGCCACAGCCTCTCAAAGTGCTGGGATTAGAGGCTTGAGCCATTGCGCCCAGCCATGACAGATGTTTTTTAAAAAAAATCTCTCAGCTGGGTGGAGAAGAAATTATCCTGAATGAAGGAAAAACAACAGCTGTTAACTATGATTCCAGCTGCACAGTTCTCACCTGAATGCTTACCTCTTTGGGTCTGAAACTCTTTCATCCAAAGCTTTTCTTCCCTCTCCAACTGGGATATCATATCTGGTTTGAAGGACTGATGTCCTATAAAAAGATAGTATTTAAGTGAAAATGTTGAAGTGTTAAAAGCAAAGAGTACTGAAAAATTCTGGTTCCAATCACATGATGTAAATCTCCTCCCTGCCCCTCCATGCAATGTTCAGGAAACTTCTTTTTTTTAATCACAACACATTATAAGAAATACATTTACTACCATTGGAAATACATTACCCTATGTAAACTATTGAAATAAAATATTAAAGGACCTGTTTCTAATCTGTATCTGTTTTCATCACATCCCTTACTGCAAGCAGCAGCAGTTATTGCCACAATATGCACCATTCTGGCTAAGGGGCTCTGATATTGTTACTCTATTTTATTACAGAAATGCTGATGCAACTTACTAATTTCCTGACCCACCAATGGATCATGACGGACAAGTTTAAAGAAAGCAGGAGGAGCCAAGCTCAACTGTTCTTTTATAGTTCATTTCTAAAAGAAAATCATTTGTCTTGGAACAAAGGCCAGAAACATCTTGTCTCTATGCTCTAAAGAGACAGAAAAACTCTAGTCTCTGAGCAGTCCCAAAGCCTTAACAAGGGGACAGAGGCCAGGAATGCCACTAACATCCCAAAATACACAGGATAGCCTGATACAACACAGAATTATTTGGCCCAAAACATCAATGGCATGGAGGTTGAGAAACCCTGCTGAATTACAGAGGGTGCCTGTCCTTACCCACTGAAACCAGGTTCCTAAAGTTCTCCAGCATCACATCTCGGTACAGCTTCCTCTGGGCAGAGTCCAGCAGCCCTAGCTCCTCCTCAGTGAAGGCCACAGCCACATCTTTGAATGTCACTGCCTCCTAGAACATCAAGCACACGTAACCTCAATCTCGTACCCAATGGCCACTGGCACCTAAGCAACTCTTTCTGTAGAGTTACTATTCTTTCCTTTCCACAATCACACCAAAAATGCTAGGGGGAAAAAGGAAAATACCTTGTACATGTAACGTGGTGCCCTTTATATAGTTAAATCCCTTAGAACTGTCATTGTTAAATCACGGCATACACACATTTTACCATTTGACTGATAGCACCAAATTTTATAAGAAATTTTGCATTAATTTCTTCCCAACAGTGTTTAATGGTACCTATCTTCTCTCATTGGATAGTACCACTATTTTGTCAATCCAACAGGCCTTCATAAAGCTCTGAGACAAGTATGCAGTTCATTCTCTGGGTTCTCAGGAACATGCTATATTGGTCAATTGCAGCAGCATTTAGGGTCAAGGTTAACAGTGCAGGCTCTTGAGTTTGACTGCCTTAGTTCACATTCCAAGGGTCTATCCACTGTTAGTTTTGTGACATTGCTCAAGTCACCTAACTTCTCAATACCTCAATTTCCACATCTGTATAAGAAGACCTCTATCATAGGGTCCTTGAAGGGATTAAATGCGTGAATACTATAAGGAACTTAGGACACTGTGTGACATACAGTAAGTACTCAATAAATGTTAGTCATTACTCTTATTATCATCACCATCATCTCTTTCATCCCATTCATGGCTGCATGATAGCTCACAAACATGATCTACAATATATTTAACCATTCTAAATAATGCACATTCAATCATTTTAAATTCAAAAATGACAAACAACGCCACAAAAAACATATTTTTACATAGATCTCGGCCAGCTCATATGGTTATTTCCTTAAGATAAGTTCCGGCTGGGCGCGATGGCTCACTTCTGTAATCCCAGCACTTTTGAGAGGTCGAGGTGGGCGGATCACTTGAGGTCAGGAGTTCGAGACCAGCCCAACCAACATGGTGAAACCCTGTCTCTACTAAAAATACAAAAATTAGTTGGGCATAGTGGCGCAAACCTGTAATCCCAGCTACTCGGGGGGCTGAGGCAGGAGAATCGCTTGAACCTGGCAGGTGGAGGTTGCAGTGAGCCAAGTTCATGTCACTGCACTCCAGCCTGAATGAGAGAGCAAGATTCTGTCTCCAAAAAAAAAAAAAAAAAAGATAAGTTCCAAGAAGTGGAAATTACATTGTAAAAAATATATATACACCTTTGTTTTGCTGGTCTTTGTTTTGCTGGTATAATGTTAATTTTCTCAACTAACTCTTCCTGTAAGAGATTGTAAGTACTCCCGATTCTCTGTACTGTGGCCAAAACTGGACCTTATATTATTTTTTTAAAATCTTGAACAATTTGGTGAGTGATATAAACAGCTATTTAATTTTTTTAAAGATGATCTGATATTATTTTTCTTCACATATTGCCTTTCCTTAATCCTATTGGGATTTTTCATGTATCAATAACATTACTATTAAGGATATTAAGTCATTTTCTAGAATATATAAATTCCTACCCCTGCACCTGTTTCCTATTTGTCTCATAAATCTGTATATGGCATTTTTTTGTATGGAAATTAACATTTTTATTTTTTACACTGCTCATCCTTACATTTGTTTTGGCTGGAGTTCTGATCATCCACGTACTAAACAACTTGATGACACACCTGGCAAAGAGTCATGCACTGAGAAAGGGAATCTGGTGAAGAGCAATGTTATTTTTGGAGCTCTTCATCCACCAGGACATGCCAGGGACACATACACGTGTAGCATAGCCTCAGGTCCCTGAATAGTCTCTTCTGTTTTTTTCTTTTTTGAGACAGTCTCACTCTATCGCCCAGGCTGGAGTGTAGTGGTGTGATCTCGGCTCACTGCAACCTCCGCCTCCCAGGTTCAAGCAATTTTCCTGCCTCATCTACACGAGTAGCTGGGATTACAGGTGTATGCCATCACGCCCAGCTAATTTTTGTATTTTAAGTAGAGATAGGGTTTCACCATGTTGACCACACTGGTCTCAAACTCCTGACCTCAAGTGATCCACCCACCTCAGCCCCAAAGTGCTGGGATTACAGGTGAGCCACTGTGCCTGGCCTTCACCCAAATGAAATACCTGAAACTTCTGGCTTAGGCACTGAAAGCTTTAACTTCAGCTGGGCATTGAGTGGACTTCACTAAGTCTAAAGGTTCACACCTGTCTATGTTTAAAATGCAGGTAAGGCCATCTACATCCTCACAAAGCTGTTCCATGGAGCAAATTTCCTGGCGAATCTCCAAGTGCTATAAAACTTTTAAACTAAGTATGTACATCTTTAAAATATAATAACATGTTAATGAATAAAACAGATACTTAACTATAATACAAGGTTTTACTTAGAATTAAAGAAAGAAATCTAGCTCTTGTTTGAAACTAAAATTACTTTCTCTGAGTTTGGCATCAGTCAGATGCTACTGCACCAAGCTATACTTTATTCTTTCCATAAAATGAGGTGTCGTGTACGAGAAAATGAGTCTAAAACTTTAAAGATTTAAAAAATGGTAGAATTCTCAAAATTCCTATTTGGGAAGAGAAGTTATATGGGGAAAAACTGCTATTGTCAATGTCCTTAAAATGGCAAAATTCATAGATTACATGAACATGGAGAATGAGGAAAAATAAAATCAGGTAAACGATGGAAAATGACATGATAAAACGTAGGTGATATAAAATTAAATTTAAAAAACTCAAAATTGTACGTAAAGTACGATTATATATATTTGTGAGTGCAAATGAAAAGGAAGGTGGGAAATTATTGGTAAACATATTTGTAATGTGACAGTTGTTTTCCATTTAAAAAATGTATCTGTTAGGCCAGGCAGGAGGATCACTTCAGCCCAGCAGTTCAAGACCAGCCTGGGCAACACAGGAATATCCCCTCTCTATTAAAAATAATTAGCCGGTTGTGGCGGTACGTGCCTGTGGTCCCAGCCACTCAAGAGGCTAAGGTGGGAGGATCTATTGAGCCCAGGAGGCCCAGATTGCAGTAAGCCACTGCACTCCAGCCTAGGAAACAAGGTGAGACTCTGTCTCTAAATATATATATTTAGAAATTTATATTTACATATATAAATATATTACACATAAATAGATTTTAAAATATTTAAGATATATATATATATAAATGTTTATACTATTATTTGGAAATAAAAGGCAAGAGCCTGGCATATAACAATCTTTCAAGCACCTTTCGTTCCCTTTACTCTTCCAAATGGGAAAAATGTGTCCAATCTTTGTGCAATGAGATGTCATTTTAAGAAACAGAAAGGCAAAATAAACTTACCTGGAACTTGGTCATTTTCCCCCTCTTCCTTCCGGGAAAAGGCAGAGTTCCGGGGGAGTGAACCTGGGGGAGGGAAAGGCATCATGAGATAGGTTAGGGATGCCACTAGTCAACATGGCACTTTATGTGGCACTTTAGAGAAAGGTCTCCCTTTCTCTAGGCAGGCACAGTTACACACAGCTTAGTGAGAACGGGAGCTGGATCCCAGCTACCACTGGGCCCCCTCACCCAGCTGCTTTTGTTCATGAACATTTCATATTAACAGACCTAAATCAAATGCAGCTCCCTGCGTACTCCTTCTGAATCTTAGTCTCCAAGGAAATGAGACAAAGACAGGCAGGGTAATGTAACAGAGCCAAAATGCCTGGCTTCAAATTTAGGCATTTCTACTTATTTTCTACTGATCAGTATAAACAGTATAAGCAGTATAAACCTTAAGTGAATTATTAATCTCTCTGTGCCTTAATTCAGTCACCTGTAAATGGGGAAAATAATGCCTGTATTCTCTATTTCCTGCAGCTTCTGACAAGCAAGTGCTATTATGCTTCATAAAACTGCCCTTTTGAGTATGCTTTCTAGAAAATGAATTTTTCAAGAAACCCAGAACTCAAAGATAATTGCTCTGTCCTGTGAGTTACCATGACCCTCAGAAAAGTCTGTAACTGTGATTGGTTGTCTAACATAATTAGGTCCGTTGGTAATGACAGTTAAACTGCTACGGATTTTTTTTTCCTCCAATAGATGTAATTACTTGCAAATGTTACTCAGCTGGAGGAGCCTCAAGAAAGTCTCTTTTTCCATATGCATGAAAGCAATGACTACTAAAACCCTAAAACTCTCTAAGAAATGCTGTTACACTTAAGTTAACCACACGGGATTACTGGTTATAACCACATACTGAACATTTATTAGCTCCTCAGGACACCTCTGGCACTCTGCAAATCTGTAATGACGATAGCTTCTCTGAGATAAAACACAGAGGACATTCCCCAGGCTCCGGCTGGAACTAATCTCCTGTCAAGAGGCTAGAAAAGTACAAGAATCCAGGAACGGCCCCACCTCAGGCAAGGATTAGAGAAGGGACAGCGGCTCCGTAGCTGGATCTCCGACCCCATCCCAGGTTCAGAGGAGTTTCCAAACAACAGGCGTATTTTTGAGTATAACAGAATTAACGGCGGCATCCAACATTTTCCTATGCACTGGTTTTAAGCTTATTTCTATAAAATCTCATTTAATTCTCACAAGAACATCACTGGGAACGCACTAACCCTTTACAGGCACGAGGAAACTGAGACAAGGAGAGATTAAGTAACTTGCCCAATATTTTGCCGCGAGGAGCAGGCAGGACTGGCTGGTATGTGCGTGAGGCTGGCTAGGGCAGCAGAGAGGGCGGGAGACCCTCAACCTCGAAGCACGACGCAAGCCCGCCCCCAACGCAAGAGGTTCCGCCGAGGGGACGCAAACTCCCGCAGTCTCCCAACCCTGCCCTCGAGCGCGGGCCACAGCTTCTCTTCCCCAAGCCAAGGACCGGTTCATCGCTGGCCCCACGCCCAGGCCAAGAGGGCTCGGAGAAGTCTTGGAGACCCGGAGCTGACTCACCTCCCTGGGAGCTATCTCAGGTCCGACCTCGCCTTCCTGGAGCGGAAGTGCCTGCGAGTGCCCACGGTTCGTGGACTCCACTTCCCAGAATTCCTAAGCGGAAGCGTCTCAGAGTTCTCTCACTCCTGGACTACAGTTCCCAGAATGCTCCAAGGGTCGCGCTTCCCACCAGCTGGGTTTTGTTTTGACTCAAGCCGGTTGGGTTTGAGACACTTCTCTGGCGCTACTACTGTCAGATTCCTTTTAGTTTTATTCATTTTAAAAATTCATGAGAAAATAATTGTAAAATTTTTAAAGTGATGGCATATAAAAGTGAAAAGTTCAGCTTGTATTATGAAAATAAGCTAGAAACCAAAATTTTTAGCAGAAACAAAGGGTAGGCTAAAAATGGGAAGCGTAAAAGTGACTTAGGCTGAGCTCCGATGGACGCCGAACGTTAAGGAATACCAGATCTCAAACTTGTGTCAAATGCCGGCTCCCCGAATATCATCAACTCAACCTGTTGATAAGACAAACAACGGAATTTGTTGCTGATTGCAGCAATGGAGGACAACACTTCGACGGAGCGTTGGCACCTTCACAGAGAAAGTGTCAAGGCAAGGTTGGAACTGATTGAGAACTGGATGTTTAAGGCGGGTCTTTCATTGCAAGGGATTTTATTAGTATTGCATAATGATCATGATACTACAGTCCGGGATTGGTGGATATAGCAAGGATTTTTGGTACTTTCTTTGGAAGAGATTGAAAATTTGATGGGTCTCTGCGGAAGCATAATGAACAATTAAACAGTTTGCTTGGGCAGGAATCTCCTCGAATAAAGGCCTGCTGATGAAGACAGCTGAACAATCATGTTAGTGCCGAAAGTAAATTGTGATGAAACGGGAAAAGTTCGCTTGTCCCCCTCCCAGGGCATGTAATGGGGGTGTGGCTCGTTTCTTCGTGCCCAGCTGCTCAAACCTCTAGAGGGAGCCTGCACACGGCAGGTTGCAGAGCTCCAATCCAACGACAGTGTCTAGGGGTGAATGTTTACAGCTCCTGAAGCCCCAGTGGGCGTGTTTCACAGGGTACTTTTTTAGTTTAGCCATCCATAGGAGGCTTGTGTTAGCTCAATTAGACCCCTGCCTTATCGCAAGCACAAGAGGGGTCTTGTATCCCAGAGATTCTTGCCTTGGTGTACCAGAAGAATCGTATCACACATGGGCTTGGAGAAAGAGTGCAAGGTTTTACTTGCACATAAGTTTACTTATGAATGATCTATGGGGAAAGCTCTTCCCAAATACCTAAGGCTTTTCACCTTTCATGGGGATCGGGCTAATGCACAGCTGTTCATTTGGAAGAGGGTATTACAATTCATGAACTCCAGGGCTTAATCTCCACATTTGCCTAAGTTTGGAGGATCCTGAGATTTTTATTTTCCTTTACATACCCAATCTGCTTTAAAAATTTCCTGATTACCTAAAAGTATCTTATGACTGGTTTGTCAAATCAATATCCAGTCCATTCATTTTATTTATCTACTTAGGTGTATTTATTATTGAACACTACTGCATCATCCCCTTTTTCAGACCCTGGCCTGTTGAAGGAATTAGGTCAGTTGTTATGATGTTACACATTCTGGATTTCTCCAACTTTTTTGGCCTCTGTCCCTAGTTCCTGGGAGATGGCATTTAAACTCTTAAAATATCCTGAATTATAGAAGCTGTTTGTTATTCACAGTGGGCCACTCACACTCTATCTGACAGATTGTCTCTGACAGAGACACATCATGGGCCTCTAGATAAGTTATGCTAGTGAGATTACTTCAGATAGGTGCTGGTTACACCAGACAGATCGATCATGTGATTTGAAGTTTACGACTCTGAGCCAAATAACATCAGCCTGTGTAGAGGATGGGGGCTAGAGATTGAGTTACACGTCAGTTCTCAATCACACCTATGTAATAAAGCCCTAATAAAATCTATGAACACAAGCTTGGATAGACGACTTTGGTTGGCAAGTATTCTCATACAGCTGTGTGCTGGGAGGGTAATGTGTCCTGATTCCAAGAGAAAGAACCATGGAATTTTCTATCTGGAACCCTCCCAGACCTTGCCCTATGCATTTTCTACCTTTGGTTGGTTTTGATTTGTATCCTTTTGTTATAATAAAGCTGTAATTAATAAATATAATTTTCCTGGGTTCTGTGAGTTGTTTCAGTACATTATTAAACCTGAGAGGCTAGTGATCAGAAGTGGTCAGCTGGTCAGAAGTGAGGGTGGCATGGAAACCCTTGAACTTGCAGTTTGGAATGAAAAAAGTCTTATGAGGACTGTGCGCTTAATCTGTGAAGTTTGACCTAACACTGGGTAATTAGTTCCAGAAGTAATTACACCACTTAATAATATGGGCTAATACCTTTATGAACCTCAGGGCAGAAAGTATTTTGTTTAGAGACAGGGTCTCATTCTGTTGCCTACATTGGAGTGCACTGGTGAAATCATCATAGCTCACTGTAACTTTAAACTCCTGGGCTCAAGTAATCCTCCTGCTTCAGCCTCTTGAGTAGCTAGGACTACAGGCATGTACCACCATGCCTGGATAATTTTTTAACGTAATTTTTTTGTAGAAATGGAGTCTTCCTATGTGGCAGAGGCTGGTCTCTAACTCTTAGCCTCAAGCAATCCTAATCCTCCCACCTCAGCCTTCCAAAGTGCAGAGGATTACAGGCATGACCACCTTACTTGACCAAAGTTTTCTTAATATGTGCATACCTGGGAGATATTGCAGGTTTGGGTCCAGACCACCGCAATAAAATGAGTATCTCAATAAAGTGAGTCACATGATTTTTTTGGTTTCTTAGTGCACATAAAAGTTATGTTTATACTATACTGTAAACATACCATTTACCTGTGTAATAGCATTATGTCTAAAAAAAAGGCAATGTACGGCCAGGCACGGTGGCTCACGCCTGTAATCCCAGCACTTTGGGAGGCTGAGACGGGCGGATCATGAGGTTAGGAGATCGAGACCATCCTGGCTAACACGGTGAAAGCCTGTCTCTACTAAAAGTACAAAAAAATTACCCAGGCATGGTGGCGGGCGCCTGTAGCCCCAGCTACTTGGGAGGCTGAGGCAGGAGAATGGCGTGAACTCAGGAGGCAGAGCTTGCAGTGAGCCGAGATCGTGCTACTGCACTCCAGCCTGGGCGACAGAGTGAGACTCTGTCTCAAAAAAAAAAAAAAAAAAGAAAAAAAAGAAAAAAGAAACAAAAGCAATGTACATACCTTAATTTAAAAATACTTTGTTGATAAAAAAATGCTAACAATCATTTGAGCCTTCTGTGAGTTGTGTAATCTTTTTTCTGGGAGAGGGTCTTGTCTTGATGTGTATGGCTGCTGATCAGGGTGGTAGTTGCTGAAGGCTGGGGTGGCTGTGGAAATTTCTTAAAATAAGACAACAATGAAGTTTGCCCCAGTGATTGACTCTTCCTTTCATGAAAGATTTCTCTGTAGCATGTGATGGTGTTTGATCGCTTTTTACCCACAGTAGAACATCTCTCAAAATTGGAGTCAGTCTTCTCAAACCCTGCCACTGCTTTATCGACTAGGTTTACATTATATTCTAAATCCTTTGTTGTCATGTCAACAGTGCTCACAGCATCCTCACTAAAAGTAGATTCCATTTCATGAAACCACTTTCTTTGTTCATCCTTAAGAAATAACTCCTTATCAAGTTTTATCATGAAATTGTAGCCATTTTGTCACATCTTCATGCTCCACTTCAAATTATACTTTTCTTGATATTTGTAATACATTTGCACCACCTGAGTGCTACTGTCCATTTCAGAGTCTACTTCCCAGGGAATGCAACCTGTAACAATGCTTCTCTTTGGGCAAAAGGCTCCTTTCTCTAAAGGCTGCTAATCTTTGACACATCACCCAGTCAGTGCATATTTCTCTTGGTACCATGCTTAGCTAAGCAATACTTCTTTCATGGATTCTGGATTGAGAAATTGCATTTTCCACTTCTATCATATAACTGGGTATTTGTTAACTCGATTTCCCCTATCAGTAGTAATGATATTATTAGTATTAATATTTTTAAATTACAAAATGATAATCTACTATTTTCTTTTAAATTATTATAATACTAAAGATACAGTTAACATCTCCTTCGACCACCACAGCTGCCCAGTACTCTTCATTCCCTGTCTTTAAGGTAGAGATCATTATCAGTTTAGTATCTATTCTTCTGGACTCTTTTTTATTTTTATTTTTTAATTTATTACTATTCTGGACTCGTTTATATGCATTTAAATGTGTAGAATGTGTACCCTTGTAAGACTTAAAGAACATCATTCACCTTATATGCTACATAATATTTTGCAAATCTGTTTATACAGTTTATATGATGAAAGACATTGAAATTATTTTCACTTTTTCCACTATTACAAAAAAGCTGCAATAAACGTCTCATTCATGCCCTCCTATGAGGTGTGAGCATTCTCCATGGGAGGCGCAGAAAAAATGCAATTGCTAGGTCATGTGGTAAGCATATTTAAACTTTTAATAGCTACTGCTAATTAATTCCTCAAAGCAACTGCACTAGTTTCCACTCCCACAAACAGTTTATGAGAGTAGCAGATTCACCACATTTTCTTGAAAAAATTTAGACAACCTGGCAGGGCGCAGTGGCTCACACCTCTAATCCCAGCACTTTGGGAGGCCGAGGTGGGCAGATCATCTGAGGTCAGGAGTTCGAGACCAGCCTGGCCAACATGGTGAAACCCCATCTCTACTAAAAAAACATATTAGCCAGATATGGTGGTGCATGACTGTAATTCCAGCTACTTGGGAAGCTGAGACATGAGAATCACTTGTACCTGGAAGGCGGAGATTGCAGTGAGCCGATACCATGCCACTGCACTCCTGTCTGGGCAATAGAGTGAAGCTCTATCTCAAAACAAAACAAAACAAAATTTTGACAACCTTAAGGGATAAAAATAGATCTGGTTGTAGTTTTGACTTCCCTAGTTACTAAGATGGTTGGGTATCTTTACATATTTTCACTGTCAATTTGAACTTTTAGTGACTTACCTGTTCATTATGACATTTTTTTCTATTTTATATATATATATTTTGCAATATGTGTTGTTGGGGTTTCCTCTCTCTGATTTCTAATCCTTTGGTTTTGTTCACACAGTGAAATATTATTTATCTCACATATCACTGTTAGGGATATTCAGCTGTGTGGGCACTTTTATTGTCTCCAAGGAGGTAAAATCTTACCATAGCCCTAATTGCAGTATCACATAAAGGGTCTGAACACACACATGTATGGATTCTAATGTTAAGACTCTTGCTATTCTTCAAACCGTTAGATCCCTGTGTTGGGTTGGCTGTTATTAACTTGGCATCACCAACAACCCCTTCTAACAACTTGTCTGTATTGAAGAAGAAAAGCAAGCATCTACCGTTTTCCCAGGATCTCCTTCCCAAGATGGTTTTACATTACAGGCAGCAATGGAGGAGACTGTTATATAACATTTAGCATGTGGAAGACAATGAGAAGAAAAGACCCAACTTAAAATGGGCAAAGAATTTCAAAAGGTAGTCCTCCAAAGAAGTGTCCAGTACACACAAATGGCTAATGTAGAGTCCTCCAGTCACCCTCTTTTTCTGTGTCCTGATCAAAAATCACAGAATGCTTTGACCACTCTGTGACCCAACCAGCTGCACATTTTTCCAGCAGGCTTGAACCCAAACCGGGGCCTTAAACATTTCCAGACATTGACAAAGACTTTATCTCTCCTTCATATTTGAAGGATAACTTTGCTAGATACAGTATTCTTGGATGATAGATTTGTTTTGTTTTGTTTTGTTTTGTTCCAGCACTTTGAAAATGTCTCTCCACTTCCTCCTGGCCTGTATGGCTTCTGTTAAGAAGTCTTTTGCCAGATGAATTGGAGCTCCTTTATATGTGATTTGCTTGTTTTTTTCTTGCTGCTTTTAGAATTCTTTCTCCTTGACCTATGAGAGTTTATTACATGCCTTGGGGTAGTCTTAGTTGGGTCAAATCTGTTTGCTGTTCTATTACTTCCCTGTACCTGCATATTCATCTCTTTCTTAAATTTTGGAAGGTTTTCTGTTATTTTGTTGAATACACTTTCTATTCCTTGCTCTTGCTCAACTCCCTCCTGAACATCGATAATTCTTAGTTTTGGTCATTTGAGGTATTTTCTGTATCTTTCAGGCAATGTTTGCTCTTTTTCCTTCTTTGTTCTCTTCTGTGTATTTACAAATAGCCTGTATTTGAGCTCACTGATTCTTTCTTCTGCTTGATACATTCTGCTATTGAGAGCCTCTAATGCATGTTTCAGTTCAGCAAACATATTTCTCAGTTCCAAGACTTCTGATTTTAAAAAATTATTTTATTCTCTGTTCAGGTTCTCTGATATACTTCTGAATTGCTTCTCTGTGCTATCTTGGAGATTACTGAGTTTCCTTAAAACAGCTCTTCTGTAGTCTTGGTCACAGTTCACATATTGTCTTCCTGTTAGGATCCGTCACTGGTTCCTTGCTTTGTCCATTTGTGGGACACCATGGCTCCCTGTTTGCTGTTGTTGCTTGTGAATGTGTGTCTGTCTTTGCATCGAATGATTACATATTCCAGTTTTCTCTGTCTGGCTGGTTTTGTTTTTTATTGGATATGGCTCCCTAGAGATTCTTTTTATTTTACCTGTTGATTTTCTTCTTTCCTGCTAGGTTACTGACTTCTTTTTGGTACTAGATGGCACATTAACTCCAGGCTTGCCTCCGTTCTAGTAAATAATCATAGTGCCACCCATCCCAAAAGGGGTAGGTCCCACAGAGGATATCCTAGTTGTAAGAAAGCTGGCTAGTGGTTCATGATTGGGGACCTACAGTGTAGTGATGCTGAACAGCCACTCTGATTTTTGTCTCCTTTGGCTGAGTTGCAGAATAGAGTTTCCATGACGGGAGCAGTATTCCCACCTCCCTCCTTTGTCTCTGGCTGTCCTCAGGGATATTTCTCTCTTCAGTTACTCCTGATGCTCTCTGTAGGTTGAGTCAGGGACAAGTCTCCTGCCAGGGAACCCAAGATGGTGAGGAGGCTGGTTGTCCACCTTAACATTTTCCAGTGTAGAAACTGTGAGACAGGGAAAATTTTCCACAGTCTTGGTGCCAGGCAGATTAGGGGGAAGGGCATGTGGATAGGAAAGTCCAATTCTCTTACCATCTGCTCAGTTTTTTTCACTTATTTGTATCCTCAGGAACTGTCTCCTTCTATTTGAGTTCTGGGATATTGCTGGTGATAATCTTGGTGCTGTATATTTGTCTTTAGTTTTCTATTGAAAGGAGTGAAGCCAGCTTGCTTCTACATTGCTATTTTTGGAACCAGAATTTAATCTCTACTGCTGACTTATGAGTTGTACTTTAAAAAATTCTTAAATGGTTACTCTAGGGCTTAAAATATATTCCTATATTTTTTCACAGTCTATCTTCAAATCATATTATGCCAATTAATGTATGGAGTACCAACATATACCTCTAATTTCTGCTGGTATATTTCTAATTTCTGTCTTCCCTGTTTTGCAGTGTTCTTACAAAACATCTTACTTTTATATATCCTCTAAATTAATAAAACCTCATTCCTAATTTTGCTTTACTGAATTATATTTTGGAGTAATAAATTATTTTACACTTAAAATGATTGAAATAACTATTTTCATAGTTATGTCTTTTGGTAGATCCAAGTCTATTTCTGGTATGCTAAATATCTCTTACAGTGCAGGTCTGCTAACAGTGAATTCTATCAGCTTCCATTCATCTGAAAATGTCTTTATTTCGCATACCTTCTGAAAGATTTTTTTCCACCAGGCTTAGATTTTTGATTGATCATATTTTTTGTTGTTGTTTCTAAATGTTAAAGATATAACTCCATTGTCTTTTGCTTGCATGGTTTGTGATAAGTCTGATGTTTTTCTCATTCTGCTTCTTACATGTAATGTGTCCCTTTCCTCTGTCTGCCATTAATATTTTCTTTGCACTGTCCATCCATTTTTAGCCACTTGACAATAATCTAGTTTTGTTCTTTTTTTAAAAAAAATACTGCTTTGGTATTCTGAGGTTCTTGAATCTGGGTGAAGTCTTATTATTTTTGGAAAATTCTCAGTCATTATCTCTTTAAATGTCTTTTCTTCCCATTCTCTCCCCCTGCCCTTGGGTTTCCAAGTATGCAAATATTAGATTTCTATTGTTTTCTTCACACTTTTTCTTTTTGTGTTTTACTTTCTGTGATTTCTATCGACCTATATTCAAGTTCTGACACTTTTCTTAACTATGTTGAGCCTACTCATAAGTCCTTCAAAAGCGTTCTGATAAAAGTAAAAGCAGTAGCATAAATTTTCTTTTCCTAGCATTTCCCATTTGACTATTAAATTTTACTGAAATCCTTATCAGCTCATGCATATTATCTGCCCTTTTCACTGGAGTCTTTAGTACATCAATCAGTTATGTAAAATTCCCCAATATTTCCAAAATATGGTTATCTATAAGTGTGGTTTTATTGATTGGTCTGCTATCTATTGGCAGAAGATTGTTCTCAACTTTTGATCTTGTATTTTTAAAACAAAATGCCAGAAAACATATACAGAACAGTAGAGACTGAAGAAAACATTAATTTTTGCCTAAAACTGGGCACACATGTTCTGCTAGGATGTCAGAGTGGAGTGCTGAATTAATCTTGTCAGGAATTAAGCTGGAATTGGGTTTTGTTGTTGCAATATATATCTTAGTTGTACCACTGGCTTCAAATTTCTCTAGTGCTATCTTGTGCTTAGGGTGAGAACTGGAGTGCTAAAGTTTTCTCAGTGTTCCTGTTGCCCCATCCTCAGCTTTTGGCCATCCCTTTGCACTGGGGCCACAGAAGGATTCTCCATGTTCTTCCCTTTCCTCATGGTAGCCTGCTGTTGCTTCTCACTAGGAGTAGGCTGGGGACCAGCAGTGTCCTTTGTTGTCTTGGTTAGTCTCAGTTGTTAGTGGGAATCAGAGTGTGACAGATTCTATGCATTTTGCATTTTAGGGAGCCAGAACCACACAGGACTAAAATGATACAGAATATCTCTTCCTTCGGCTGTGAAATAAGAAAGCAGGTGAGGCTGCTATACTGTGAATAATGTGACGACAAGAATTCACAAGAAAAGAGAGGTGAGAGAATTAAAGGAAAGCAATATAAAATCCCCCTACCTTACCCAGACCCTAGCCTTACACTATCTGTATCTTTTCATTTATATGAACTAAGAAATAGTTTTGGTTTAGGCAACTCTAAATTTTCTGTTACTTAGAACTAAAAGCATTCCAATTGATAAAACCACCATGAGCTCTCCCCTGTAAGTGATGATATCAAAGACATGCTTTAGAAGCCCTGGATTTCTGATGACACTGTGCAACTTGAACCAGCACCTTGAAAGCCAAGTTATGCCAGTGCTTTGGTCACCATATTCATCCAGCAAGGGGAAATCTGATGGAAAAGCTGTGAGCATCAATTTATAAAACTGGATTGCACTAGGACATCCTAGGCAACATGGATTTTGAGACGTAAGGAAATTTCACAGAAATATAAAGTTACTGGATACCTAATTTATCTGTATTCTCAAAAATCCAGGAAATTTAAAAAATTAACTTCAGGGGGTTTATTCTTTACTGTTGGTCCTAATGTCATACAACGAAATCGAGTAATCATATCATGAGTTCTTAAGTATAAGGGATAATATCAATAGCTGTTCACTGCTTTGGTATAATTGGTAAATGTCCATTACAAATATTTTTAAATAAAGCACACAAAAAAAACCACTAAGCCAAAAATTTTGCTTTCCAGAGAAAACTACTGTATATATAATAATGAGTAATCTTTCACACATTATCTATAAGCATATATTTGAACATACATGTAAACAGACTTAAATTAGCTGGTTATTATGAATGTACAATCCAGGTTTTTACCAAATAATATGCATGACCTATTCTTGTCATTTTAGAGCTAAATCATACTTTCTGTAGATCTACAGTATAGAACATATAGAAACTTACCCAAATTCATATTGATGGACATTTACTTCCAGCTTAAAACATTACTATCATTGTAAAATCCTTCCTTCCTGCTAAAATTGCTTAATTATAAATTACTGTTCTATGATTTCCAGATCGGCATGCACATTTTACATTTTGATACATATGGGCGGCTTAATAAATATTTTGATATATATTAAATGACAAGCTTGTATTTTTCACTTTCACCAACAAAATGCACCTCTTTTTTTTTTTTTTTTTTTTTGAGACGGAGTCTCAGTCTGTCACCCAGGCTGGAGTGCAGTGGCCGGATCTCAGCTCACTGCAAGCTCCGCCTCCCGGGTTCGGGCCATTCTCCTGCCTCAGCCTCCCGAGTAGCTGGGACTGCAGGCGCCCGCCACCTCGCCCGGCTAGTTTTTTGTATTTTTTAGTAGAGACGGGATTTCACCATGTTAGCCAGGATGGTCTCGATCTCCTGACCTCGTGATCCGCCCGTCTCGGCCTCCCAAAGTGCTAGGATTACAGGCTTGAGCCACCGCACCGGGCCAAAATGCATCATTCTTTAAGACAGACACTAGCAAGTAAATGGCAACTCTATCCTACTAGTCAATACATTGATAAATATGCTTAGAAAAATTCAAGATTTTTCCCCTTTTTTGTGTGTCAGTGGGAGAAGTATGGGAATGGAAAACTTGACAAAATTAAAATCCTTCAAACTTGACCCTGCTTAAGGAGGTGTGGATTGGAAAAGGTCACAACATTTACAAATCAGTCAGATCAAATGGACTTTGAGAGAAATATGGAGAATAAAAAAAAACAAGTATTGTGATTTTGACATTTATTAAAAAGTATTTGTTATCAGTAACCATTTTGGATACTTGCAAATATTATAGTAAAACTCTGCCTTAACTCACAGGGCAGGAGTAGAAAATCAATTATGTAAAATACAGTGTATTTTTGCAATATTAACCAGAAACATTGTTTATCAGTTTGTACTGATATTTAAAGTGCACACATGTGTACATATACACCTACACAAAGCTAAACTTCAACAGATGGCATAATGTATAGAGACCAAACGTTAAGAAGTGCAGTACATCTCTGCTCAAGATGGAACAAAGGATAGGAACTAACCCCAGTAGGGTTACAACAAAATTAATGTTATTTCAGATCATAATAATGCATATTGTTCTACATTTCAAATATTTACTTGAAATGATTTTATTAAGATTACTTGCAAGATTCCTCTTTCAAATACATTTTAAGTGAAGTTTTAAAAAATGAGCTTAAAAGTTTTCAAACTTTTACCTTTATATACTTTTACTTACTTAGCAAAAAGTACTGAGCACCTACACTGAGTTATGAAATGTCACAGTTTTGTAGACTAGCAACGAACAAAGTCCCTTCTCTCACCAAGCTTACATTCTAGAGAACATGGATTTCGGTATGCTCATCACTGTACTTTTATTAAATTCCTCACCATACCCATATTTTATAAGCCTTAGCTCCTGTGCAATGATTGATGTTAAAGTTCTAACAAAATCCCTCGTGAAACCCCTCTCATTAAATGTCTCTGTTGTGTGGTCTCCCGGCCATTATGAATGTTGAAGTTGGGCAGAAACATTACATTTTAATTTTTAAAAATTCTTTTTCTACTGAAAGAACTCTAGTGACTGGAAAATTTCAGCTCCCATTTGAGGACTTCAAAACAAAACAGAATCTTCATTTCTGTGTAGATTCTCTGATGAAGGGTAGTCCTTACCAAAGTCTTCACTTCTATAGAATTTATCACTAGTATGGACTCTTTGATGAATCAGAAGACCTGAGCTCCAACGGAAACCCTTACCACATGCATCACATTTGTATGGTTTCTCTCCTGTGTGGACTCTCTGATGAGCCTGAAGATTTGATCTCTGACTGAAGCCCTTTCCACATACCTCACATTTGTATGGTTTCTCCCCAGTGTGGACTCTGTGATGGGCTTGAAGACTTGAATACCCACTGAAACCCTTACCACACTGTTCACATTTATAGGGTCTCCCTTCTGCATGAACCCTTTGGTGTGCTTGAAGGCGTGAGCTCTCACTGAAACCCTTTGTACACACCTCACATTTGTATGGTTTCCCTCCTGTGTGAACCCTCCGATGTGCTTCAAGGCGTGAACTCTGACTAAAGCCCTTCCCACACATCTCACACTTATACGGTTTCACTCTAGTGTGGACTCTCTGATGACCTTGAAGATATGCTCTCTGACTGAAGCCCTTTCCACATACCTCACATATATATGGTCTTTCTCCAGAATGGACACTCTGATGACTTTGAAGGTATGATCTCTGACTGAAACTCTTACCACACTCATCACATTGGTATGGCTTCTCTCCCGTGTGGACCCTCTGATGGGCCAAAAGTGTTGAGGCCTTACTGAAGCCTTTACCACATTCTTCACATTTATAGGGTTTTTCCCCTGTGTGAACCCTCTGATGAATTTGAAGATTAAAGCTCCAACTGAACCCCTTCCCACACTCCTCACATTTGAATGGTTTTTCTCCAGTGTGGACTCTCTGATGGCCTTGAAGGTGTGAACTCCGACTGAAGCCCTTCCCACACTCCTCACACTTGTATGGTTTTTCTCCAGTGTGAACTCTCTGATGGCCTTGAAGGTATGAATTTCGACTGAACCCCTTCCCACATTCCTCACATTTATAAGGTTTTTCTCCAGTGTGTACTCTCTGATGGGCTTGAAGATATGAACTCCGACTGAATCCCTTATCACATTCCTCACATTTATAAGGTTTCTCTCCTGTGTGGACTCTCTGATGAACGTTTAGAACTGATCTATGATTGAAACCTTTGCCGCATATATTGCATTTGTATGGCTTCTGTCCAGTGTGGACTCTCTGATGATCTTTAAGTTTTGAGCTCCAGTTGAAGCTATTCCCACACTCCTTATGTGGTTTCTCTCCAATGTGAATTTTTGGATGACCTTGAAGATACAAATTATGGCTGAAGCTGTTACCACACACATAGCGTTTATATGGTTGTTCCTTGGTGTGCACTATCTGAAGGTCTTGAAAATGTGAGGCCAGACTGAAGCCATTACCACACTCCTCAGAATTGTAGGAATTCTCTTCCATATGAACCCTATGCTGAATGTCAAGATTTGAACTACAAATGAAACTCTTTCCATACTCTACATCTGTGTATAGTTTCTCTTCAGTGTGGATTTTTTGATGGACTTGAAGACATGAACTCTGATTAAAGACATTCTCATTTTCCTCACATTCATGGGGTTCATCCCTAGTATGGACCCTAAAAATACTATTAAGGTCTAAGCTATGACTGAAGGCTTTCTCATAAATGTTGCGCCTATAGGACATCTCACCTGTGTGGATAAGTTCATAAGTGTTAAGAGGGGAATAGTGATTGAAATTCCCACCATACTCACTACATTTGCATGGTTTCTCCTCTGTATGCACTCTCTGATAGGATTTCAGATGTGAATTCTCAATATCATCTTCTCTCTGAATATTTTGATGAATGTGAAGAAGTGAACTATAACTACAGCCCTTTCCATGTGAACTGTATGTATAGGGCTTCCCTTTCAAATGGAACTGCTGATGAACTTCAGAGCTGGAGTCATTATTGAAGGCTTTTCTATACCCAGTACATGGATAGGGCGTCTCCTCTGTTTGAATTGAATCCTGATTAAATAATGATACCTTCACGATATCTTCTCCACAGTCATGGCAGCTGTAGTTTTCTTTTCTGTGTACTTCCAGTTTATCATTGTGATGTGAGATCCAACTGACGCTGTCACACTTACAGAAATTATTTTTCATGGAAATTTGCTGACATCTACACTGATAATTACATGACTCTTTCAGATACATTTTTCTCCAAGAATGATGTGCCCTCCAAGATGGATACTCTTGACTTTTTATATAATTGGAGCCATTCCCTATATGAGTCAATATATAGTTCTCATCTTCAGAAATCTGAACTGGTATTCCTGCCCAAACCTGGCAGAGGGAATCACCTTGTTCTTGCAACTGAGAATTCTTCCCTTGAAAAACTTTCAAGAAATCTTGACACCTGATTAACCCACCTGCACTTTGTTGCCAGGTCTGACAGGAGGAAAGCTCTTTGGGGGAAAGGTAGCTTACTGTTACTTCCTGAATACTCTCCATCTTTTGTTGATTCTTCCTTCCTATACGGATAAAGAGAATTCAGACGTGCATGAGTGAATGCTTTATTCAAGAGATTTGAAGATTTTACACTTAGGTCATAACATGAAACTTGAATGAACCAGAGGAATATTCATGCCACCATTTCTAAGAATATTTACAAAATGCCTCTTCTTTGGCTATACCAGTTACAGGTTGAGTATTCTCAATCCAAAGATCTGAAATCTGAAATGCTCCAAAATCCAAAACTTTTTGAATGTTCTACATGATGTTCAAAGGAAATGCTCATTGAAACATTTCAGATTTCTGATTAGGGATGCTCAACTGGTAAGTATAATGCAAATACTCTAAAATCTGAAAATATTTGAAATACGAAACACTTCTGGTCCCAAGCATTTTGGAGAAGGAATATTCAACCTACATACAAATAGCATTTACATAATTCAGGATATTTGTATGCCTCAAAATAATGACGTTGCAGCACAACTTGGACAGCGAACATGATAGTTATGTTCAAAAGGCCTAGTAAAATCATAAACATGGCTGGGTGCAGTGGCTCAAGCCTGTAATCTCAGCACTTTGGGAGGCTGAGTCAGGTGGCTCACCTGAAGTCAGGAATTTGAGACCAGCCTGGCCAACATGGTGAAACCCCATCTCTACTAAAAATACAAAAATTAGCCAGCCATGGTGGCGCACACCTGTAGTCCCAGCTACTGGGGAGGCTGAGGCAGGAGAATCGCTTGAACCCGTGAGGCGGAGGTTGCAGTGAGCTGAGATCACGCCACTGCACTCCAGCCTCGGCAACAGAATGAGACCCTGTTTCAAAAACACAAAATGCAACAACACAACCATAAACATGTTATCATGGATTTATCATGGGCTTCCAGGAAATCTGAAGGGGAAAAGATGATGTTCTTAAATTCAAAAAAATATAGTTGCAAATGGACAAACGCCTTTTGTCCTAATAACTTTTTCTTTTTTGTCTGGCACATGAACATGATAATGTTGTTCATTTGTAAGGGTATAGTATGTGTTAAATGATATGCTGAAGAAGGTAAACACAGACCTTTACTTTATGCTTGAGGCATCACATATCCTGTCACAAATGAGCTATTTATCCTCATGAGAATAATAAGCTCTTCTAAGTCCCTGTAGGCCATTATAAATTTTAACTCTTTTCAAAAGATATTTCACAATTATCAATGGCCATGGCATAGGTCAAAATGTGAAAGACTGTGACAGAATTCAACTAAAAAAAAATCAGAAAAAAAGTATGGCACCTGTAGGTGTCCTCTGAGGTGCTCATGAGCCATGAACAAAACTCAAAGAATACTGACTTTGGCTTGTGCCGTTTTACTGGAAAATTATGTTAATGTTTAGGAAATTTGAGGCACCAGAAGGGGTTGAAGATGGGATATTTGAGTAGAAATATTTTATTACCAAGTTATTAAAGTTCAGATTATAAGCAGACAGCAGATCTTCATATACTAGTGACAAATATCCTCCCTAAGGACAACTGGTTAAACAGGGTTGAATTAACAACATGCACTCTTCTAACACTTAGAAGTAGATTAAGTCTCTATAATATCCAGAAGAAAAGCAGTAAAAGGAATGTTTTTTCATGAATATTACCCTCAAACATAATCCTGCCTTATTTCTTTGTGTTTGTCTGCCTCTCCACACTGGAATGTATTGTCCATGAAAACAAACACTGTTTTGTGCACTGCATTCCTTTCACTGCCAAGTGAACAGTAGTTGCTCAATAAACATTGATGAATAAATCATAGTTTGAGTTGCTCTCACTCATAGAACTAAAAGGGCATGTAACGTAGCTTTTTAAATGGGAAAGGAACTGGTGATGGTGACAACTTTGCTGGAAAGCTGAAAGGCTATAGGAGAGGTAGGGTGACAATTCAGAGTGATACTGCTGATGAGAAAAGCAAAGGTCACAAGAGTCTACTGTGGATGAAATAAAAATGTAAGATCAAAAAGACCAATAGGCAGGGCCTGTGGATTGAGTCTTTCTCATTTTTAAAGTAACTTTTTAAATGGTATAACTTTGAGCCAGGCATGGTAGTGCAGTCCTGTAGACCCAGCTACTCAGAAAGCTGAGGCAGGAGAAATGCTTGAGCCCAGGCATCTGAGGATGTAGTGACCTATTAATATAATCACACCTGTGAACAGCCACTGCACTCCAGCCTGGGCAGCATGGCAAGACTCTCTCAAAAAAACCCAAAATGGTGTAATTTTTCTTGAACAAAATCTTCCCTGTGAGCCCTACCCTATCCCAACTTTTAAAAAAGGAAAAAAGGCCACACTGATGACTCTGTGTCACTAGGCTCTGGGGCAGCACACTGATTGTGGGACAACACTTCAAGGTATGTCCATAGGTATGCATCTTGGTACTTTAAAAGCACATTTACTGATGTCTTTGCCTTCTCAAAAGCAAAGCTTTCAGTTATTATAATGATATTTTATCATATAATGATGAAATGAAGGGATATATTATAGGAGGCATATCAGATAAAGTATATAGCTTATATGTGAGAAGTTTGAGCTTCCAGCTTGGGTTAATCATAATCCTTGTAGTTTTGTTTTACTATTATAAAAAACACTCAATATACATCCATAAAGATACAGTGGAGTATGTCCTGTCTTTTGGGACTGATATAGTGGCTTGAGAACATGAAAGCAGCTTGTTAGTCTAAACCCAATTTCTTACAAAGCAACTGCTTCAATGCAAATTAGTACATAATTCATGATATAAAAATATCTCAAATATATAAGAGATTAAAGTTTCTCTCTGACCAGTGGGTTTTGCAATGTCAAGGACATAGAGGAAGAAAAAAAACAAAAGGTCATTTCACTTTGTTTCAAATTCTTCTAAAAAGGACCACACACGTTAACAACATTAATTTCCTTTAGTCAATGGTACAGACTGAAACACCTTGTTACTTTATTTAAATATCTCAACATTTAAGTTATATTTCAATATCAATGGTAGAGTGGTAATAAGAAATCATGTTAAGCTTATAAATGAACTTTATTTGATGGAGAAAATAAGCATGACAAAAAACGACAAAGACCTCATTTGAGGTAAGAAGGTTGAGAATTTATTATGTCTTCATAGCAATCCTGCTTTAGCACTTAGAGGTTGAGAAAGTCAATCATTCAAGCATCCCAAATTGATCAATTCAATAAGAAAGGTGCTATATTTGTCATAAAAACAAATAATTCCTTTGAATTTAATACTTAGCTATAAGGAACTCAGAGAAAAAAATCTTTATGTCTTCTTCTTTTTCTTCTCCTTTAACAAAAGCTAAGTGAGAACATCAGCTCAGGTAACCCAGCTGAGATCACCTTCCATTCTTAATTTGCTTTTAGATAGAGAAACTAAGGCATTTTTGTGGGCACTACAAGGTATAGTGGTGACAATGTTTAGATCACAAATATTTAAGCTGCAAAAATATTTTGACTCCTTTCTTAACCACTGATATGGTTTTGCTCTGCATCCCCACCCAAATCTCATGTTGAATTGTAATTCACAATGTTGGAGTTGAGGCCTGTGGGAGGTGATTGGATCATGGGGGTGCTTTCTAATGGTTTAGCACCATCCCCTAAGTGCTGTCTCATGAGATCTGGTTGTTTGAAAGTGTGTAGCACTCCCCACCCTCTTTCTCTTCCTCTTTCTCTGCCATGTAAAACATGCCTCCTTCCCCTTCACCATCCACCATAATTGTAAGTTTCCTGAGGCCTCCCCAGCCATGCTTTCTGTATAGCCTATGGAACTGTGAGTCAAGTAAACCTCTTTTCTTTATAAATTACCCAGTCTCAGGTAGTTCTTTACAGCAATGGGAGAATGGATGAATAAAGAAAATTGGTACCAGAAAAGTGGGGCATTGCTATAAAGATATCTGAAAATGTGGAAGTCAATTTGGAAATAGGTAATGGGTAGAGGTTGTAATAATTTGGAGGGTTCAGAAGAAGACAGGAAGATGAGGGAAAGTTTGGAACCTCCTAGAGAATTGTTACATGGTTTTAAACAAAATGCTGATAATGATATGGACAATGAAGTCCAGGCTGAGGTGGTCTCAGATGGAGATGAGAAAGTTATTGGGAACTGGTACTGGTGATAGATTTAGATATATTTAGGTTTGTAAATGCATTTATACATTTTCCCAACACTGGTGCTATGCTTTAGCAAAGAGACTGGCAGCATTACGCCCCTGCTCCAAAGATCTGTGGAACTTTGAACTTGATAGAGATGATTTAGGCTATCTGGTGGAAGAAATTTCTAAGCAGCAAAGCATTCAAGATGTGGTCTGGCTGCTTCTAACAGCATATGTTCATATTCATGGGCAAAAAGATTATCTGAAACTGGAACTTGTATTTAAAAAAGAAGCAGAGCATAAAAGTTTGGAAAATTTGCAGCCTGACCCTGTGATAGAAAAGAAAAATCCATTTTCTGGGGAGAAATTTAAGGCTTCAGAAATTTGCCTAAGTAAAGAGGAGCTGAATGTTAATAGCCAAGACAATGGGGAAAATGCCTCCAGGGCATTTCAGAGCCGGTCATGGCAGTCCCTCCCATCACAGACCTGAAGGCCCAGGAGGGAAAAATAGTTCTGTGGGTTAGACCCAGGGCCTTGCTGTTTTCTACAGCTTAAGGACATGGCACCCTGCATTGTAGCTGCTCCAGTTCCAGCCATGGCTAAAAGGGGCCAAGGTATAGCTCAAGCTATTGCTTCAGAAGTTGCAAACCCCAAGCCTTGGCAGCTTCCATGTGCTGTTGGGCCTGTGGGTATGCAGATAGCAAGAGCTGAGGCTTGGGAACCTCTGTCCAGATTTCAGAGGATTTATAGAAACACTTGGATGTTCAGGCAGAAGTCTGCTGCAGGGGTGGAGCCCTCATGCAGAACCTCTACTAGGTCAATGGAGAGAGGAAATGTGGGGTTGAAGCCCCCAGAATCCCCACTGAGGCACTGCTTAGTAGAGCTGTGAGAAGAGGGCCACTGTCCTCCAGACCCTAGACCCACCAACAGCTTGCACCATGTGCCTGGAAAAGATGCAGGCACTCAATGCCAGCTCATGAAAATAGCCAAGTGGGCTATACGCTACAGAGCCACAGGGGCAAGGCCTTGGGAGTTCATCCCTTGCATCAGCATGGCCTGGATGTGAGACATGGAGTCAAAGGAGATTATTTTGGAGCTTTGAGATTTAATGACTGCCCTGCTGGGTTTCAGACTGGCATGGGGCCTGTATCCCCTTTGTTTTGGCTGATTTCTCCCTTTTGGAATGGGGGCATTTACCCAGAGGCTGTACCCCCATTGTATCTTGGAAGTAACTAGCTTGTTTATTAGAATATTATGCATCCATTACAAAAACAAGTTATAATCTTAGACTGGGAGGGATTTCCCCAAGGTAATGGCAAAGAAGAAAAATTAGTATATTAAAAATAAGAATATACATATCAAATTTTTACATTACTATGAGGTATATGATCATATTAGTATATGTAAAAAAAATTGAGGTATTTTAAAAGGTGACATTATGTTCCAGCTGACAGTATCAGGAAGGTAGATTGGCACGGCATGGCCTCAGCCTGTTTTTGTACAACCCAGGAGCCAAGAGTGCTTTTTACATTTTCAAAGTGGTGTAAGAAAAACAAAGACTATGTGACAAAGAGCACACGCAGCCAGGAAAACCTAAAGTATTTAATACTGGGACCTTTAGAGAAAAAGTTTAACTCCTACTCTCAAGGGTCATGTAGGACCCTGAATCTTGACCAAGATGGAAATGAACAATTATAGAAGTAAGTTAATTTGTTTTGAATTTTTTGTTGACTCTTTCTTCTTACCCAGCAGCATTCTTAGCTACACAGTTGCGACAGTGGCTTTTGATGTCAGTCTTGAGGACTCAAGAAACTATCAAAATGTTTCAATTCACACAAATGTCCAACTTGAAAATTCTACTTTAAGACTGTGGCTATGTCAAGAGACTGTTTCGGGCGAGAGTATGGGACAGAATGGGAAGATAAGAAGCTGGACATAAGAATACAAGCGTGTCTCACTTGAAAATGCTGCATGAGGAAGACCAGTTATAATGTTGGCATTGGTCATTTTTGATACTTACTTCAGCTGATTGGCTATTCTTATCTTTTAGGATTAATGGCTATCCATCTATGAATACCCAAGGACAGCTAAGCAGTCAGAATAGGTATCCATCAGATGAGAAACAGTATTCTAGAATATCCTTCAATTACACACATTTATTCTACACCTATTAGCTGCCTCAAGGTGAATGGAAGAGAGCAAAGATCATGCATCTATTACCCAATTCATTCAGAGAGAAAAGCAAGTCAAGGAAACTGACATAGAAGCATAATTGAGAGGTCTGAGGGGCAATCATGGGGCAGTGCCTCTGAAACAGACTGAATGAGCAAAAACAAACAATAGTAGGTGAATATGGAAAGTGAGAGCAGGTTGAGGGGACAAATACCTTAGGACCTAATAGGCCACTTTAAGTACTTTAAACTTACTATGTGTGAAATGGGGAACCACAGGAAAGTTTAAACAGAGAAGTGATGTGTTCTGACTCGTTCTAGAAGGGGCTCCATGGCTGTTGTGTTCCTGCAGCACAGTTCTTACCTGAACACCCATCTTTTGGGGTTTCCGTCTCCACCATCAAAAGCTTTTCTTCTCTCTCCAACTGGGATATTAGGTCTGGCTTGAAGGGCTGATGTGCTGTAAAGAAGGCAAGGAGAGCAAAAGTTTTTAAGTTTGATGACATTCAGTTGGACAAAACTAGACAAAAAGGTATACACAGACAAGTGTGACTTCCCCACATCCCTTCCACCCTGTTACCTTCCACTCACTCTAAGAAACTAACTTCATGATTTTCTATTTTTGAAATAGGCTCTTACTCTTCTGCCCATGCCAGCATGCAGTGGCATGATCATGGCTCACTACAACTGCAGCCTCAACCTCCTGAGCTCAAGCAATCCTCCCACCTAAGCCTCTACAGTAGCTGGAACCGTGGGTGTGCATCATTATGCCCAGCTAAATTTTTTGTAGAGACAGGGTCTCCCTATGTTGCCCAGGCTGGTCTTGAACTCCTGGGTTCAAGCAATCCTCTTGCCTCGGCCTCCTAAAGTGCTGACATTACAGGTGTGAGCCACTGTGCCCGGCCATTATTTTGGTTAAACCTTCCTTCTTGTATTTCTTCTTATAAAAATAAGTATATATATATATATATATGTCTGTACCCACACACTGTCTATTTACTTATTTTACCTTCTTTCTTAAATGAATTGTAGTATACTATTAATATTCTTTTGGACTTGGCTATTTTTAGGGAAAATTCCTAGAAATGGGTTGCTGGGGAAGGGGAAATACCTAGCTTTGTTAGATACTGTCAACTTGCCCTCCCTAAGGGTTGTACCAATTTGCATTCTTCCTTTCAATGCATGAGAGTTCCTCATTCCCCACAGCTTTGCCAAAAAATGTATATTGTTACATTTTTGAATTTTTGCCAATTTCATGGGTGAGAAATAGCATTTCAGTATAACTGTAATGAACATTTCTTTTGCAATAAACTGAACATCTATTCATATGCATACATATTTATATGTGTGTATATTTGTATGTATATATACACATACACACACACACACATATCCTAGCTCCATGTTCTGAGACAAAGAAACGTAGATACTACAATGACCATACCTAGCATCCAGACTTTGGCATTAAATACCATTCCCCAGTAAAAAAACAAAAACAAAATATGGATAATTGCAGAGCCAAGGCAAAGTACAGATGAGCACAAAATATTGTGCTCTGCCAATAAAGTAAGAAAGTGCTCAAAAAAAAAAATTGTGGACATGTTACAAGGTCACAGGAGCCAGCTTAAAGAGGCCAAACTTGGGACAATTTTAACATCTAAAAAGTTACAGTAATAAACTATAAACCTTTAAAAAATTTCACAAATCCCTACAAATAACAAATGAATTGATGCTTGAGAAGTGGGGGACTCTTGTTGACTGCAAGTTTATGCAGGTGCTGGCTGCTAAATGTGGAGGTGAAGTTAGAAAAATCGTCATTTTGTAACCGTCATGATAAGGACCAGATAAGGCAAGATCATCACCGGGTGCTAAATCTACAGGAAAATACTTGTGTTACCCTATGATTACAAATGGGAAAAAAAAAAAAGCAGTAATTATATAGTGGGGAAACTGCATAACATCGTGACTGAGTAAGCAAAGTTAACACCACCTTTGAGGGACAAATGACTCCATGTGCCTCCAGATGTGATTCCCTCAAAAGTGCACACTCTACCTACGTAGAGTTCCTGCTGCATGGATCATGTGAATCTAATTTTGTGGAATCATTAGGAATGTTCTATTAAAAATAAGGGAAGAGGTGATAATGTTCTTCAAAAATGTTACTGTCATGAAAGACGAAGAAATGCTGTGGAAATGTTCTAAATTAAAGAAGGCTAAAGAGACAGAACAACTATACTAGACTATAGACTAGATCCTGTTCTGGAGTGAGAAAAACAAGCTTTAAAGAATAAAATTAGGCCGGGCGCGGTGGCTCATGCCTGTAATCCCAGCACTTTGGGAGGCCGAGGAGGTCAGATCACCTGAGGCCAGGAGTTTGAGACCAGCGTGGCCAACATGGTGAAACCTCATCTCTACTAAAAACATAAAAATTAGCTGGGCGTGGTAGTAGATGCCTGTAATCTCAGCTATAGGTGGCTGAGACACAAAAATCACTTGAACCTGGGAGGCAGAGGTTTCAGTGAGCTGAGATTGCACTACTGCACTCCAGCCTGGGCAACAGAGTGAGACTCTGTCTCAAAAGAAAAAAAAATTGATACATATATAAAATATATATATAAATGGCTTTATGGATAACGTTACAGCATAAATGATAAGATAAAAGCATTATATCTGTCCTGAGAATAGGTAAGAGAATATTCCTCTTTTTCTAAAACAGACTGTGCAGTAAAGGAAAGAATTAATCTTGTCCAAAGAGAGATCTGGATTTTGCCTTGGCTTCTGGAAGGTAATCTCTAAGTCCCTGGAATATTCTGCCCAATTAGAGTGTCTTTTGTTTACCCAGAAGCCTTGGGCCACACACCAGATAATTAAACAACTGATTTACAGTGGGGGCTTTGAGCCACGTGTTATTAGCTTAATCTCTGGAGAAACTGGAATCTAAGAGCAGCCACCCAGGTGGTCAATCATATCTAGGGAACTAAGCTCCAACAAAAACTCTGGACACCAAGGCTCGAATGAGCCTCTCTGGCTGCCAATGCTCCTTGTGTATTGTCACACATCGCTGCTTGGAAGAGTCAGTGCTGTCCACAACTCCACTGAAGATGACAAATGGAAGCTGACACCTGGAACACTCATGGACTCTGCTCCCTGGGCCTCTTCCCTAAGCTGACTTCAATCTGATTCCTTTCCCTATAATGAATCATTAACCGTGACAACTGCTTTCAGTGAGTTCTGTGAGTCCTTCTAGCGAATTATTGAGCCTGAGTGTGGGGCTCAATACTCTTGGGTCTTGGGGACTCCTAATCTTGCAATTGGTATCAGAGGTAAGAGGGAACTTGGGGACTCCTGAACTCTGCATATACACTGAAATATTTAGAGAAAAACAGCCATGGTATATTCACTACCCTCAAGTGGTTCAGAAAAAGATATTAATGACTATATATATTTTTTCATATACATACATAAGTATGTATGGAGAGAGAAAGAACATGAACATAAATGATAGAGCAAATAGGGTAAAATGTTATTAGAGGTGAATCTAGGTAGAATCTCGGTGAATCTATATGGGTATTCTTGTCCTTTTGTAAGTTTTCGGTGAGTTTAAAGTTATTTACAAATACATTATTTTTTTAAAAAACCGCTCTAAAAAGTCAAGTTCATCAACAGTTACTGGTGCCCTGAAAAAAAAACTTACTAATCTGAAATAACTTACTAAACTGTTAGATGGCAAATCAATGAAGCAGGACCATATTTACTATTCCAAGGATAGACTGGAAAGAACCGTCAGAAACACCTTGTCTGCGCTGCACAGGGATTATTAGGACTCTCAGGCACCCAATCTCAGAGAATAATTTCAGGGGCTTCAGAGTTTCTAACAATTGAGCACACAAAGACACCCCAGGAGACTGCCGTTGAGTTACCAAGAGCACCTATCCTCACCTACTAAGAGCAGGTTTCTGAAGTTCTCCAGCATCACATCTCGGTACAGTTTCCTCTGGACAGAGTCCAGCAGCCCCAGCTCCTCCTCGGTGAAGACCACAGCAACATCCTTGAATGTCACCATCTCCTACCATACCAAACACACACATACTAAGTTTACAGAAGAAGGGCAGTGCTGAGAAGGTGTAAAGGATGGGAAGCTGTTCTGGAGTCTGGGCAACTTGAATCAAATTTGCAGTTCTCTTCTGTTTGCCTTCTTTAATGCTAATACCACTCACCAAAAGGGCTGCAAGAAAAGAAATCCTTACACTTTAAAATTACTTCCTTTGGTTAGCACTTATAAGTAAGCCTCTGGAACTCTGTTGCACCCTAGGTTACCAATATTTTAAATTGTATTAATAATGTCATTTGCTCCACAAAAGCTTTCGTTCTAACAGTGACTGATGCTACCTGTTTCTCCTCATTTACACACACACATCACTTATTTAATTTGCCAGATTTACAGGGTATCAGTCATCCTTACCGCTCAAATATCTAGCTCATCCTCTGTGCTCATCTGGAGACTGTTGCAGTGATGGGCACAGCTCTGGAGCCTGACTGCCTGTGTCTGGATCTGGGCGCTCTGCCCAATGCTAGCTCTATGATCTTGGACAAGTTTCCTTCCTTCTCATTTGTATGGTGAAACTTATCCCATAAAGTCCTAGTAATAAAATGAATGACCACATGTAAAGCATTGAAAAGCAGTGCCTGGCACACAGTAAGTACCCAACAAATGTTAGCTACATTATTAATATTTTCATCGTATCTTCTATCCCATTTCTGGGCTGCAAAGTAATTCAGAAAACTAATGGTCTAGAATATAATGATTTGATCCAACTAAAGCATACTTAGTTTGAGGTTACCTATACGAACAATGTTGCAAAAACAACCTTTTGCATTGATGTTAGCCTCTGGAATTCTGTTGATTATCTCCTCAAAATAAATAGCAAAAAGTAAAAATGGCAATGCTGAAGAATAATGACCTTTAAAGTTCTGAAATCATAATGGCAGGTGTTTTCCCAAGACAGATTTTTGCCTTCCATCTTAGCCTTCTTCCAAGAAAGTATAAATCCTAGTCAACACTGGATATGAAAGCTTTTAAAAAAAACCTTTCATAATCTCACAAGTAAATGTGGGAAGTAAAAACCAGTTATTAAAAAAATTCTCACAAACTTATTAGTAATAAAGTTCATTCTCTTTGCACACATTTGCTGTTCATCTCTATTTCTTGTTTTGTAATAATAATTCATTTGGGGGACAATGAGGTCTTTTCTTCCATGGACATTGTAAATATTTTTCATTCCACTTTGCTGTCTTGCAACTTTTTGCTGTAGGATAATTTTAAATTTTTAAATGAACAACTGTTCATTCCCATATTTCTTCTGGCTGCAGTTCTGAGCACAACAACTTCAGCTCTAAATGCAGAACTCTGCTTTGGTTTGATTTGCTTTGCTTTTTTGTCAGTCTTTCCACCCCAGTGATATGCCTGAAACTCTTGACCCAGAAGGCAAAGGCTTTAGAGTTGGCCAGATGCTTATCTTCCTGTATGAACATGAACCTCTTATCTTCAAGGTAACAGTGCAAATGACTCTACGGTCCCCCTCTAACAGTCATCTGGGGCCATGAATAGTGTGACAGATGCAAAGTGCCTATACATCCTATGGTATGACTAAAAACTTTAAGAGCCTGTATTGCTCTAATAAAATTAATAATGAAACACACACAGACATACAAACATATATAAACACATAGCTACAGGTACTAAGAAGAATCCAGCTCTTCTTGTCCAAAAACATCTATTTTTTCCCCCAACTTTAGCTTCAATATAATCTTGTTAGACAAAACCATATTTTGTGTATTCCACCTGAGACATCACTTTGGAGAAAATATTTTTAGTTTGGAGTCCCTAGAACATTATGGACAAATAATATCAAAATTCTCTCAGATTGCTTTTTGAGTCAAGATTATTTGTAGGAAAACTGATAACTGCAATGTAAAACTGCAAGAATCCTCAGGAACTTAAAAGCTTGTGAGTTGGAAATAATTTAAAGAAAAGAGCCGGGCACGGTGGCTTAAGTCTGTAATCCCAGCACTTTGGGAGGCCGAGGTGTATGGATCACAAGGTCAGGAGTTCAAGACCAGCCTGACCAAGACAGTGAAACCCCGTCTCTACTAAAAATACAAAAAATTAGCTGGGTGTAGTGGCAGGCGCCTGTAATCCCAGCTACTTGGGAGGCTGAGGCAGGGAACTGCTTGAATCCAGGAGATGGAGGTTGCAGTGAGCCAAGATCACGCTACTGCATTCCAGCCTGGACCACAGAGCGAGACTCCATCTCAACTGAAGAAAAAAAAAAAAAAAAGAAAGAAAAAGAAAAAGAAAAGGGGGGGAGAGGGATAACAACAGTTTACTTCAATAATATTAGATGATAAAAATTAACTGCTATTATTTTATGCAGATAAAAAGCCTAATTCAAAATTGTTATATATTACTGCAAGACTAGTTATATTTAAAAAAATGACCACGGACAAAAACAGATTTGTAAGCAGGGTAATAAGGTGTAGGATTTTAAAATTTCTATTCTTTTTTTGTACTATTATTTATGAAATAAATAATAAAACCCATTTACAACTAAAAGGAAATTTTAGAAAAGGACAAAAGCAAAAGCAAGAGCCTGATACATAAATGACACTAAATGCCTGTTGTCATTCTTTACCCTTGGCAAAGAAGGGGGAAAAAGATGTGTCCACTCACTGCAAAATGAGGTCACATGTAAAATAGCGGAAATGAAAACCAGCTCACCTGGAATTTGGTCATTTTTCTCTTTCTTGTTCTAGAGAAAGGCAGAGACCTGAGAAGGGAGAACAGGGTAATACGAAAGAAGCCACGATTAAAAGGGAAATGTATCTTTGTGCAAATTAGAAAAAGGTGTCCCGTCCCCCAGCAGATGTGGCCACACACCTGCGTTAAGGAGCAGGTAGCATGGGCTGGATTCCAGCTACCACGTGGCCCTCCTGGCAGGGTGCCCTCATGCATGGAGCAACCTGCACAGCTGTACCCAGTAGCCTCACATGCCTTACAGCTCCCAGCATGCTCATTCTGATCCTGGGAGAGGTGGGAAAGGAGAGGCAGTGGCATGTCACGTACCGGTTAAAAGTGGACTCTGGGAACAAAATGTCTATGTTGAAAACCCGGTGCTACTCTATACTTTCTGAGTAACCATGGTTAAATTCATGAACCTTTCTAATGTTTCAGTTCTGTCATCTGCAAAATCCAGACCATACAGTGCCAACAATATATGATTGTTATTAGGATTATCTGTGTGTACAGAGGAAACCCATTATAACTACACCAGGGATCTCTATTTCCTTGCAACTACAGAGATGCAGATAGTATTCTGTATCACAAAATTGCCCTGGGAAATGTATTTTGTAAGACATCTGGACAGCAGAGATTACTGCTCTGTCCCGGGAAAGTCACCCCTAACTTCTGGAATGTCTGTAGCTCTGGCTTCTTACTTTTATTTGTTGCCACGGTATATACTATATACATCGAGACCACCCTTATGAAAAATACAGTGGCTAGTAAATACTCCTCCTGAGCTCAGGGGAAGTTCAGTGGTACATCCCTTTTCCCACAGGGTACAACAAAAGACTAATGAAACCTGTGAGACTACTACGTTTCTTAAACAACAATGTGATCCTCTGTCTAGCTATGACAAAATCTCATTGGTGATGAGAACATCTAGCCTTCAGCAGTAAAAGAGCTGAGGTTTCTTTCACTTATCCAGTATTTATGGATCACCTTCTAAAAGGGATATAGTGCCCAGATAGATGCCAGGGTAGAGGGTGCATGGAGTCCTTTGAGAGAGCATGGAAGGGCCCTCAAACCCATACATGATGAGGGAGGATGGATGAGGATGGAGAAAATGAGGGCTATCTTAGTGTTGGAAGCTGACTGACCTATATTTGCCGCTCAAAGAGAAAGGAGTCATCAGACTATTGAAACAGAATGAGAGTTAGTGGGTATCTAGGGCAAGAGAGGAGGCAGAAAATGTGGTGAGAAGACCAACGCATATGCTTTAGAGGAACTAACTCCCTCAGTTAATCCCACAACCACCCAAGAAGTTGGGACAATTTGTAACTCCTTTTACAGTTGAGAATACTGAGGCATCAATATTTTAAGCGGCTTTGCCATTTTAGCTAGCAGAACAGCCAGGACTATTAGCCCAGGGTCTGTGTTCTCAATTACTAGGACAGTGGCTCTTAAGCTGCCAGCTAACCAGTATCAATGGGGAGGTTTAAAAAAGAATACCAACGCCCAGACCCAAGTCCAGGATCCATAAATGAGGATCTGTGGAAGAAGAGTTTTTATGAAATTCCCCAGATGACTACAGTGTGCAGAGAGGATTGCAAACCACAGACCGGGACATAAATAGAGGCAGTCTGCAGGATAAGTCCATGCAATTAACCACTAGGCCATTTGGCCTCTCAAGAAAATTGTCAGAGAACATTCAAGCCAGGAACAGAGAAGGGCCTGGGAGCCAGACCTCTTGATTCCCAGATCCCCATTTCTCTCTTTTAAAAGATACTCTTGGAGCTGTCGCTAAGAGGAAGGAGCAGTAACATGCACTGTAGATGTCTGCAGGCATGCACTCTGTGTGAAGATAGCCTTCCAGTTTAGACCTCTCTGATCACCTTTATCAAGCACGGGGTCACTAATCAGCCAAGGGACTTTGAGAATTCAAAAGAAAAGGGAATTCTTGTTAAATATGAAGTCACACAGTGGCCATCCTATAGACTATTGTTGCTTCTTCATGTTTGATAGAATTAAAGCCTGATTATGTTGCTTTCTTGGTTAAAACATTTGCATAGCTGCCTTTGGGATAAAGTCTAGATTCTTAGCAAGCCACACAGGAATCTTTCATGTCTGTCTGCTCATGTTCTCTGCAAATCTTCTCTCCCCTTTGATCTCCAGCCGTGTAAATCACTTGATCTCATAAAAACGTCTCCAGGCCCTTGCATGTGCCATACCTCCTGTACTCCTCTTTTCACTTAGAGCCGGGGTTGGAAAGCTTTCGTAAAATGGACAGATAGTGAGTATTTCAGGCTTTGTGGGTCACATGCTGTCTCTGCGCAATATTGTTCTTTCTTTTTACAACCCTTCAAATGTAAAAACCATTCTTAGCTGAAGAGGAGACACACAAAAACAAGCCACAGGCAATTTGCCCACCTGCATCACAGATCCCCTTAGCTTTTAACACTGAGCTTGTATGTGCTCTGCTCTATGATACCTTTAAGAAGGTTTTGCTGCAGGATTATTAGCTCCTAAAGCCCATTTCGCCAGCCTAATGAAAGCAGAATGCTTTGGCCAAGAGCCCAGGCTACAGAATCAAGCTGCCAAGCTTTAATCCTGACTCCACCACTTACTGGCAGCATAAACTGACACACATTAATTAACCTCTCAATGCCTCTGTTCTTCATCTGTAAAATGAAGATAAAAGTTGGGTTGTTATGTGAGATAAATGAGTTCAATACATCATAATACATCATACTATTCATCATACATCATAATATTAGAAAGTCAGTGTGAGTGGTAATAAAATCTGATCAACGTTAGCCGTTGTTACTACCATCCTCATTGTTATCACTATGAAATAAATCATTTGGTGGGTGGCTTCAGCATCCCACCAAAACTGATCAGAGATAAGGGACAGAGAATATTCACATCTTTTATTTCTCCTACATCTATTTTCAGAAAATTTGAATACACTCTCACTGAGTTGAAGGTCCCTATTCCTGCTGCCTGCTGGAAAGCTGCACCAACCACAGACAGGTACCAAATAATTCCTCTCTGCCAATCCCTATGTTTGGTTATAAGCAAATGGAGAATTTGACACAGTTCCCACTACACAGAAATCTGTAGCCAAATGGGAAAGACAGATCAGAAATAAGCAGCAGAAGCATCGGCGAGCTCAAAGACAGGTCAGCAGAAACAATCAAACCTGAAGCACATGAAAACAGTGTGCATTCTGTTAGTGATAGAGTGCTCTACAAATGTCAATGAGGTCAAGATGTTGATAGCATTATTCAGGTCTTTTGAATCCTTCCTGGTTTTCAGTCTTCTTGTTCCGATTATTGGTAAAAGAGTGTTGAGATTTCTACATAGAACTGTGGGTTTCTCTATTGTTTCTTTTAATTCTGTCAGTTTTTCTTCATGTAACTGTTGTTTTGGGGGTACACATTTAGGATTGTTACGTCTACTTGGGGAACTGACCCTTGGCATAGTGTCCCTCGGCATCCCTGCCCGTGGTCTGAAGTCTTTGATATTAATATAGCCACTCCGTAGTATAGCTCCTTTTCTCTTTTTAACTTTCAAACTAATTATGCCCTTGTATTTAAATGGAGTTCTTTCAGACCGCATATACTTGGTTCTTGCTTTTTATCCAATCTTACAATCTCTTTTAATTGATGTATTCAGGCCATTAGCATTTCCTATAATTACTGATATAGCTGGATTTCTGTATACCATTATCTTTTTTCCTGTTTGTCTTCCCTGATTTTGTCCCTCTATTACTCCTTTTTCTGCCTTCTTTTGGGTATTTGATTTTTTGTTTGTTTGTTTTGTTTTTATTTACTATTCCATTCATTTTATCTATTAGCTTTTGGCTACATGTCCTTTTTTTTTTTTTTTTTTCCAGTGGTTGCTCCAGGGTTGTAATATACATATCTAATCTTTCACAGTGTATTTAGCATTACTGTTTTACTACTTTTTGTAAAATACAGATGCCTTACCAACAAATAGTTCCCTTTACCTCCCCACTTTGTTTCATTTGTATATACTACTCTATATAACATAAACCTCTAGTCAAGAAAGTTATAATTTCTATTTAAAGTCATGCATATTTTAAAGAGTAGAAAAACTATTTTATATTTGCCAAAAAACTTAGTATTTCTGGTGCTGTTTCATCATTTCTGAAGTTCCTAGTTTCCATTTAGCATCATTTCTATTCAGCCTAAAGAACTTCCTTTAGTGCTCCTTTTAGCACAGGTGTGGCATTTTTTCCCTTCATTCCTGAAGGACATTTTCCTTGGATATAGAATTTTGTACCGACAACTCCTTTAAGAATCTTAAAGATGATGTTCCAAAGTTTTCTGGCCTCCATGGCTTCCCATGAGAAATCTACATATATCTGAATCATTGTTCTACCAGATATATAATGTGTCATTTTCTCTAGCTATATTCAAGAATTTTTGTTTATTTTTAATTTTCAGAAGTTTGATTATGATGTATCCAGAAGTGATTTTCTCTGAGTTTATCGTATTTGGTATTCAATGAGTTTCTGGAATCTGTAAATTTATGTCTCTCACCAAATCTGGGCAATTTTCAGCTAGTACTTCCAAATAAACATTTCTCTCCTCCCCTCCTGAGACTCCAAAGACAGGAGTATTCGACTTCTGATATCGTCCCACAGGTTCCAAAGGCTCTGCTCGTTTTTTTTTTTTTCAATGTTTTTTTCTCTCTGTTGCTTAAATAGCATTTTTATACTAATCTGTCTTCAAGTTCACTGATTCTTTCTTCTGTCATCTCCAGTCTGCTACTGAGCCCATTGAATAATTTTTTTTTACCTCAGATGTTATCTTTTTCATAAAACAAATCTTAATTTCCTAAGAATTCAAATCAGACAAAGTGTTTTCTCTAACTATAATAGATTTAAAGTAGAAATGAACAAGAAAAGGATATCTGGACAATCTCCAAATGTTTGGAAATTAAGCAGCATACTTCTAAGCAACCAATGAAATTAGTTACAAAAGATATTAGATGCAGTGAAGTGGAAATACTTTTTAGAAAATAAATTAGAGCATATTTTAAATGGAATCAAGACTGAAATGCAACATATCAAAATGTAAGAGATACAGCTAAAGCAGGTATTATAAAGAAATGTGTAGCAATGATGCATATATTAGAAAAGAGGTCTTAAAGGCAAACAGAAAAAAGAATATAATAAACCTAAGACAGAAATCAATGACATTGAAAACACAAAAACACTAGACAAAATCAAGCCTAGCAAAATACGGCTGGGCCAAATCCAGCCCACTGCTTGTTTTTGTACAGGATGTAAGCTAAGAATTTTACTTTTTAACGGTTGAAAAAAAATCCTAAAAAGATTATTTTGTGATGTGACAATTACATGAAACTCAAATTTCAGTGTCCATAAAGTTTTACTGTAACACAGTCATGCTCATTTGTTTATGTACAGCCTATGACTGCTTTTGCATTACAGCAGCAGGGCTATGTAGTTATAACAGAGACCATAGGTGGCACTCTCATTTCTTCATATTGTTGCTAAGCATAATTTAAACCACAGTGACTCAGCATTAGGTTAACTCAATTGGGTTAAATGCCATTAATTGAACAGCATTTCAAGTACCATATGTATTGCTGTACCACTACACTTTAATTTCTGTATTACTAGTACACGCTTATCAAGCCAAACAAGAAAAAAAAAAAAAAAAAACCAGAAAAACATACTTTGTTACACTTTGAAGGCACAATGGAGGTGAAATATTTTGTTAATGAATTAGATGACAAAGCTTATCATGCTTATTGTGCTTCCTATGCAGTGACAACATATCTATGCTAAAATAATCAGACATATGTCAACACTGTCACACTAAGCACTCATCACAATAGTCTCAATTCACAATAAATGGTCAGAAAAAGTAGAAAATTTTAAATAAAATGTCTCATCAGAGCAGAATTTTTTCACACACAAAAAAAATGAAAATGAGGTAGCAACTACAGTACATTTCGATATTCAGATATTCAGTTTCTTTTCTTTTTTCCTGTTTTAATTAACCACAATCCCAAACTATGTAAGATATTTTCTAATGAGCGAGTACAGAAAATGGTATCAAAAGTGCAACACGTTTAAGGCAGATTTGAAAGCCTTTCCATTTCTAATGCAGATCTGCTCAATATGTTTCACATGTAAGTAAACCAGTGGCTTTTATTTGCATTTTAATTGCTAGCACTGGCCATTTTAAAAGACAAACTATTTTTGGATAAAACCAATTTTTCAGACACTAAAATAAATTACACTGAAGCATGCAACCTTTTGAAATCTATTTTTTCATTGTCAATATAGCGCATCCCATTATTTCAGATCTTAAACATAATTAAATGTCAGAAAATGTCAGTGAGTTATCTTTCAGTAATGATTTGCTAATTATTCCACTTGGGCACTTTAAAAATCTTTAGATACTACAGTCTTTTGCTTCAAGATCTTCAAGTTTGGTAAGTTTAATCGATATTCAGCTTCTATTTCTGCCCCAAGCAAGGAAAGTAATTTACCAGTGATGAGTTAATTAAATCATGTTTGATTGTAGAAGGAAAAAAAATGTGTCCAGATAAAATAAATTTGTTTACAATTATTAGACTTTGGGCAAGACCAACTGCTCTAAGAGTTGAGGACAATGGGAACAACATTATGGACCATTAAAATACAAGGGAAATGATTCTGATAAATTTTATTTGGCTCTTGATGATTTCACAGATGTTACTAATGTTGCTCAGATGTTGTGTATTTAAGGAATCAATGCCAAGTTTGAGGGGTTGAATAATTAGCCTCTAGGAACAGTCTATATGGAACAACCACAGGTGAAAATATTACCGAAGAAGGTGCAAATATTAATTCAGTAAACCTGAGGCAGTTTTAAATGATGTGTTAAAATTGATAGTGGTAAAAGATATGTTGGAGCAGAAAGAGGCAGAGGTTGGATTTATAAAAACGTGTATTTAAAGCCTATGGTTACTCATTGTATTATTCATCAGCAGGTACTCTGCAGAGAATATTTTAATCTATCATGTGCTATTGAACCAATAATGGCAACAGTGAACTTCATTCAAACTCAAAGATTTAACCATCATCAGTTTCATGAATTTCATGAGAAGTAGAAAAATCCTGACTTGCCCTACCACATGAGAGTTCAATGTCTGAGCAGCAATAAAGTTTTATTGTGATTTTTTTTAAATCTCAAGGCTGAGACTGAAATATTTCTGAGTAAGAACTTCCCTCAAGCGTGAGTGACATTGGAAATTAGCTTTAGCTGCAGACTTGATAATGTTTCTTAATGAATTCAATCTAAAATTAGAAGGCAAAACAGTACTTATTTGTGAAGCATACAGTGTAGGAGAATTATTTCAAAGACAATTAATGTCTGAATCACAGGTAATGCTAAGCTACTTTACAAATTTCCAGTGCTGTCAAAAGTTGTTATCTCAATTCTCACATAAATTTGTAGCATATATATTATCTGAGCCCAAACTTCAGAATTGTAACAGTGTTTTCAGACCTTGATGCAAGTGCAAAGGACCTTTCCACATTTCAAAGTCCATTTCACTGCACACTGCATAATTCTCCCAACCTTCCACTGGAAGTGATTATTCTGAAATGTAGTGACAAACTAAAAGGTAAATATCAAGAGTCTACAAGAATTCTTTAAATGTCTTCTGTATTAGTTTCTATTGCTGCTATAATAAATTACCACAAACTTGGTGACTTAAAATAATGCAATTTATTCTTTATTAGTTATGGAGATCAGAAGTCTAAAATCAGTTTCCTTGGGTTAAAGTCAAGGTGTCAGCAGGACTGGTTGCTTCTCACCGGAATCCATTTCCTTGCCTTTTCTAATTTCTAGAGGCTGCTGGAATTCCTCGGCTTATGGCTGCAGCACTCCAATTTCTGCTTCTGTTAATCATGTCACTTTCTTCTAACTGTGATCCTTCTGCTTTTCTCTTATAAGAATCCTTGTAATTACACTGGGCCCAACCAGATAATCCAGGATAAACTACACATCTTAAAATCCATAAGTTTAATCACACCAGTAAATCTCTCATACCATGTGAAGTAACATTCACAAGCTCTGGAAATTAGGATATGAATATATTTAGGGAGTCATTATTCAGTTTACCACATCTTTCAACTCATTAATATTCACAATTGAAATCATTTGCTTGTGGATTAGTATCAGTACTTGGTAGGACCTATTTGTTTAAAAAAGTTCTTTTCAAAGATAAAATACATAAAATCTCATTACAAATCAGCATTAACAGATGAACATTTACAGTCAATTTTGATGACAGGGAATAGCAGCCTTGAACTTCAATTAAGTTGTACTCAATCATTATATCTTAAATTTTGTCAATTAAAGTTTCCTCTCATTATATAAATACCTAAATAATAGTACTGATAGTTCTAGTTAACTGGAAAAACGGAAATATTTACAGTCTGGGCCTCAAAAAACAGGTTTGCCGGCTCCTGGACAAAATTAATTCAACCCACAGGGGATTCTTTGCAAAGACTAGTAAAAATTAAACTCTAGATGAAGAACAAAAAAGACACAAATTACCAAAATCGAGAATGAAAGAAGAGATATCACTACAGACTTAACAGGCATTAGAAATATAAATGAATGCACATTAATGAATTCAAAGTGATAGATGAAATGGTTTAATTCCTTGAAAGACACAAACACAAAATACTGATGAGAGAAATCAAAGAGAAAAATGAAAAACATCACTCACAATTCTACATACTGCATTGATTCGTTCATGTGATGTTACGGAAAAGGCAATGGGGTTGGGGAGTAAACCAGGGGTTTCCTGGGGTTAAGAGCTGGGGAAGAGTTTGACTACAAAAAGGTACCACAAGGGCATGTTTCTGGGCAATGGAACTCTAGTGAATCTTGATTGTGGTGGTGAAGTCTACATGACAATGCAATTGTCAAAACTCAGAAATGTACACCAAAAAGAATAAATTCTCCATAAGTAGATAAGTTAAACAACAAATGTTAAAAAATTAAATAAGGCTGTTCTACAGGTAGTTGTCAAACTTTTAAGTGCACAACAATCACCAGCTCCAGTAAAAGTGAAGCAGAAAAAACATTTGACAAAATACAACATCCACTCATGACAGAACTTTCGCAGACTAAAAATATAATGGAACTTATAAAAATGCTTTCCCCTATGATCAGAAACAAGGCAGAGATGTGTACTCTTGACATACCTATTCAACACTGTACTGAAAATCAGCCAGTGTAGTGAGGCAAGAAAAAGATTAGATTAGAAAGGAATACAGATTAGAAAGGAAGAAGTCAAACTGACCCTATTAATAATACACAACATGTGTCTCTACAGAAAATCCCAAGGAATCTACCAAAAAACAAAAATTTCTAGTGAGTATAGCAACACCAGAGAATACAAGGTCAACGCACAAAAATCAGGTGTGTTTCTATACACTAACAATGTACAACTGGAAACCAAAATTTTTATTTTTTTATTATTATTATTATTTTTGAGACGGAGTCTTGCTCTGTTGCCCAGGCTGGAGTGCAGTGGCCCAATCTCAGCTCACTGCAAGCTCCGCCTCTTGGGTTCACGCCATTCTCCTGCCTCAGCCTCCCGAGTAGCTGGGACTACAGGCGACCATCACCAGTACCGGCTAATTTTTTTGTATTTTTTAGTGGAGACGGGGTTTCACCATGTTAGCCAGGATGGTCTCAATCTCCTGACCTCATGATCCACCTGCCTCAGCCTCCCAAAGTGCTGGGATTACAGGCGTGAGCCACTGCACCCGGCCGGAAACCAAAATTTTAAAACAATATGATTTAAAATAGCTCTAGAAGAATAAATTATACATTATGTAATGTAACATATGTCTAAACAAAACGTGTAGATCTGTATTCAGAAAATCATGAAACACTAATGCAAGAAATTAAAGAACACTTAAATGAAGGGACATGTTATATTCATGAACTGGAAAACTCAATGTGATAAACACAGATCTACTGATTTAACACAATGTCAATGAAAATCCCAGCTAAATATTTGGTAGATGTAAATAAGCCAATTCTAAAATGCATATGGAAAGGCAAAGGAACCAGAATCGCTAAAAACAATTTTGGAAAAAAAGAATAAATTGGGAGGAATCAAACTATCCAGTCTTAAGATTTACTATCAAGCTACAGTAAATATGATATCTTGGTACTGGTGAAGAGATATACACATAGATCAATTTAGCAGAACACGGTACAGAAATAAACCCGAACAAGTGGTGTTGGGGTGGTTGGTCATTCATATGTAAAGAAATATACCCCAACTTAACCATCACATATTATAAAAAAGTTAACTCAAAATGGATCACAGATTTAAGTGTAAAACCGTAAAACTTCTAGAACAAGAGAAAATCTTCATGACCTGCGGCTAGGCAGGCTTCTTAGAGATGACATCAAAAGCACAATCCAAAAAAGATAACATTGATAAATCAGATGTCATTAAAATTAGAAACTTTTGTAAAGACACTATTAAGAGAATGAAAAGACAAGCTACAGGCTGAGAAGAAATATTTGCAAATCACACATCCAACAAAGGACTTACATCCAGAATATATAAATAGCTCTCAAAAATCAACAATAGGAAAAATATAACCCAATGTAAAACTGGGCAAAGCATGCATACAGACACTACAGCAAAGAAGATATAAGGCTGGCAAAGAAACAACAACAACAAAAATATCTGCTGAACACCATTAGCCATTAGGGAAAAGTAAATTAAAGTCACAATGCTTAGAATGGCTAAAATTTAAAAAAAAAATAAGAAAAATACTAAGTGCTGATGAAGATGTAAATAAACTGGAACTTTCTACATCATTAGTGGGAATGCAAAATGGTACAGATACTACAGTTTGGCAGTTTCTTAAACATACATTTTCCATATGACTCAGTAACCCCACTCCTGGCTTCATACCCTACAGAAATAAGCACAAAAAAAACTGTACATGAATGTTTATATCAGCTCTCTTCATAAATGCCAAAAAGTGGGGGAAAAAGTCTATCAACCAGTGAATAGATAAACTGTGATATATGCATAAAGTGGATACTTCTGTTAAACAGAAGTAAACAGAAATGAAGTATTGATACATACAACAACTTGGATGAATGTCAAGAGCAATTTGCTAAGTAAAAGAATCCGGTCTCAAATTTTACATACAGCATCAGTTCATTTACATGACATTCTCAAAAAGACAAAAATAGAGTTTTAGTGGTGATGGTAGTTGCCAGTGGTTACAGATATGGTGAGGGGTGATTATGAGGGAAGACATGAGGGGAGTTTTTGGGGTGACAGAACTGTTCTTTTTCTGACTATGGTAGTTGTTATACAAACTATACCTGTGTTTAATAGAATTGTACACCAAAAATAACAAAATAGCCAATTTTACTGTAGAAACATTTTTTAAAAACTTGTTTTAAAAACCTGGAAACACGACCTCAGTTATAAGGCATGGTCTATAAATGTTATCATTTCTTTTTTTTTTTTTTTTTTTTGAGACGGAGTCTCGCTCTGTCGCCCAGGCTGGAGTGCAGTGGCGCAATCTCGGCTCACTGCAAGCTCCGCCTCCCGGGTTCACGCCATTCTCCTGCCTCAGCCTCCCGAGTAGCTGGGACTACAGGCGCCCACAACCGCGCCCGGCTAATTTTTTGTATTTTTAGTAGAGACAGGGTTTCACCGTGGTCTCGATCTCCTGACCTTGTGATCCACCCGCCTCGGCCTCCCAAAGTGCTGGGATTACAGGCGTGAGCCACCGCGCCCGGCCAATGTTATCATTTCTAACAACTGGTTTCTTAGGAAATTTTTTTTAGATTATCAAAACATAACCAATCATTGTTCTTCAACTCTTCAATACTCTGAAATAGTTGGTGGATTCTATAACCTACCAATATTCAGTGAGATTAAGGAATATCTCCAGGGGTTATTCCTATTCTATTTTGATACCTAATTCCAATTCTACACTGCAAATCCTTGATGCCAGCTGTCTGTTGAGTAGCTACTCTAACCATAAACCTTTAACAACCTTGTACGGTGTACTGGGCACACAAAGAAAAATATGACATGGTCCTAGAAATAGAAGAACTTTCAGTGTATAGATATAGATACAGAGAAATAAGAAACAAAGAGCTACAAGACTTAGGCAAGGCAAACTCTATACTGGAACACAAAATTCATCACCATCCTTCTCCAATATACAACTCTCTTGCATCCCCTAGCTTTCCCAAGTAAGGACCATTCTGTAAGTTGCAACGAATGAAAACCTTAGAGTAGCTGCTGGCATTTCCCTTTCACGGTCTTGGATATAAGCAATTTATGATCCTCAATGTTTGACAATTATGACAATCAATCAAACAATATTATACTAAGTCGATGTTAGAGATTTGCTTTAAAATACTGAAACAAAAAAATAGGGACGGGGCGTTGATACAAGATTGGCAAATGTTAACAAGGGTTGAAGCTGGGTGATGCTTCCACAGAATTATTTTAGTCATATTACATTTGGCTATGCTTATAAATTTCCGTAGTAAAAACTTAAGGGAAAATTAAAGCTATGAAGCTTATTTGGTTAAACATAGGTAAAAATTCAAAAAGAAGTCTACCGAAGAGGAAAATATTGAAATATTAATATTGTTATTGTTATAGCTTGTGGTTAGCATAATTTTTTTCTTTTACACTTTCTATACTTTCTTAATCTTTTACAATATGCAATCATTTATATAATTAGAATGTGAACCATAAATATTTCAAGTGAAATTAAATTACAGATAACTAAAACGACATCAAAAATTCAAAGCTCATTAACTTCGCTTTCAGGGTCCTCTAGAAAAATCCAAACATGTCTTCTGAAGTTGATACTAAACACATCAAGAACTAAAGCAATGGATGGAAACTATTTGAATTCAAATCCCAGCTCAGGCTCTTACCACCTGGGTGACCTAAACCAGCCTATGCTCTGTGTCTGTTTGCTTATCTTTAAGATGAAAATGGTAGTACCCAACCCAGCCTCAAAGGGCTCTTGTGAGGATTAAATACGTTAATTCATATCAAACTCTTAGAATAATCAACACTAAATGTTTAAATACTGTCTTTATTACTCATACCCAAGTACTCCCTCATCCGTTTCTGCATTTATTGAACAACTATCAGGGCATCTTCGAGCAGAATTGCCCAAGGAATGAAGGAAATATCGTCTCCCCTGGAAAGAAAGGATGATAAGTACTACTCAGGTGAGACTCCGCTGCCAACTGCCAAAGGATCATTCTCTCCTTCTCCCTGCAGCCTTTTTCAAGAAGTCAAGGCTAAAGAAGGAAAGGAGGATGGGAGAAATCAGCACTGCTGCATGAATTACAGCGGACTACCCAGAGAGCCGGGAGTGAACCTCTCCTAAAGAAAAATCTCTCACTGATCAGAAAAGGGCCAGGGATACTCTGCAGCTGGAGCTCTGACCCCATCCTGGGTTCACAGACGCTTTCAGGGAACTGAGTGCTTCTCAGAAAATGAAAAAGTGCTAATAACAAGAGACCCATCTTTTACCATCTGTCAGGCTCTGTTCTAACTCTTTTTATTTAACTCTCAAAAGAACTCCATTAGATAGGTATTAGTACCATTTTTTAAGAAAAAGAAACATAGGCAGAGAGATTAAGATATGCGCCTGTTATTACACTGCTATTAAGTGGCAGAGCTGGCTGATGGCCAGGGGAAAGGGCTGGGGGAGCACAGAACCCAGGAGATCCCCAGTCCCTGCGATGTAGGATCCTGGACTCCCAGCGCTAAGTGGGGATGCGCCAGCCGCCCCACACTGGAGAAGGCTCATTCAAGAAAACACAAATCCCGCCCTTCGCCGCAAGTGGATTCTCCTCCCCTAGAGCGACTGCCCGGTTGCTACCGGCCCCCAGCAAAAGGAACATCAGTATGGACAGAAGGAGCAGGACGCAGGGCGGGGAGGGCTCACCTTTCTGGGAGGAACGAAGGCCGCGGCCTAGCGTACCTGGGGCGGAAGTGGCTCTGCCTGCAGAGACCTCCTGGACTACGCTTCCCAGAATTCCCGACGGGATCAGGGAGCCGGCCTCAGCCTCCTAGAGCGGAAGTTGCCCGACTACACGGGGCTCCCAAACTACACTTCCCAGAATTCCTAGAATAACTCTCCACCTCTCTGCCTGCCTGGGACGCAAGTGCAGGCTGCCAAGCTGACAGCCCGGATCGTATTTCGAGTGTGCGGATCCCAAAGGAATTCCTTAACTCCCCCTTCCCGGAACCGAAATGCTTCCAAAGACAGAGAGCTCGTATATATGTTTCTCTATTTTCCCCAGCGGACCGTGCATGAAAGGCGCCTTTCCTGGCGCGTGTGTCTCTGACCCTGTGGATCTTATGGACAATTCCCGGAATTTCTTGCAGGGCAGCACTTCCCCTTAAGTCGTCTCTTTCTCGTTTGGATAGTCAGTATTTGTATAGTCACTATTCTCTTTTGGTTAGCCGTCTAATTTTCTACTGCTAGTCCAGCTCTACTGCCTTCCCCCTAGAGTTTGAAATTTATTTTTTCTTCAAAAGCGACACAAACCCAAATAAACTCAACCAAATCGGACTTTATCTACCTACCTATCTACCAACCAAGAAAATATCCCATAAAGGAGAGAACGGAGAAGCTTGCAATACAGGAAGAAAAAAAAAAAGAATTACAGAACGGAAGCGATGTGTGCGCTAAAAATGCAGGTACTGAAAGGAAATTGGGCTGACTTGTACTGGACACCGAATTTAAGGAATACAGGATCTCAACCTTTCTTTGGATTACTTTTTTATTCCATTTTGGTGTGGATGCGTCTGAAACTGATAGTGCTGTTGCTACCTACCATAATGTGTTTGTTGCAAGATCCACAAGAACGTGGATGCCAAGAATCCACAGAAAACAGATGCAGCCGTTGATGAGGCCATAAGCAGAAACAGCAATCGGTTCCCACGTTTCCTCTGCTTTAACTACTGATGATGAAATGCGAGTCACTGGCCGGGCGCGGTGGCTCACGCCTGTAATCCCAGCACTTTGGGAGGCCGAGATGGGAGGATCACGAGGTCAGGAGATCGAGACCATTCTGGCTAACACGGTGAAACCCCGTCTCTACTAAAAATACAAAAAATTAGCCGGGTGCGGTGGCGGCCACCTGTAGTCCCAGCTACACAGAAGGCTGAGGCAGGAGAATGGCATGAACCCGGGAGGCGGAGCTTGCAGTGAGCCAAGATTGTGCCACTGCACTCCAGCCTGGGCGACAGAGCAAGACTCCGTCTCAAAAAAAAAAAAAAAAAAAGAAAGAAAGAAATGCGAGTCATAAGCCAAATGGAAGGGCTGTAGTGATACAGATAAAATGTTACTATTATGGGAAGGGATACGTCCCTTGTAAAATCTTGAAATTTTTTTCTTCTTTGAGAAAAATCTATCACCTATTTTCACCCTGCTCTTGATATAGCAAACACTGTAAGTTGTCTTATGGAGGACAGGATGATTTAGGGAGGACGGTAAAGGGGTTGACTCAATCAAGAAAAGGAATCTGAAAATGCTCAGTGGCTTAAAAGGCACTATTAAGAGATGAGACTATTTGATTCTTAACAACTCCTTTCCAAGGAAATGTTTTTGAAAATACATATGGTTTACCTATTAAAGAGGATCAATCTGATAATGGGTAAGGGTTTTTTTGTTTTGTTTTGTTTTTTGATAAAATGAAAGGAAAATTTAAAAATACAAGGGACAGAATAATACTTTGTGTACTTCCACTTCTAGTAATAATAAAACTAGTGATTTGGAACAAACATCTGGCAGATGAAAAGTTAGCAAACTTTTTAAATGTCAAAAGGCATCAAAAGACAAGATAATGGAGAAATGGTGGGTCAAAATTCAGAAACAGTTGAGACAGTTATGCATTTGGGGCTACTTTTCTCCTGGGGATGAATGGTCTAGTCTAGGATCTGAAAAGCCTAGAAGCTCTGCAGCACTTTTGACACCTATATGAAGCTGGGGGAACAAAAGATTCTAGCAAAAACTAAAATGCACATCTTTTCAAGAGCACATAAGATTTGTACAAATGAGTAAAATAATAAGGGATTTCAAAACACTGAAATACTAAATATGTTTTTGAATACAATGAAATTTGGCTAGAAATCAATAAAAACACAACTAAATGATTCATGTGTGCATTTAATAAATATTGTCTCATCTCCAAACCCACCATTTTTCACTCTGCTTTATGGGGCTGGAATGGCGGAATCTGCAGCCAATCTTTCCCGACCTCCACACCCCCAATCTGGTTCTGTGTTGGGCAACTATTAGCAGAAGAGTATAGGGGAGGTGGGGGCAGGGAGATATACTATATCCTGTGCCTGCCAGTCAACAGTACTTTTTCTTGTAGCAGCTGCCTAATTTGCAGTTTTTCTAACACTTGAATAACCAATTTCATCATGGCTCCTTGTAAACATTATTAAACAACTTCCCAAAGACTGATCCTTAGTTGTCTAAGTCCTGAAACTGCAGGGCCCTGCTTCTGAGCTCAGAGACAGCAGAACCAGCCAACACTGGCCTCTCCTCAGAGGCCTGAGTTTCAGAAGAGCATGACCTTCCTCTAGACTTCTAAGTTTTAGTAATTCCTGTCTCTTCACTTTGTTTCCGCAGACCTCAGGTGGTTGCTGCTTGCTGCACGTGCTACTTCCAGCAGTTGCTACTTCTATCATATATTAGAGTTCTTTTTCTGCTCTTTCAGAAATCTAGCTACCAACTCTGTAATACGTGAATTTTTCTTTTCAAATAATTGGTAAGGTTTCTATCTCCTCAGTGGACCCTAAATTATAAACTGTGTTTGGAAATTAATTAAAGCACTTTTAAGTAAGCCACAGATAAAAGAGTATGGCATTGAAATCTGGTGTCATCGGTGAATTCTACCAAATATTTAAAGAAGAAATCATGTTCATCTTAAAATTATTCCTGAGAATAACAAAATAGGAAACACTTTCCAACTAACTTTATGAGGCCACTATAATAACACTGACACAATTTGTGAGAGGCTTCATTAGAATAGAAAATGACAGGTCTGGCTGGGCGCGGTGACTCAGGCCTGTAATCCCAGCACTTTGGGAGACAGAGGCAGGCGGATCACGAGGTCAGATCAAGACCATCCTGGCTAATACAGTGAAACCCCGTCTCTACTAAAAATGCAAAAAAAAAATTTGGGGGGCGTGGTGGCACGCACCTGTAGTCCCAGCTACTCCGGAGGCTGAGGCAGGAGAATCGCTTGAACCCGGGAGGCGGAGATCGCAGTAAGCTGAAATGGTGCCACTGCACTCTAGCACTCTAGCCTGGGTGATAGAGCGAGACTCCATCTCAAGAAAAAAAGAAAAAAGAAAGAGATAAAAAGAAAATGACAGGTCTATCTCATCATAAATACTAACTTGCAAAAATCCTGAACAAAATGTCGCCAACAATATATAACAGGGTAACACATCATGACCTAGGTATCAAAAACTGAAAAACAGAGTTTGATTAAATTCATCACCCATTCATCACGAGAAAATTTAGGCAACTAAGCAATAATAAAGATCTACAAAAATGGCAACAAATATCAAAAGGAACAGTGAAATACTGAAAACATTTCCTCTACGACGGGGAAGAAAATAATGATGTTCACCCCAACCATTTCTACTAAATACCACATTTGCTTCTTTATCCTTCAATCTTGCCAACTAATCTAATTAATTTTAATAATTTATGGGTAGATCTTTTAAATTTTACATGCACTCTCATGTTGACTTCAGAATTGCAACAAATGTGGCACTGCAGCGCCATGGGAACAGGGCAAATATTCAATACATGTTGCTGTTAAATTGAGTATTGTGAAATAAAACTGAAATTGACCTATACCTCCGACTATATGCAACAATCTAAGGCTGGTGGATTGTAGAGCCCGATTTGAAAAGCATTTCTTATGACACTTTAAATCTACTCAGTGTATAAACCCATAAGAAATGTGTACCAAAATACACATATAAGAATGTTCATACAGCATCATTCATCACAATGACTTGCTGAGAATACTCCAGATGTCTATCGATAGTATGGATAAATATTTTTGTTATTTACACAAGGTAAGAGCAAGGACATTGAACAAACTTTAGCTGTACATGCAACACCATGATTACTCCCATAAATATGTTGAGCAAAATAACTAGAGAAACCCAGTAGATGCAGTGTGATTCCATTGGTACAAAGTTCATTAGACATGCAAAATTCATCTGTAGGATGATTTTGGACATTTAAATAGTAAAAATATAAAGAAAAGCAAGGGAATCTTAAAACTTAGGGTAGTGGTTTCTTTTCATGGGGAAGAAAGCATCATGATGCTGTGAGAGTGGGGTTTTTGCAACTCTATCATACTTCACTTTTTGTTGTGGGTGGTGATTATACAGCTTTGTTCATTTTATGTTCATGCTTTCACATGTATATTTATATTTTAGACACTTTTCTGAATGTGAGTGATATTTAAATCTGTAAAAAAAAAAATGATATAGGACCAACAAACTGTGGTACATCAATACAATCGAGTATTATTCAGCCATAAAAAGAAATCAGATATGAAGTTATGAAAACACATGGAATAACCTTAAATGCATATTGTTAATGGAAAGAAGCTAGTCTGTCAAAGCTACATACTGTAATTCAATTATATGATAATCTGGAAAAGGCAAAACTAAAGGTCAGTAAAGTTATCAGTGGTTGTTAGAGGTTCAGGGGTGGGAGATTAATTGGTAGAGCACAAGGTATTTTTAAGCAGTGACACTATTCTGTATGATATGGTATGGTGGATACAGGACATTATGCTTTGTCAAAACCCATGGAATGTACAACACAAAGAGTAAGCCCTCATGTAAACCACAGACTTTAGTTAGTAATAATGTATCGATACTGGTTCATTAGTTGTAACAAATATGTCACACACATGCAAGATGCAAATAATAGAAGAAACTGGGCAGGGGAAAGGAGAGTATATGGGAAATATTAATACTTTCTCTGCAATTTTTCTGTAAACCTAAAACTGCTCTTAAAGTCCATTTTAAAAAATCAATGATATGCTTCAAAGGAAACTGAATACATGGCATATAACTTTTTTCAGAACTTAGAGGGAAGGGCTAAAAATAATGAGAAACTATAATGAATATAAGCATATTGATCAGGTGTATCTTATAAGCTAATGAGAAAAAATGAGGATTAGAGAAGGAAGCAGATGGTAACAAATAAATCATTAAGAGAGAATAAACAATTTATCCTCACGGGCAAAATCACATATTGGAGGGAGGAGAAGAAGCTGGAGGAGAAAGGGGAGGAAGGCGAGGGTGTGTAGGAGGAGGAGAAGTAGGAGGAGGAAGAGTAAGAGTAAAAGGAGGAAGAGACTTGTAGAGATGCACTTGTACACATTGAGAAATTTTTTAATGGCAAGGCTGAAGAATAAAGTATTGAGTCAATTCAAAGGAATGAAAAAATAAGCTTTGCATTTTAATTATTGTCTGCAACATTAAAAGTAGTAATAAAATATAAAAATAATCTATGGAATTTTGAGATGAAAAGATTGATCCACGGTCAGAGAATGTTTTGTTCATGTGCTGTATTCTTGGCATACAAGATTCAATTGTGAATCACTTCTAAATTATTTCTGGAAAATATTCTTCAAGAAATATTACAAGCCTTTGGCAACAACACAGATAAAACTTCCACAGACCGTCTTCCTAGTTTGTTTACATAGAACTGCTGAATAAAATGTGAACATAAAAATATTTATTTGAATAGGAGAATGTTTGAGGGCATACATATTAAAAATAAAGGCCGGGTGCGGTGGCTCACGCCTGTAATCCCAGCACTGTGGGAGGCCGAGGTGGGTGGATCATGAGGTCAGGAGATCGAGACCATCCTGTCTAACACGGTGAAACCCGGTCTTTACTAAAAATACAAAAAAATTAGCCGGGCGTTGTGGCGGGCGCCTGTAGTCCCAGCTACTCAGGAGGCTGAGGCAGAAGAATGGCATAAACCCAGGAGGCAGAGTCTGCAGTGAGCCAAGATGGCACCACTGCACTCCAGCCTGGGTGATAGAGCGAGACTCTGTCTCAAAATAAATAAATAAATAAATAATACATAAAATAAAAGAAAAAGAAAAAAACAAACCATATCATTTATTTATTCCATTATATCCCCCACTACCCACTCTCATTTTCTCCCCTGCTGCATCAGTAGCCAGGTGGATCTGTTTAACGTGTGTCTATTGCTGGTATGTCCTTTGGCAAAATGTATGGAATTTTGGAGAGAGATATATATATATATATATAGTGTTATAAAACTCTTTTAAAATTTTTCACTCAAAATTATGTTTTTCTCAATAGTTTACTACAAAAAAAATTTTTTTGAGACAGGGTCTCAGCTTGTCACCTAGGCTAGAGTGCAGTGGCATGATCACAGTTCACTGTGGCCTTGACCACCTGGGCTCAAGCCATCTTCCCATCTCAGCTTCCAAAGTAGCTGGGAGTATAGGTGTGCCCAACCACACCTGGCTAATTTTTTTTTTTGCAAAGATGGGGTCCCACTATGTTGCCCAGCTGGTCTCAAGCTCCTGGCCTCAAGTGATCCTCCCACCTTGGCCTCCCAAAGTGCTGGCATTACAGGCAGAAGCCACTGTGCCTAGCCCTGAAATTGTATAACATAAAGAAGAGTTGGAAGAATTATACAATAGTCACCCATATATTCTCAGCTTAGATTCTAAAATTGGCAACATTTATGTCTTAGCCATCCATCTAGCTATTTTACTTACCACTTATCCATCAGAACATTAACATTACCCCCACAAATTCCCTCATGACACTTCCCAGTCAGTCTCTAACTCCTTCCCCCAGGGGCAACCACCGTTCTACTTTTCCACCATAAATTTTACCAATTTTAGAATATGAAATATATGGAAGCATACGGTAAGTACTCTTCTGCATTACAATTCTTTGAGCAGAGTGTTTTTAAGATCCATCCATGTTGATGCACATATCAGTCATTTGATCCTTTTTATTACTGAGTGATGTTCTATTGCATGAATATATGTCTTTGGAAGCTTACTTACATTTTAATTGTTTAAATATTTTTATGAATAAAGATCCTGCAGCATACTTATAAAAGTCTTTTTGCAGGCATATGCTTTCTTTTCTCTGGAATAAATATCTATGATTAGAATTGCTTGATGTGTTTAACTGCTTAAGAAACCACCAGATCATCTCCCAAAAGATTAATTTTACATTGCCTCCCAAAATATGTGCAATTTCTGATTGTTTTGAATCCTAACAAGCATTTGCTGTTATCTGTAAATTTTTTTTTTTTTTTTTGAGACGGAGTTTCACTCTTGTCATGCAGGCTGAAGTGTAGTGGCATGATCTTGGCTCACTGCAACCTCTGCCTCCTGGGTTCAAGTGATGCCTCAGCCTCCCGAGTAGCTGGGATTACAGGCACCTGCCACCATGCCTAGCTAATTTTTGTATTTTTAGTAGAGATGGGGTTTTTCCATGTTGGCCAGGCTAGTCTTGAACTCCTGACCTTGGATGATCTGCCCACCTCGGCCTCCCAACGTGCTGTGATTACAGGTGTGAACCAGTGCGCCTGGCCTGTTATCAGTATTTTTAATATCTGCCATTCTGGTGGTTGTGTAGTTGTATCTCTCTGCAGTTTTCATTTGCTTTTTCCTGGTGATCAATAATGTCATACTTCTTCACGGGCTATATTAACAATTTGTATGTCTTCCTTTGTAAAGTAACTGTTCAAGCCCATTATAATTGAGATGTTGGGCTCTTTAATATTGTATTGTACAAGTCTTTATATATTCTGGGTGTCAGTCAGTCTGAAATTTGGGCCGAGTTTAATGTAGAATAAGGGGCAATTCTTTGCTTGACATCTTTTTCCCTGGATTTCTTTCCTCACTTTCCAGGTCCCGTGGTCACCTCAATCTCTGTCATCGAGATCTTCAAGCCATTGGAGACTACAGAATCATCCACAGATTCAAAGAAACAGGGATCAAAAATATTAAGAAAAAAAAACAATAAAAATTAGCAACACGACAATAAAAATAACACAAATAAAAAACACAATACAGTATAACAACTATTTACATGGCATTTTTATTGTATAGGGATAGAAATAATTCGAAGTATACAAATAATTTGAAGTATACAGGATGATATGAAAAGGTTACGTGAGAATACTATGGCCATTTTACATAACAAACTTGAGAATCCATGGATTTTGATATCCATAAGGGTCCCTGTACCAATTCCCCACCGATACCAAGGGACTACTGTATTCAGGATTTTTCACTTAGTTCATGAAGAATATTCATCTGTAGTTTTCTTTCCTTATAATTTCTTTGTCTGGTTTGGTATTGTCAGCTTAATGCTGGCCTCATGAGACAAGCTGGGGGTGGGTGGGAGTTCCCTTCTCTTTTCATTTCTGGGTTTATTTACAATTCACATCTTTACTGTTTAGTAGAATCCACCAATGAATTAATCTCAATATTGGTTTTTCTTTTTTTTTTTTTTTTTTTTTTTTGAGACGGAGTCTCGCTCTGTCGCCTAAGCTGGAGTGCAGTGGCGCAATCTCCGCTCACTGCAAGCTCTGCCTCCCGGGTTCACACCATTCTCCTGCCTCAGCCTCCCAAGTAGCTGGGACTACAGGCACCTGCTGCCACGCCCGGCTAATTTTTTGCATTTTTAGTAGAGACGGGGTTTCACCATGTTAGCCAGGATGGTCTCGATCTCCTGACCTCAGGATCCGCCCGCCTCGGCCTCCCAAAGTGTTGGGATTACAGGCGTGAGCCACTGTGCCCGGCCTTCTAGTTAATTTTTAATCGCATTTTAAGGTGTGAGCTGACAAACTTATTCAGCATCCCACATTACAGAGTTTCTCTATTGTATGAGATTTCTTATGACTGTGGGTTGTACTTTTCCATAAAGTTTTACCACAGCTATATCATCTGGAACATTTCTCTTTGGTGGACACACCAATGAATGAAGTTATCACTGAAGAAATCGCATCCATACCATTTTAGATGGTTGCACTGCCACATCAAGCCTTAAAGATTTAAAAGTTTTGAACTCTGAATTATATTGTTACTTCTGTATATGGACTCCAATGACAATGAAACATATTGCTATAAAATCCCTCCATGCTAGTCAAGATAGCCTAGGAAATGTTGCAGTAACAAAATAAACCACCAAAAATCTCAGTGGTGAGACACGATGAATTTTTATTTCTTACTCTAAAAAGAAATCCAACACAGATCAGATAGTGACCTTCTATCAACCCAGTCTGGAATAAGCAGCCTCCAAGGTCACCTTGGCAGGGATAGAGAAGCCTGAGGATGTGTGTAAAGGTTAGACCAGAAAGTGGCTCCTATCACTTTTGCTCACACTCCATTGGCTAGAACTCAATCACATGGGCACATTCTTAACTGCAGGGGTTACTGAGAAACAGAGCCTTATTTGCAAGGAAATGATAAACACAGCACTGCCTCTGCCATATCCTTCAAATACCACTTCTTTAGAGCTTCTCACCTGTGTACAGAATCTCATGGAAAACCTGAGTACTAATTTCTTTCATAGTAAGAGCATGGGTTTCATTTCTGAGCACACTTTTGAATGTTCTTCATACAGAGAGTATTTTTCTAGTGGGGACTAAAAAATATCTAAAGACTTTGGCTGAACTGAAGACCTTACCATAATCATCCCAATTAGAATTTCCTTCCTGGATACACCCTTTAAAGGAAATTTGACCTTTAACTACAACCACTACCAAAAACCACCCATTTGTCGAGAGTCACCTACTTTGCCATTGCAGCATACAGCAGTCAATGGGAACTTCACAGAAGTTCTTGAAATCCACAATCCTTGCCTGGCACACTCCAGTGCTGCAGGCTGACATCATCGATGGCAGTGTTGCTGTCTTTTGCTCCTCCAGCCCTCCCACAGGCTGAGTAAGCCTCTATCATCTGGAATACAGTGTGGCTTCTGTTTTCCTAATTTAACCCTGACTTACTATGTTTATAATGTTTCTCTCTGCTCACATAGTCTTTGATGAGTCAGAAGGTCCTTGCCATGCTCACAATGTGTGTACTGTGTCTCATCTATATGCACTCTCTGATGGGCAAGGAGGTATGAATTACGACTGAAGCCCTTACCACATGCCTTACACTTATAGGGCCTCTCTCCTGTGTGGACTCTGAGATGAACATGAAGATCTGAATTCCGACTGAAGCCTTTACCACACTCATCACATTTATATGGTTTCTCTCTGTTGTGATCTCTTTGATGTAAGTGAAAATATGAGCTGTAACTAAAGCACTTTCCACACACTTCGCATTTATATGGTTTTTCTCCAGTGTGAACTCTCTGATGAGTGTGAAGAACAGAGCTATATGCAAAATCCTTTCCACACACATTGCATTTGTATGGTTTCTCCCCTGTGTGGACTCTCTGGTGAATGTGAAGGTGTGTACTTTGGCTGAAGCCCTTTCCACACTCACCACACCTATAAGGTTTCTCCCCTGTGTGAAACCTCCAGTGGACTTGAAGAACGGAGCTTGAACTAAAGCACTTGCCACACTCACTGCATTTGTAGGGCTTCTCTCCAGTGTGGACTCGCTGATGGACAAGAAGGTTGGAGCTCTGATCAAAGCCCTTCCCACACTCATCACATTTATAGGGCTTTTTCCCTGTGTGTACTCCCTGATGAATACAAAGAAGTGACCTAAATCCAAACCCTTTCCCACATACGTCGCATTTGTAGGGCATGTCTCCTGTGTGGACTCGATGATGGTTGTGAAGGGAGGAGTTGCGCCTGAAGCCCTTGCCACATTCTTTACATTTGTAGGGTTTGTCTCCCGGGGGGACTTTCTGATATCTGGGAAGGTGTGAGCTCTGTTTGCAGCCCATAGGCCATTCGTGGAACTCATAGGGAGTCTCGCTTGAGTGGGTTTTACAATGAACAATAAGATCTTGGCTCTGAATAAAGTTCTTTCCATACTGGTCACATTTATAAGATTTTTCTCCTAGGTGAGCGCTGTGATGGACACGAGGATCTGTATCATCTGCAAAGGCCACCCCACAGTTATTACATGTGAAAGGCTGTGGTACTACACGGGCCGCATTATGTTGTTCAACTGTTGATTTCATACCCAAGTTTTTCCCACAGTCGGGGTGTCTACCAGGGTCCTCTCCTTTACATTCTTGGGACTCATGATGATCACGTGCGGTCCAATTGAGGCTGCCATCATGCCGAGTACGTCTATACAATTTCTCTTCCATGTAAATTCCCTTATATCTTCCCTGAGAGTTCTGGGGCTCGGTCATTATGTTGGCTTTCCTCCACGATTCTGGGGTAAGAACCTGTGTCAGGCCTTGCCATGCTGTGATATCTTGATTTTTGATAATGGCATTTACTACATAGTTTTCATTTTTAGAAATCTGAAGAGACACGCCTGCCCACTCTTCACAGAGGGAAACATCTTCTAAATGTGGGGAACACTCTTCTTGAAGGTTCATGACATAATCCTGACTCACAGTTAAATCCCGGATCCTTTGTTTCCAAATCTGCCAGCAACGAAGCACTTCTTGCGAAAGGTAACTTAACCCCTTTTCCTGAAGATTCAAAATGTTGTTTTTAATCCCATCTCCTATGAGAAGAAAGAGAATGTGGCTAAGAGAACAAGTCAATCATCTGTCCAGAGGTTTTGAGAAAATGAAATACGATGGGGTGGGAAGTTGTCCCTGTTCTAATTGTGAAACAATTAGAGCCATGGTAATTCTAACCTGTGAGCTGCCAATTAGAAATCAAGTGTTGTAGGGAAATTAAGAGAAATCTTGGCCAGGTGCAGTGGCTCATGCCTGTAGTAGCAACACTTTGAGAGGCTGAGGTGGGAGAATCACTCAAGCCCAGGAGATCAAGACCAGGCTGGACAATATGGTGAGATCCCATCTCTACAAAAAAAATTAAAAATTGGGTCAGTTTTGCCTATGATCCCAGCCACTTGGAAATCTGAGGTTGGAGGATTGTTTAATCCTGGGACGCAGAGGCTGCAGTGAGCCAAGATTGTGCCACTGCACTCCAGCCTGGGTGACAGAGCAAGATCTTTCCACCCCCACGCCACAAAAAAAGAAAAAAAGGAAGTCTTAGGAAAAATTTATGAAGGAAGAAATTCACCTCCCTGCTATAAGAGTAGTCGATAAAAAGCTTTCAATAATCTTGCTACAAAAGGTATGGGAAAGGCTCCCATTTTATGTAGTGTATGTGTGTATATAAATAATACATATTGATGGAGTGTTTTCTATATGTTGGGCAGAGTGAGGGACCCAAAGAGTCACAAGAGGTTTCAGAAACAAGCAACAAGTCCTATCTCCTGATAGCTTCCCTTCCTTCACATCACTGTCGTATGGAGGACTATCATGTATCTTTGTGTACAACCTGCACAACTGTACATGGTGAGCCTAAAGGGGATGGGGATGAAAAGGCAATGGGGATGGAAATGGGGATAAACATTGTGAAATATGGTCCTGGCATTGTGCGGGGATGCATATGTTAAACTTCTGAGATGAGCTTTTTTTTTTTTTTTTTTTTTTTTTTTGAGACGGAGTCTGGCTCTGTCGCCCGGGCTGGAGTGCAGTGGCCGGATCTCAGCTCACTGCAAGCTCCGCCTCCCGGGTTTACGCCATTCTCCTGCCTCAGCCTCCCGAGTAGCTGGGACTACAGGCGCCCGCCACCTTGCCCGGCTAGTTTTTTGTATTTTTTTAGTAGAGACGGGGTTTCACCGTGTTAGCCAGGATGGTCTCGATCTTCTGACCTCGTGATCCGCCCGTCTCGGCCTCCCAAAGTGCTAGGATTACAGGCTTGAGCCACCGCACCCGGCCGAGATGAGCTTTAAGAGACATCCTTTTTATTTTCCCCAAGGTTCTTTGTCTTCATGAAAAGATAGAAACCACTCAGATCCTACAATCCATTTCCTTAAGTTCTACCCTTTTAAGTTACTGCAGAATCTCAAACAGCCATGACTATGAGAATGGGGAACAGATACCGTGGCACTGTCAATGGCCTGGCACCCAGGGAAGCAAGACTGTGGTATATAACAAACAGGGGCCTGAGGCAGAAGAGGATGATCATATTCTTGGGACCCTAAGATGGGTTTCAAAATGGCATGAATATCATAGTCAAGTCCCACTGGATACCGCTTTGGTTCAAGCTCCTTTCTGGGTTAATTGAAAGTGACTTTAAGTTTATAAAATAGTATCAGGGAAAGGGAGACCATGAGCTGCTCCGAATGGGCTTAAGCAGTGGTTTCCCAATTGTTTTGATTGTAACCCACAGTAAAATCGGCATTGTGACTCAGTAGGAATAGGCACAAGCATCAACACAGACTGGTCACTAAAACAGAAGTTTTATCAGCTGATACTTACATACTATGTGCAATGCACTTTGATAAATTCTTTTGTTTTCTGTTCTATTAATCTACTTTGCTTTTTAAAAATTGCTAGTTATGACACAGTAATTTGATTTCAGGACTCGCCAAGAGGGTTTTATCCTGCAGTTTGAGAAACAACTGCAAGGATATGCAGATTTATGCAAAAGGCCCTGTGTCTACAGTTTACACTTTGGTTTCATGAGGTTATTTATTACAAACATAGGACCTAGGGCCAGATTAGGAGGGCTCAAATCCTAGTTCTTCTTACAAGCAGTTGTGATCGTGGGCAAGTTATTAATTCTGTGACTCAGTTGTTTCATTCATTGATATGGTTTGGCTGTGTCCCCACCCAAATCTCTTCTTGAATTGTAACTCCCATAATTCCCACGTGTCGTGTCCCATAATTCCCACATGTCAGAGCCCCCACACAGAGTCCTTACCAGGGCACTGCCTAGTGGAGCTGTGAGAAGAGGGCCACTGTCCTTCAGACCCCAGAATGCTAGATGCACTGACAGCTTGCACCGTGTGCCTGGAAAAGCCACAAACACACAACACCAGCCCATGAAAGCAGCCAGAAGGGAGACTATACTCTGCAGAGCCACAGGGGCAGAGCTGCCCAAGACCATGGAAACCCACCTTTTACATCAGTGTGACCAGGATGCAAGACATAGAGTCAAAGGAGATCACATTTGAGCTTTAAGATTTGACAGCCCTGTTGGATTTCAGACTTGCATGAGGCCTGTAGCCCCTTTGATTTGGCCAATTTCTCCCATTTGGAACAGCTGTATTTACACAATGCCTGTACCTGCACTGTACCTAGGAAGTAAATAACTTGTTTTTGATTTTACAGGCTCATAGACGGATTAGACTTGGCTTGTCTCAGATGAGACACTGGACTGTGGACTTTTGAGTTAATGCTGAAATGAGTTAAGACTTTGGGGGACTGTTGGGAGGCATGATTGGTTTTCAAATGTAAGGACATAAGATTTGGGAGGGGCCAGGGGTGGGATAATATGGTTTGGCTGTGTCCCCACCCAAATCTCATCTTGAATTGTAACTCCCACAATTCCCATGTGTCATGGGAGGAACCCAGTGGGAGGTGATTGAATTATGGGGGCGGGTTTTTCCTGTGTTGTTCTCATGATAATGAATGAGTCTCATGAGATCTGATGGCTTTAAAGAGGGGAGTTTCCAGCTGGATGCGGTGCCTCATGCCTGTAATCCCAGCACTTTGGGACGCCAAGGCGGGCGGATCTCGAGGTCAAGAGATTGAGACCATCCTGGCCAACATGGTGAAACCCCGTGTCTACTAAAAATACAAAAATTAGCTGGGCATGGTAGCACATGCCTGTAGTCCCAGCTACCCAGGAGACTGAGGCAGGAGAATTGCTTGAACCCGGGAGGTGGAGGTTGCAGTGAGCCAAGATAGCACCACTGCACTCCAGCCTGGCTACAGAGCCAGACTCTGTCAAAAAAAAAAAAAAAAAAGGGGGGGCAGGGGCGGTTCCCTGAAGAAGCGCTCTTCTCTTGTCTGCCACCATGTGAGACGTGCCTTTCACCTTCCACCATGATTGTGAGGCCTCCCTAGGCATGTGGAACTGTAAGTCCAATACACCTCTATCTTGTAAATTGCCCAGTCTCGAGTATGTCTTTATCAGCAGTGTGAAAACAGAGTAATACATCATAAAAGGGGGATAATAACAGTAACTATCTGTATTAGTCCACTCTCACGTTGTTAATAAAGACATACCCCAAACTGGGTAATTTATAAAGGAAAGAGGTTTAATTGACTCATAGTTCCATATGGCTGGGGTGGCCTCACAATCATGGCAGAAGGTGAAGGAAGAGCAAACAGACGTCCTACATGGCGGCAGGCAAAGAGAAAGCCTGTGCAGGAGAACACCCATTTATAAAACCATCAGCTCTCATGAGACTTATTCACTCTCATGAGAACAGCATGAGAAAGACCCCTGCCCCATGATTCAGTTGCCTCCTACCAGGTCCCTCCCACAACATGTGGGAATTATGGGAGCTACAATTCAAGATGAGACTTGGGTAGGGACATAGCCAAACCATATCTCTATCTCATAAACTAAACTTAGGTAACACATAACTGTATATGAACCTCTGAGAAATAAAAATGAGGTTAGATATTTATCAAAAAGTAATCAAATAAACCAACACTTAGATTACACTTACTACATACCAGTAAGTGTTGGCTATTGTAACTGCCAATGAAACCAAAGTTCTCCCTTGGTTCCTTTAACACTGGTTTATCCAAAACATTGGATAAACATTGATTTTTCTCCAGAAGCAACCAATAGATCAAGGCCGTTGGTGATGTGTGAATTTTATCAGTCTCATTCTGAGAAATATGAGGAAAGAATGAGAGCCTAAATGTGTGAGTAGGGAGGGAGGGGTTACTACATGCACTGAATGCCCACAGGCCAGGGGTATGAGATTTGGGGAGAGCTCCCTCACATCACAAGGGGCCACATCCTCACATTGATCTGTAAAAGCTCATTAACTGCAGGGTTCTAACCTGCACATGAATCTCTTAGGATTTTTCTTTCCAGTGGCCAATGCATCTTTTTGTGATCTAACTGGAATATTCTATCTGGTTTGAAATGATGATTTGAAGAAACAGGTTCAGTGGTCTGATGCTCAGTTACTCACCCACTGAGATAAGGTTCCTGAAGTTTTCCAGCATCACATCTTGGTACAGGTTTATCTGGGCTTTATCCAATAGTGCCAGCTCTTCCTTGGTGAAGACAACAGCCACATCCTTAAATGTCACCCTTTCCTAAAACATCAACCACACGCCACATCAATCATCCACACAAATGACTGGTCTTAGTCTGTTTGGGCTGCCTTAATAAAATACCACAGTCTGACTAGATTAAACAAAATAAACTTATTTCTTCCTGTTCTGGAGGTTGGAAAGTCTAAGATCAAGTACCACCAAGATAGGTTTCATTCAGGTTTCTTCTCTTGGCTTGTAGACAGCTGTCCTCTCACTGTGTCCTTACGTGGCATAGGGAGAATGACAGCAAGCTGTGTTGAGTCTCTCTCATAAGGACACTAATCCTGTTGGATCAGGGATTCCCAAAGGACAATATTAATCAAATTATAAAATATGGCCCAGGAAACAGGCGCAGATAAATCTACACTAAGGTGTTGTGCCAATACATAAGTCTGGTAGTGTTCCATGAGTTCATTTCTCATCACACACCAAGATTTGGTATTTTCATTTTTTCATGGCAGATTAATCTATTTTTATCATGTTAAAAGGAACTAAGAAGACAGGGTAACTAAAAGCATTGGCCCCTAGATTCAAAAAACACAAAAGAGAAAAGGGAGATTAGGATAAATAAGAACACTTCGATATCAACTAGGTATTAAAAAATAGTGGTATCAATGTGAAATTTCTTCAGTATGTTAGCAGTAATGTGGAAATGTAGGAGAATGCTCTTATTCTTAGGAGCTATAAGCTGAAATATTTAGGGATGAATTATAATGATGCCTGCAATTTATCCCCAAGTGGGTCATCAAAATAAAATATAGATATGTGTGTGTATATACGTATATTATGCATATGTTTGTGGGTGATTCTGAACAATTGATGAATTGAGGTGAAGATTACACATTATGCTATTCTTTCATCTTCCTGATAAATTGAAATTTCTCAAAATAAAAGAATGTGGGGAATAAGCTGATATTAATAACCATCTCCTAATCAAGAAACCAATTTTTACATAAAATATTTCTATCGCTGCATATATCACACTGCTCAGAGTTAAGTATTTACAGATATGTTCTCTCAATAGACTCTGCATCTCTAAATAAAGCAGAGCTTTCAAACAAAAGTTGTAAGCAGTTACAAAGGACTTCACAAGGAATATGTTACTAACAATTGTCCAACTACCAAAATCTGACAATGATTAAAACCAAAATCTAGGGGAGTCAGCACTGTTGTCCTAATAGCACCACTCTCTCAGTAGCACTACTGTTAGAGGCAACAAAATTGAATTGGAGTTAACCATTCAGGAAATAGATACCCTGAAGCCTGCTTGGGGTGTTCCAACGTAGGGAGAAGGGGTTAGGAATAGAGGTTCACCCAGCATACTCCCCATTCTCCATTCTCTGCCTCAACTATAGAGCCTGGGAAAATAAAACACTCATTTCTCCACCACCCTTGTAGCTGGATGGATCCCTTGTAGGAATCCTAGGCAGCGATTGTCACAGGATACAGGTACAAGGACAACCTCAAAATATTAAGAAACCAAATTTTATAAACTAATAAACACATGCAAAAATCTTTAAATCTTTTCTTCTATGAAGTATTCTTGTAAAACCATCTATGAAGTATTCTTGTAAAACCTTAAACCTAAATCTATTCAAGCATCTGGTGCTTCCACTTACAAGAAATACTGTGGATAGAATAACACATTGAAAGACACCAAAAGGAAGCAAACAAATGCATTCCAAATGTAGGAAAGAACACAGGACACCAAACTTGGTTTGTTTGTTTGTTTGTTTGTTTGTTTTTGAGACGGAGTCTCGCTCTGTTGTCCGGGCTGGAGTGCAGTGGCCGGATCTCAGCTCACTGCAAGCTCCGCCTCCCGGGTTTACGCCATTCTCCTGCCTCAGCCTCCCGAGTAGCTGGGACTACAGGCGCCCGCCACCTCGCCCGGCTAGTTTTTTGTATTTTTTAGTAGAGACGGGGTTTCACCGTGTTAGCCAGGATGGTCTCGATCTCCTGACCTCGTGATCCACCCGTCTCGGCCTCCCAAAGTGCTGGGATTACAGGCTTGAGCCACCGCGCCCGGCCCAAACTTGGTTTCTATAACAAGTCAATAGCAGGAGAGAATAAAGTAGAGGGGCAGATTTCTCTGGATTAAAAGAGATTATGAGATGTAACAACCAACTATATGATAGTATAGACCTTGTTAAGATCCCATTTGAACAAACTAACTGTTAAAAAAAATTTTTTTTTATAGATAATCAGGGAAATTTGATTATTGTCTGGGTATTAGATAATACCAAATAATTATTGATTATCTCATTAGTCCATTTTTAAGGAAATATATACTGAAATACATAGAGAGTGTGGTAAATTAGATTGCTGTTTAGAAATATCCTCTTCCATGCTCTCCAGTCCCACTAAAGGACCAGAGTGTGTCTCCTTACCCCTTTAGTTTGGACTTGGAATGGAACTTGCTCTGGCTACCAAAATGAAGCAGAAGTGATAACGTGCCAGTTCTAAACCTGGGCCTCGAGAGATCTCACGTGTCCACTTGCTCTCTTGCCCCTCTGTCTTCACTATGAGGACACACCCAAGCTAATCAAAACCAGCAGAGTGCTACCAAATATTCATGGCATTGGTTTTAGGTCCAGGAGATAACCATTGAGGACGCTGTTATAGGAGGCTGAAAAATGGTGACCTGGGTGATGTAGTGGTAAACATTTGGTAAACTGTTGCTGTAAGTCAGAAGATAGAAAATGGACATAATGAATCTTGGACTTGGGCAAGATGGTTTCTAGGCAGAAGGATAAAAGTGTGAGCTCATTCATTTTAGTTGCATATATAATAAGGGACTATACAAGAGTGAGGTACTCAGAGAAAAACCAATACAGTGTGAAATAACATGCCTCTTTAAAATACTTTGGGAAAGAAAAAAACGGAAAAAGAGATTAAGCAAATCTCTTTGGCAAAAAGTTAATTGTTGAAACTGCATGATGGGTACTGCAAATGGAGGATCATAATACCATTTGCTCTTTTTGTGTATTTTCATAATTAATTTTTTTCATGATTAAAAGAAAATCCTTCCTCCACACTGTGATGGTCTTTTTAATGTGTCAACTTGGCTAAGCTACAGTCCTCAGTTATTGAATCAAACACTAATCCAGGTATTGCTGTGAAGATAATTTGTAGATGTGATTAAAGTCCATAATCAGTTGACTTTAAGGGAGATTATTCTAACTAATCTGAGGATGTCTGATTCAATAAACTGAAAGGTCTTATGAGCAGAACTGAGGCTTCCCTGGGAGGGGGAGAAATTCCCCCCACAGACAGTAGCTTCAGTCTGTCCAAGAGTTCTGGCCTACCCTTCCTGATGGGCTGCCCTGTAGATTTTGGACTTGCCTAGTTAGCCCCCATAATCATATAAGTCAATTCCTTACAATAAATCTCTTAATATATATCTCTTACTGGTTCTGCCTTGCTGGTTGAACTCTGACCAATACATACCCATTCAAATCTTGCTACTTATTGAACTAGACCAGTGACATTTAGAGTATGGTCATGTATATGCTGCCCATGCACTCAGATGCTGTGGCAACACCAAACTGCTATAAAAGTTTCTGAACTTACTCTTGATTCTTTTTCCCTCATGGGGCAGTGACAAGCAGTTCATGGACTGGTACTGGTACTGGTACATGAACCACACTTAGAGTAGCACCAAAGCAGACATCTTGAAATCTGTGAGTTATTTCTTCACTTCTATAAAGGGAGTCAAACCGCCTGCCTCACAAAGTCATTATGAGCAAGATAAAGTACCTAATACATAGCAGTCACTCAAAAAATGCTGACCTCCTTTCAGAAAACAGAAGTGTCTGGTTCCTCAGAATGAACAGTATATTTAAAGAGAAAGAAACCCTTAACTTACCTGGAACTTAATCATATCGTCTTCCTTTTGGAAAGGGCAGGATTCTGGAAAAGCAGAACTGCAAAGAAGAAAGAATCCATGAGATCATGGATTCAACAAGTTATGAATGAACATTTGTTCCTTCCTTATCTGTAAAAGTTTCTCACAATTTCTCCACTCCCTAGATATCATCTCTTCTCACTCTGAACAGACTGAACTCCCACCTTCTCAAGACTTCCCTCAATTTGGCCCCAGTCCCTCAATCTCAAACCACTGTGTAACTCCTCTCTCTCTCCTCAAGGTTTTGGGTCAAAACCTGCACATTCTTTTCCTTTGCTCAGACTTGTGAATGAACTGACATAATCTACATCTGAATTTCGCAGGAAAAGAGGCCCCAGAATTGCTGATTAAGGGAGCAATCTCAGGGCTGGGCACAGTGGCTCACGCCTGAAATCCCAGCACTTTAGGAACACAAGATGGGTGGATCGCTTGAGGCCAGGAGTTCGAGACCAGCCTGGCTAACATGGTGAAACCCTGTCTCTACTAAAAATACAAAATTAGCTGCCTGTGGTGGCGGGCGCCTATAATCCCAGCTACTCAGGAGGCTGAGGCAGGACGATCACTTGAACCTGTGAGGCGGAGGCTTCAGTGAGCCGTGATTGCACCACTGCACTCCAGCCTGGGCAACAGAGACAGAGTTGTCTCAAAAAAAAGAAGAGAGAGAGAGAGAGCAATCTCAGGATGACAGGGACCTTCTGCTATTTCCACTTTTCACATGCAAGACTTGATTTTGTATGGCTAGGCCTGTGGTCTAAAAAACTTGAGGTTAGCCAAGATATACAAATTAAATCTCAATTTTTATTATTATGTTAATCAATAATACAAAATTTTAAACATCTACACCTTGACTCTTGGCTTCCTAAACTATCTCTCCAGCACCCATTCTATCCCCTGCTTTTGCAAATATTGATGACACACCTATGACATAAAAGACACATCCTCTGCTCTGGAAATGCTCACAGTATACTGAACTATAAATGTTCTCAGACTGCAGGTAGTCCAAAGTAGATAGACACAGACCTTCTAAGCTTGCCACTTCATATACACTAAAGCCCCTTCCTGTTCTGCTTTTATCAGTGGATTCCCTTGCCAATTAGCTTCCAGTTGGGTTCAGCCAATGGGGAAAGCCAGCAAGAGATCCAGGGAAGGGACAAGAGTGAAGTCGGGATATTTATCCCCCCAGGTAAGCTGTGGAATGGCTATGTTCCATATCCATTTACCAAAGGTCGTGGCCTCCATCAGGCAGCTGTCATCCCATAAATCTTTCTTCAGGTTTTAGTGACTGCCTCTTCACTTAGCCCTTCAGTCCTAAAGGCAGTAAGTTATCCTGCCTCAGAGCTATCACTAGCTCTGAAATATTGCAATATCCTTTGTTGATTACCACAGACTGCCTACAACTTTATAGATTGTGCCTTTATTAAGCTCTTCTCAAATTACCCAATTTGAGTGTTCTGTTTATTTTTTCTTGGGATTCCATCTGATAAACCCTGTAAACACAATTGTCTCTGGCCTTTGTGGAGACACTTACTGTATAAAATTGCCACTTTAGGCACTGTGGAAACTACAAAGATTAAAAAATAAAAGCCCAAAACCATGTTTCTGCCTTCTCAGATACTGCTTTTCAGACTATCTGTGATAAAGGACGAGTTTTAAAAGTATTATTACTGTTACTTTCAGTCTGTCACAGACTGATATTTTGGTAAGATACAGTAAAAAGAAATCACTGGAATAAGGAAATTAAGAAGGTATGCAATTTAAAGCCCAGTTGTTATTATTATGTTAATCGATAAGACAAAATTTTAAACATCTAAACTCAAGTTCTCAAATTATCTGGTCACAGACCAATATCATTTATTGGCACTGGTCTGTTGGCTACCCTTTGAATTGCAGCTTACAGGGTTATAGAAACAGGTTAAAAGACTATGAAATGTCTTTTTGGTAAATCCTTGGACTCCTTTTCTCTCCTTTCCTACCTTTAAGAGACATCATTAATCATATCTTATTTTGGGTTTCAACAAAGGGCAAAATAAGGAGTATTCAACTCATTAGTACAGCATGAATTACATCGTTTTACAATAATTAAAACCTACAAGGAAAACACTCCTCCTTTCTCCTGTCGAAAAACTACAAATCCTAAAAACAAAAATAACCAAGCTGTAGTCTTTTATCCACTGTACCTGGTAAGGATCTTATCATTTAACAAGCACTCAATCAATGTTTCTTGATATTAACAAATGCAGAAATAGAATTGGCTTGGATATTATACATTAGATGCATTTGCAAAGACATAAACTCACCCTCTACTTCCAGTACCTGTTCTCACTTAAGAGCCAAAAATGGGACAGGTTTATTTTCAAGCACACATCTACACACATGCACTCACACATATATGGTTGGGGGTTTGGTTTCCTGAATTTCTGGCTTCAGACACTACCTGCCTGTATCAAGGCAGGGCCGTGGCAGGAACCAGAATGGCATATTCAAATTTGAGGGGAATTTAATAAACAGACAGCTTACAATGGTGTTGGCTGGGGGTAAGGAAATCACAGTGGATAAGGCTCTATCCTGGGAAGTGACAGGGAGGTGCCATTATAATACCTGGGTCTTAAGAGGTAAGGGGAGGGAGCAGTCCCTGGAGCCAGGAACTGAGAGGACTGTGTGGCCAGGGCCACCCAAACCATGATCTGTTGTTAGAAGGGCAGCTAATCTGTGACAATCCTGCAGAGAGAGAACTGGGGGACAAGATACTCCAAATCACAATTCTTCCTCTCTCCAAACTTTTCTGTTGAGAATTCCCATTGGCCAAAGACAAGCAAGGCTAGAAGGCAATTGTGGCCTTTCAGGGCAGACAGCAGGGGAAAAGGTGGGGCAGCCAAAGACATGGGGCACATGGCACCTCAAGACTCTTGTTTTTTCCCTACCTGCCAAAGTCCACACAGCTCTCGCACACAAATGCCTTTCTCATCCTTCAACCTGACAACTACTCTGATCTGAGGAATGCATCAGGAATGAGACCAGAAGCCCATATCAACCTCTTCAGGGAATGAGGACCTAGAGGAAAAGTGCAGCTGAATCTGGAACTGCAATTGCCCAGAAACACAATCAGAAATGTAACAAATGCTGCTATTACACCTAAAATAATTAACACAAATTCTCTAACTTTATCAAATATACAGAGAGCGTTCAAACTTCAAATTTGTTGAGTGCAATTTAACAACTTATATTTGCTCATCTGCTTTATAATCCTCAAAGTCCCTACTCCCTGGCTCACAGCATGTGAGGTGAGAATGGAGTTAATAATTTGGGGCAGTTTTTTCTTTTCTTTTCTTTTCTTTTCTTTTTTTTTTTTTTTTTGAGACGGAGTCTCGCTCTGTCGCCGAGACCCGGAGTGCAGTGGCGAGATCTAGGCTCACTGCAAGCTCCGCCTTCCGGGTTCACGCCATTCTCCTGCCTCAGCCTCCCGAGTAGCTGGGACTACAGGCGCCCGCCACCACGCCCGGCTAATTTTTTGTATCTTTTTTAGTAGAGACGGGGCGTCACCGTGTTAGCCAGGATGGTCTTGATCTCCTGACCGCGTGATCCGCCCACCTCGGCCTCCCAAAGCGCTGGGATTACAGGCGTGAGCCACCGCACCCGGCCTGGGGCAGTTCTTTTCAAAATAAATTAGGTGACATTAAACTCCAGAGTTATTGCGGTCTGAGTTGTTTCTTTATTGCCAGAAGCCAGAACCTCTGCCCTGACGTTAGAAATGCCCCGCTGGAGTCAGAGCTGCCAAAATCCAGAGTTCAGACCCAAGACAACTCCCCCTCCAAGAACCTAGGGGTGCTGAGCCGGAATCGGCCCCACCAAACTGAGCGGGAACAGCCCAAGCCATCCTCTATACCCTGAGACACGCTGATTAGGCAAATCCCTTATCCCATTCAGGGACGCACAGACCCAGCCATTACTCCTGAACCCTGAGCCAGGGCCCCCCTGCCCTCATCCAGAGATGCACATCCCAAGACTGACACTAAGCTTCGACCCGAGGACGCACAGCGCGAGTCGCTTTCACGAAACGTGAAGAAGAGGCACTGTTTTCTCAAACCCAGGGCTGCTCCCCAAACCGAGCCCAAGCTCTCCCCATCCCATCCCTGGTAGGTCGCGCCGCTGAACTTCCCCAGCCTACCCCACCCACGAGGCCTTATCATTGGTCACCAGTCCCCTCTTCCACTTCTCCTACTTCAGTCCACAGGGACGGGTCACAGCTGCACATCCGACACCCCTACTCCTGGCTACGCCTCCAAGAGGGGCGCGGTCCAGGCGGGACTCACCCCAACATCCCAAACAATGTCGCCTGAAGCATGCGTCCGGTACCACGGCGCATGCGCTAGGAGGCCTATGGACCACAATCCCCAGAAAGCCCCGCGCGCCACTGTGACCATTCGCAAGGCTACCCGGGTGAAGTCAGGGGTTGGCCGGAAGTGCTTTGACTTCCGTGCATTCGTCTAAAATAATGGCAATCATAATAACGATAAAATAATGAAATGTAAAATAAATCACTAATGAAATGTTAAATAAATCACTATCAACGATGAAAAGAAAAAGTTTCAATATTTTACTACTTGGAAATGAGCACTTTACCATTTTACTGAAGACTTTTATGATGAAGACTTTTATAGCCATGTCCTTCAATGTTATAACCACGAAACTTTTCAATTAAAATTCATTTAAATATTTTCCCTCCCCGCCCCTCACCATGTTTTGTTTCTGTTGATGAAGACTCTGGATAATCTACACTTGCGATATAACATAGCCCTGTAATTTGTTTCCTAGTCTCAGGAGAAGCAGAAAGAATTAACAACCACTGTCTGAATCCTTAACAGCGGAATTGCAGGAGTACTGAGAGCCTCCTAGAAGAGACACAACACAGCATAACAAGAAAACGGGAAGTTTTCAGATTCTTTTTTGAAAATTTCCCCTTGTTTGGCCTTAGGCTTTATTTTGCTGTATGTTATTGCATTTAAGATTTAAGATTTCTATTAAAGAAAAATTTGGGTACCCTAATGGGGTAAGAAAATTGAATAAGAATTCCATTAGAGGCCCACAGTTTTAGCCTGGACGAAAGCCCTAATAACGGGTGAGAACAATCTCTCCTAGGAATGGTCCGCTGGTCCTGCTGGCAGAGGCTCTGTTTGGAGTATCTGGCTGGCATTCTCTTTTCCACGCACGCTCAAGCTGTAGGGATTGTGAGGCAGTTCCAGTCCTGGACTAGACAGGTAAGTGAAGACCCCCACCTCTAGGCAATGGGCAGGAAATGGTTGAATAGTATCCAACTATAGCTTGACATTGCAACTTAGGGCACATAAAGGGACAGTGAAATTCTTTTGGCTTATCTGTGTCTTTTGATGTTTACATGTTTGATGTTCTTATACGTTGCTCTAAGTTGAAGGATTACTTGATTTAATCTGACATACTTGAACTTTAACGAGTTCAGGAATATTTTTATTTTTGGCCTAATACAAGGTTAATTTTTGTGACATCTGTGTCTATTGGAAAACCATGTGTGTCCTCTATCCGATGGATATGCATACATTTATGTTTTCACCAAACTTGCTAACTGTGCTATTTAAATTTGCTACGTGCTTATTTGTGTGCTTGCTTAGATTTTTTCATTATGCATCTGTCAATTATTGAAAAGTGCATGTCAAAAAGGCTCCCAGGCTGGGGGTGGTGGTTCACGCCTGTAATCCCAGCACTTTGGGAGGCTTCTTAACTTCTTACATTAGTAGCACAAATCCTAGTATAATCTTGATAACCAAATTATACCATAACAGAACAAAAAAAAGCCAGAAAACTAAAGGAAAATGATTTCTCAATGCATAGAACTGCAAAATTTTATGAAAAGCAGCAAACAAAATCCATCAATATATTAAAATTGTTATAGTACAACAGTAATGCATGGAAATTCATCATTACTACTTTTAGCAATATGATTCATCTTATTAAGAAATATTACTTTCTAAAACATATCACCATGAAAATACATGTCAATCAACAGGTTGAAAGTAATTTTCTTGTTAATACATATAACAGAAGAAAAAAGATCAAAACCTAGAAAACATACACAAAAAGAGTTCATAAATAAGATGAATACCTAACCAGAAAGAGACAAGGAGTAAATAGCAAGGGAAATACAAAGAAATAAGCTTATAAGAGGATGAAGAGGCAGGGAGAGGTGGCTCACACCTGTAATCCCAGCACTTTGGAAGGCCAAGGCAGGAGGATCGCTTGAGACCAGGAGTTTGAGACAACCCTGGGCAACATAGTGAGACCTCGACTGTACAAAAAAATTTAAAAGGAAATTAGCCAGGTGCAGTGGTGCACACCTGTAGTTCCAGCTACTCAGGAGGCTGAGGATCGCTTGAGGCTCTGATCCCACCATTGTATTAAAGACAGGGTGAGATCCTGTCTCAAAAAAAAACGAGGATGACCAATATCTCCTACCTGGAAAAATTCTCAGTAATATAATGCCATAATTGTCCGCCTGATGGAACAAAATTAAAAATTAAAAGGATTAATAAGAGCCAGTTTTTGGTTTTTTTTCGAGCTGGAGTCTTGCTCTGTCTTCAAGGCTGGAGTACAGTGGCGTGTGATCTTGGCTCACTGCAACCTGCGCCTCCCAAGTTCAGGTGATTCTCCTGCCTCAGTCTCCCAAGTAGTTGGGATTACAGGTATCTGCCACCATGCTCCACTAATTGTTGTATTTTTAGTAGAGACAGGGTTTCACCATGTTGGCCATGGTGAAAACTCCTGACCTCAAGTGATCTTCCTGCCTTGGCCTCCCAAAGTAACAGCCAGTTTTATTGTGTGCTTGAGGAGATGAACATCTCATCTACTCTGGTTAGACTATAAATTGGTTCAGCCTTTTAAAAGAAAATTCCTAGGCCAGGCACAGTGGCCAGGCCTGTAATCCCAGCACTTTGGGAGGCCGAGGCGTGTGAATCACCCAAGATCAGGAGTTCGAGACCACCCTGACCAACACGGAGAAACCCCATCTTAAGTAAAAATACAAAATTAGCCAGGTGTGGTGGCATATGCCTGTAATCCCAGCTACTCGGGGGGCTGAGGCAGGAGAATCGCTTGAACCTGGGAGGTGGAGGTTGCAGTCAGCTGAGATCATGCCACTGCACACCAGCTGGGGCAACAAGAGTGAAACTCTGTCTCAAATAATAATAATAATAAATAAATAAATTGTAAAAATTAAAAATGAACAATAAAATAAAATTCCTTTTCAATTATTAAATTTACCATTTCTAGGGAATGATCCTACAGAAATACACATTTATAGGAATATGTACAAAAACAGTTCACTGCAGAGTTATTAAGATAAAAGAGTAGATGTTCACCGATAGCAGTTTATTAACCTAAGATACCCATAGTATGAAATGTTATGCAGAGTGAAAAAGAATAAGGTAACGTATATGTATGAACATGGAACGATCTCCGAGGCAATGTAAAAAACCAAACCAAGACAAGGTGCAGAATAGATAGTCAATATGGCAGCACTTAAGTAAAAACAAACACACAAAACCCAAATTCTATTCCTAACTATAAACAAATATGTGTGTAAATATATAGAATCCGATCTGAAACAACGAAGGTGAAATTGTTAATAATGGTAATTCTGGGAGAGAAATGAAAGTAACGAGAGAGGAGGTTGATACAGCAATGGGACTTCCTTTTTTTTTTTTTTTTTGAGACGGAGTCTCGCTCTGTCACCCAGGCTGGAGTGCAGTGGCGGGATCTCAGCTCACTGCAAGCTCCGCCTCCCGGGTTCACGCCATTCTCCTGCCTCAGCCTCCCGAGTAGCTGGGACTACAGGCGCCCGCCGCCACGCCCGGCTAAGTTTTTGTATTTTTAGTAGAGATGGGGTTTCACCGTGTTAGCCAGGATGGTCTCGATCTCCTGACCTCGTGATCCGCCCGTCTCGGCCTCCCAAAGTGCTGGGATTACAGGCTTGAGCCACCGCGCCCGGCCAGCAATGGGACTTTCATTTTACCTTAAAAAAATTAAAACATAAGCAAATATTATCTTAAACATACATGTAATTTGCATTAACAAACAGAGAAATAAAGTCCTAGAAATATGCAGACATTAAAAAAAAAAATAGTGATGTGAAGTCATTATCCTCAGCAAACTAATCAGGGAACAGAAAACCAAACACCACATGTTCTCACTTATAGTGGGAGCTGAAAAATGAGAACACATGGACACAGGAAGGGGAACAACACACATTGGGGCTGACATGGGGTGGGGTTGGGGGAGGGAGAGCATTAAGAAAAATAGCTAATGCATCCTGGGCTTAATACCTAGGTGATGGGGTGATAGGTGCAGCAAACCTCCATGGCACACGTTTACCTGTGGAACAAATCTGCACATATACCCCAGAACTTAAAAACAAAACAAACAAACAAAATAAAACAAAAACAAAACACTAGTGGCAAAATAAACAAAGTCTCAAACTGAAAAAGTGACAGACCAATTTTTGGTTCAAATAATTGTTCTCAACCCAGGTGCCATAAAGTGAGGACAAAGAATTTGATTACATATTGCAATTAAAACATATAGCAAATGACTAGAAAAACTATTCTCAACACCTACGACGGTTAATAGCTAATTTCCTTAAGAGGGAATGGTCACAAAACAATGAAGGGAGGAAAATGAACACTTGAAAAATGGGTGAACAGCTAGGCCTGGTGGTGTGTGCCTGTGGCCTCAGCTACTCAACAGGCTGATGCAGGGGAATTGTTTGAGCCCAGGGACTGGAGGCTGCAGTGAGCTATGATTGGCCCACTACAGTTCAGCCTGGGTGACAGAGCAAAATCTCGTCTCTACACTTTTTTTTTTTTTTTTTTGCGACGGAACCTAGCTCTGTCTGCAGGCTGGAGTGCAATGGCGCCATCTCAGCTCCCTCAAACCTGTGCCTCCCGGGTTCAAGCGATTCTTCCGCCTCAGCCTCCTGAGTTGCTAGGATTATCAGGCACGTGCCACCACGCCTGGCTAAATTTTATATTTTTAGTAGAAACAGGGTTTCACCATGTTGGCCAGGATGGTCTCGATCTCCTGACCTCATGATCTGCCTGCCTCGGCCTCCCAGAGTGCTGTGATTACAGACGTGAGCCACTGCGCTCGGCCTAAAATCTTTTTTAAATTAAAAATTAAATAATTAAAAAGTGGGTGAAAGACATGACAAGGCAGTGAAATGAAAAATGTCAAAAAGACATCAACTACGACCACCTAGATTGTTAGCAATAAAATGAAAACCAACCTCTTTTTTATATATCAAGTTGACAAAGATTCAACATGTTTTATGCATAATCTAAGTGAACCCCTAAATGAATTATTGAGGAAAATAGACATTTGCATTTGAGTTCAAGAAAAAAATCGGTTTTCCATTTCTCACATCACACAAGAATCAACCCACAGAAATTCTGTGAGCCATATCACCAGGATTTTCTCCTGGTCATTAGGCACACGTCTACATTCTTTCCAAGGACACCGTGGGCCTTCAATCATTGTGACCTGTGGGCAGTATTAAATTCCGGGGCTCCCTTCCATAGGGCGGCCTCCCTCAAACAGTGACAGCCATTTTCAGTAGCTGTGGAAGCTGGCTATATCGAAGGTTTCCACCACTCCCTGTTTTAGTTTGTCAGCCTGCTGGGCAAAATAACCGTACCAGAACCCCTTTAACCCTGCAAGGACATTGCAAAAAATTGGGGCCAATTTAAAGCGTTTACGCGTGGTGCGGAGATTTTACCTCTAGGAAGTTTTATCAGAAGCTCTCAACTGAATCCTTTTTGGTTTTATGGAACTTCATGCATGAATGGAGTTTAAACCATGAACTGTGGTGATCAACTCAGCCTGGGCTCTCCAACCCTCCACCAGGTAGGGTTTAGGGGCATGCCATTCTAAGTCTGTGTGGTTTACCTAGTGATTTTAAAACAGATTAAGCATAACTGAAAACTTAGGTAGATGATTGAGTTATCAGGACCACCTGTGATATTCCTGGCTTAATCACCCTCATCCAGTAGATGCTTCCTCAGCGGCCTGAAGAGTCTCTAGATGGACCCAGAGCGAAGGGCTGTTTACGGCACCTTTTCCTTTTTTCTTAAAAGTGCAACATGAGTAATTCTTAAGCTGCCATGCATGCAGGTGGGGAGGCTGCCACAGATCTGGGATCTCAGGGGTTTGAGGTTTTACAAGGATGCTGCTGACCTCAAAACCACAATGTCAGAACCACAGCACAGGATGGTTTTTCAGTGTTTAAGTGCATTTTAAATATACCCCCATGGCCAATGAAACTTGAAGTTTGGGTGTCTCAAAACCGTGGCCTTCCATCAATCAGGAGAGCAGAACTTTCCCTGGGGTGCAGACCTGAGAGGAGGGGCCGGAGCTCTGAAAGAAGGGTGACTCCATGCCCTTTCCGCTGATGACTCGCTTAAGGGCTATTAAACCAGCCTGAGTGAACTGTGGTCACCCATGAGAGAGCGTCCGGGTCTCTGCGTGGACTTGGAGCTTCCAGCGTCTTGCGACTTGGAGAAAGCGGATTCAGGCTTGGACAAGGCCACTTGGGTAAGGTCCATCTGTCTCTCTCAAATTGGATTGCTTTTTCCCTTCCTTTCCAAAGGCCCCACCTACACACACACACACACACACTCTGCTCTTTATTGGGGTCCAGAAAGACAGTAGGAGACCCTGGGGCTGGAACCCCTAATCATGTCTGTCAGAACAGTGGGGTCTTGCATGCAGCTCACCTCAGTGCCCCAGCCAGGACTCTCACGGTCCCGTGCTAACCTCTTTAACCTGCTCCCCTCCCTGGGGCTGAACCAAGAGGCTCCTCTGGGGATCTGGGGCTGCCATTCTCATGGGAACTACCCACTCACCTCCGTGTCACCAGAAACCCTGGCTCCCATTCCCTTTCCCTATGCCGTGGGCGATCAGCTGACTTTTACACTGAGACTCTCCATTACTACTCAATTCTTGAAAAGCACCACGTTCATAGATAATACCACATGTTCTTACACTGCCTCTTGAAGCTCATCCCCGGCTCTGGGGGTCCTCCTGTCTCTGACTACTCTCCAAACCCCAGTTTCGCTGGAGTCAGCCCCCCACACCCGGAATCACCTTTGGGCTGGAAACCTCAGGGCTCCTCCTATGTCTTTCTGTCTCTTCACCCCAGCCTCAGGGACTCTCACCAGTGATGAGTTACTCTAACCCGTTCCCCGGCCTGCGAGGTCGGCCCCATGCACCCAGTCCCCCAGAAACTCACAGGTCTCAGGAGATTGCTGGGCGGTCCCCAGCCCTGACTCTCAAGATTCATGCCTGCCTACCACTTCTCCCTCCCTCCCAGAAACTCAGACCCAAGGGGCAGCTCTACCAGGGATGCCCAGAGTACTGAAATATCCCTCGGGGCTACCGCGCGCATCCAACATCGGCGCAGTTTACGCTTTGCATTTCCCCGGCTAACCAAACTTGGGATACTGATGTCATTGTGTCTCCGTGTCCTCCTCTGATTCTTCCTGATCACCCGTTCCTCAATAATATACCTGTTGCCCCCTGCCATCATCCAGCAGCTCACCCCCAGCCCTCAGTGACTCTCCTGTCTTGCTCAGGTTTCACCACAAATTCTGGGGTTTCACTGGTGCTCCCCAGGTCTCTTCTCCCAGACCACAGGGACTCTTCTGTCTCTCAGCTCTTTCGCCAGCCACACCCCGGGTACAACTAGGTCAGTTCCAGCAGCCAGGGATCTACAAACTCACCAATTTCGCTCAGTTGCTCCACAATCTCTCCGTGTCTTGTCCACAGGCCACGGGCTCTTCTGTCTCTCTGTTGCTCTCCAGCCACCCCAGGAACAGCTGGACAGAGTTCAGGCAGAGACGCCTAGAGCCTCACCATTTCATTGAGTTACTCCCCAGTCTTTCTGCCACATGCTGTCCCAGGCCACAGGGACTCTTTCCAATAGCCTCTCAGCTACTCTCCAGCGTGCCCAAGATTTCAAGCTGGGTGTAGTTCCAGGCTGGGAATCCCCTACAAACTCACACCTCACTGAGATATTCACAGTCTCTCTCGCTGTCCCTACCAGCCCTTGCAGGACTGTGTCCTGTCACCCTCCCAGCTACCACTCCAAACAAGCTGGACTTCAGCGGGGTGGATTCAAGGTACCAAGTACCTACTACAAACTCACCAGTTTCACTGGGTTACTCTCAGTCTCTCTGGTGTCTTCACCCCAGCCCTCAGGGACTCTCTGTGCAGCCTTCTCCAACCAAACTGAGATTTCAGTGGATCCAGTTCCCGGGCACCAGGAATCCTTCCTGGAAAACTCCTGCCAATTTCTTCAGGTTACTCCACAGTGTCTCTGTCTTCACCCCAGCCCTCAGCAGGCATCTCCTGTCCCATGCTCTCCAAACACACCCAGGTTTCAGCCGGGTCAGCCTCCTACACCCAGGGAAATACCTGCAGGCTCACAGGGCCTCACTTGGGGATCACTACAGTCTCTCTCAGGGTCCCGCGAGACTCTTCTCAGTTCAGCTACTCTCAAGCCATCTCTAGATTCCAGCTGGAGTCAGTTCCAGACACTTTGGGACACCACCAAACTCACCAAACTTCACGGGTTCCTCCCGATCTCTCTAATGTTTTTTCACTGCCCCCAGCCCTCGAGGTCTTCTCTCTCTCCAGCTGCTCTCCAGCCATCTCCAGATTTCAAGCTGGGGTCAGCTGTTGCCACCAGGAATCACCTACAAACTCCCGGGCCCTGCTTCCTTGCTTCTTACCTCCTGACCTTCAGGACTCTCTCAGTGTCTCCCAGCTTCTCTCCATGCTTCCCCAGTTTCTGCAGCAGTCACGGCCCCAGGCACCCAGGTGAACTAGACTCACCGGGCCTCACAGTTATTTCCCTGTGACCTGTGATACCTACGGGATGGCTCCCGTATCCCTCAGTGACGCAAACCCATCTCCATTTACACTCAGGCACTCAGGGCTCACAGCTATTCCTGTTCGCACGTCGCTGGATTCGAGGCTGGCCAATCCCCGGCAACGCTGGCCTTGCAGTTCCCTGGCCATTTCTCCACATTTCTGGTGAGACTAACCTGCCCAGCCACAGAAGAGTCCCACTACATTTAAAATACTCACAGCAAGGCCTGTCCATCACGCTGCTGTCACTCTGCGCCAGCGGGGGAAACCTCTAGCGACCCGATAGCACCACCCAGACTATCATCGCCCCGCAGCTGTGCAGCGGGACCCTCCTGCTTGCCGACGTGGCTGCCAGCGCCCGTACTGACAACAACCTCCAGCATGTCGGCGTCCCTGCGGGTGACAATACCGCTGACATGGCTAGCATGACCGTCCTACCTGGCAGTGACACTGTTGATGTAAGCCTCCCACATTGCTGGGACCACAGGTGCTTACCTCCACTACTGGCCTTTTTTTTTTTTTTTTTAATTTTAGAGTTGGGGTTTCACCATGTCACCCAGGCTGGTCTAAATCTGCTGGGTTCAAGTGATCTTCCTGCCTCAACCTCCCAGGGTGCTGAGATTACTGGCATAAGCCACCATATTCAGCCTATGATTGTTTTTGATGCCATTATTAATAGAATTATTTGCTATATTTCATGTTCAAATTGTTCGTTGTGATTTTATGGAAATTTAATGGATTTTTGAATATTAAGTTTGTATCCTGAAACCTTGCTGGATTCATGTATTAGTCCTAATAGATCATTTAATGCATTCCTTAAGATTTTCTATATTCAGGATAATATCTCTGAGAAACAATCTTTTTTTTTTTACCTAGTCCTCTGTTTTCTGGATGCTTTTTATTGCCTAATTTTCCTGATTAGAAATTCTGGCAAAATCTTGAATAAATATGGCAAGAGTTGAGGTCTTTGTTTTTTTTTTAAACTAATTGTTCATAATTGTCATTTATTATAGAGATTGGCTCTCACTTGTTGCCTTGGCTGGTCTCAACCTCCTTGGCTCAAGTGATTCTCCCAGTAGTGGGATTATAGGCATGAGCACTGCCCCTGGCCTTTTGTCTTGTTTGTGATGTCAGGTGGAAAGTGTTTACTATTTTGCCAGTAAACATGATGTTTGCTGTGGGGTTTTGGTGGATGTTCTTTACCGGGTTAAAGACGTTTTTTAGTTTCTAGAGTCTTTTTATCATGAATCATGTTGGATTTTGTCAAATGCTCTTTTGTGTCTATTGAAATCATCATGTGGTTTTTGTGTTTTAATAATCTAGTATATGTATTTTACATTGATGTCTCCAAAAACTTTCTTTCAGGATTCATATTTTTAGTCATGATGGAAATGTTTGTGTTTTTACTGTTGACAGATATTCTTTTTATGTGACCTCGCAGTCCACACATATTTGAAACATGCAAAAATTTAGTTTTCCCCTTGTATTTCAAATATTTAAATGTGAGAAACCATTTTTTTGTTTCAGTAACACCAGGAGTTTTCCCCTTCCCCTTCCTTCCTTCTCTCCTTCCTTCCTTCCTTCTTTCCTTTCTTCCTTCCTTCCTTCCTTTTTCCTTCCTTCCTTCCTTCCTTCCTTCCTTCCTTCCTTCCTTCCTTCCCTCTCTTGCTGCTTCTGCCCTCTCTCTTTTATATTCATTGTGTGCATCCTATTTCTTGTGTTTTGTTCGGAAATCCTCGACAGTTGCAGGAAATTGTGTTATTGTTTTTATTTAGTGGTATCTCTCTTTCATGGTTCTCCATCAATTGTAAACATCTGTTGGTTTCCCCCAAGTCAATAAGTATTTTTCCCTTCAGTACACCTGTTTTTCTTTATACAGCTATTTCTGGAGTATAGGATTACATACTGATAAACCCAGTGCACTCAAAAATATATTTAATATCCCAATAAACCCATCATAAAGTTAAAAAATCATAAACCAAACCATCATAAGTCACGGTTTGCCCGTGGATATGGGTTTCATCAGTTCCGTTGTATTCCATAATGCTGTACGCCTTTAACAATGGCAAACTGATAGAGAGTGGATATTTATAGCATTTTAAAAATCAGTTATTAGAGGCATCCCACATAATATTTTGTCATTTATATGAGAGAGGATGAGGGCTGAAAGTTCATCTTGCGTCTTGGAACAGATTCATGGGCCCACATTTTATAGGGACTGGTCCTCAGTTCTCCATGATTCCATGGAGAAAGTGATATTCAAGTTGGGTCATGAAATCTGAGTAATAGTTCAACAATAAAGGAGAGGATAGACAGAAGAACAATAACGGCAAAGTCAGCGACTTGTGAAAATGGAAGACGGCTGGAAACTAGGACAGTTCATATCCAAGCACAAAGGGGCGGGTTTGTGACCAAATGCCTGGAGGCTTTGGATGCCGTGGAGCCCTTGACAGTTTTTGAGAATATATCAAAACAATTAAATAGTCTATTTGGAAGACAGAGTCCTGGCACTTCTAGGATGTAATTTTTGAACAATAATGAGAACGGAGAAATAAGGAAATGTGTTATCACTCTAACTGAAACCTCTTGCCATGGCACAGAAAAAGACATGTCTATCTTTAGACATGTCTGTTCTATCTTGGGAACAGAACTGTATCCCAGATAATATCTAATTATATAGAATAATGTAGTAAGCGATGAAAACAGTATTTCAATCTATAGGGAAAGCATAAATTTTTCAGAAAATAATGTTGACAAAACTCGACAAACCTTTGGAGAATTAGAAAACATGATGTTCCTTTCATGTCACACACAGGGATTAAAAACAATAGGAGCATTGGATGTGAATATAGACATGAGTTTATTGGGAGTCACGGTATGGAAAGTCTTCACGATCCTACAGGAAAATACAGAATCCACAATTAAAAGACACATAAATTGGGACAAATCAAAGTGTTTTAAATTTAAACTTCTTTAAAGTTCTTTACAAAGGATAGAAAAGGAAAATTCACCACCATTGATATATCGACGCCTGTTCAACATTTCCATGATCAAGGAAATGCAGTCAATAATAAGTCAGCATGTTTAGTCTATCAAGTAGTGATAAAATTAAGAAAATGATTATTTCTAGTTTAGCCACACTGAAGTTGGAAGTAGAAGCTTACTGGAGGACAAGGTAGTATGGGATCTAAAAATTAAACTATCCTAGGCAACCATTACAAATGATTTCATTATGTAGTGAGAAACCATCTACAGTATATTATCTGTGATTGAAAAAAAACATGGTTACAAGGTTTTATGGGCCATTTGGGAGAGGGGATTTAAAAAAAATGTGTGTAGACTCACAAACATCAGAAAATAAATAAGCCAACATATTAATAGTGTGTTCACGTGTGCTAGGATTACAGAAGACTTTAAATTTGTTAGAATTTTTTTCTTTCTTTATATTGAATATGCACACCTTTTGAAATAAACCTTTAAACATAATTTACACCAAAACAACCAGTAATACTTCCTATCCAACGGTGATAGATATGGACTTTTTTGAGAATATTGTAAGGTTTTCTTCACGAATATGTCAGGAATGAGTAAAGACGTTCTAAAAACACAAAAAATTAGCCGGGTGCAGTGGCGGGCGCCTGTAATCCCAGCTACTTGGGAGGCCAAGGCAGGAGAGTCGCTTGAACCGGGAGGCGGAGGTTGCAGTGAGCCGAGATCATGCCACTGCACTGTAGCCTGGGCGACAGAGCGAGACTGCATCTGAAAAAAAAAAAGAAAGAAAGAAGGGTGGGGTGGTGCTGAAACCCAACCATAGGACACCATGCAGGGACAGCTCTCCTTGCTGAGCAGTGGGCAGAACTCGAAGGGGTGCGCGTTTATGGCCCTATCTTGACCCTAATTCAGAACTCCCCGCCGGAGGTTCTGGGAAATGTCCGACCGTCTGGAGTCACTCACTTCCGCTTCTGTCGGGCACCCCACTGAGCTCGTCTCAGACAACGGGGAAGTGTATGAGGAGGTGGGTCTCAGTGGGGGTCTTCTGTCCGTCCTCAGGAATTACAGTTGATTCTCCAGGACCCGCAGGAAGGGGTGGCCTGTAGTGCAGGATCGGAGCCAGGGAATTTCCGCAAGCTCTGCCTGGCCAAGAAGTGGCTTCAGGAGTCAGAGGCACTGAGCATCCTGGCTTGGGGCGTGGGGCGGGGCCCGGGCTTGCAGCTGTGGCTTTGAGATGACATCTCTCAGTGTAGGAGACTCCAGTCACGACAGTCTCAGATCCATGATCAATTCTCTCAGGGTAGCCGCCCGCCCATTTCTGTACTAATTTAAGAGTTTTGGGTCTGTGAAGTCATTTTTGTAAAGAGCTGCAGAAGTTGATTCCTTGTGTTCTCTTTTTATTCTTTTGAAATTTACTAAGCATTGTGTAAGTTGTGAGAGATGGTTTTCTTTTTTAATTTCTTTCTTTCTTTTTTTTTCTTTTGAGACAGAATCTCACTCTGTTGCCCAGACTGGAGTGCAGTGGCGTGATCTTGGGTTACTGCAACCTTCCACCTCCTGGGTTCAAGCAATTCTCCTGCCTCAGCCTCTTGAGTAGCTGGGATTACAAGCACACGCCACCACATCCAGCTAATTGTTTGTATATTTTTGTATTTTTTTTTTTTGTATATTTTGTATACTTAGTGGAGATGGGGTTTCACCATATTGGTCAGGCTGGTCTCGAACTCCTGACCTTGTGATCCACCCACCTCAGCCTCCCAAAGTGCTGAGATTACAGGCGTGAGCCACCACCCCCGGCCGAGAGATGGTTTTCTGTATTGTTGCTGGCTCTGCTTTTGTAGCTATCTAGGCACACACAAGCAGAATTCCACTCTTAAGTGCCACACAGCACAAGAGAGTCACGGCTCTGAGTTCACATTTTGAGTTCGTGTGTTAATTCCCATTGTCGCCTGAAAGGTGTTGCATTGGACAGCAACAATGGCGTGGCCCTTTGTCCCGAGAGTCCTGTAGGGAGGCAGGTCACTTTCCTAGAATCCCGAAGCCAGTAGGGGGGTAGATTACAGGATCAGGTAGATTACAGCCAGCTGACACTGAGAGATCTCACCCTGTGGTGTGTTGGGAACTGTGATTAAATCATGTTATCTCACTGCTGAGTTTTCTTTCACAGCCTTGCCTTACTGGGACTGTTTCCTCTCAGAGAGAGCTGTATGGAAGAGGGAGAAACAACCCCTGATTTCTTGGCACTAGACCTCCTGTTGAGTGATCTTTGGTTTCTTGCTTTTTGTGGCAATGCCAGCTCTCGTCATGACCTCATTCTTTATCCCATGGTTTACAGATGTCCACCCAGTCTGCTTCACTGCGGCTGCCTTGCCCCAGAAATGGGTTTCTTCTAAGGGGTGAGGAATTTTGCAGTTCCTTTATTTAGTGTATCTCCTCCTTGTCTCCTAGTAGTGGGTCATTGGGTCGGTAAATCACTCAGGTTTATAGCATTTCAGGGCCGTGTTAGGATGAAACACGGGGAAGAAATAATTACAGTAACTGTGATGGTGTGTATAACTGACTGGTTAGTATATACCAAGTATCATGATTATCATGATGAGGCTTTCATTACTGTGTACCTGTTGCCTGGACCAATGCCTGGCATAAAGTACCCTGTGAATAAATATTTGGATGAATAAATATCATGCTATCGTATTTTGTGAGCAATGCTGTTCGTTTTTATTAGCCTCATGTCACAGATGAGAATGCTGAGGCTTAAAAAGGTAAAGAAACTTAACAAGTAAGATCTGTCTAGGGCCTTTGTAGTAGAAGTAGAAGTCAGGGCCTTTGCAATTGGACTTCCTTCTCAACTCTTTTCATCTCAGATCTTTGCACAGCTGATTATTTCCATGCAGCTTTTAGAGACTGTCCCTGACCACCTGCTTAATGCTGCCCCTCCCACTGCTGGTACGTATATTTCACGTGTTACATTCTCCCTGAAACACCGGAATCTGTCATGTTTGCTTCATTTTCTTCATAGTCCTTTTTTCAATGAAAGGTCGCCTCATCTGTAGACTGGTTTACCCACCAGAACACAAGCACCATAAGAAAAAGCCCTTGTACTTATTTACTGCTGTATCCTTACTGTTTCTTGTAGTGTCTAAGATGTCGATAGACCCTGAAAATGTATTTATTAAATGAATGAGTTTCTACATTCCTGGGTTACTGCTGGGATGGATGAATGATTGTAATGATAGTAGTTTATTGGAAATGTTCTACATGCCATGTTGTAGAGTCCGGCCCCACAGGGTCGGTGGGTTTCTCTCCCCATGTGCAGAGACGAGAGATTGTAGAAATAAAGACACAAGACAAAGAGATAAAAGAAAAGGCAGCTGGGCCTGGGGGACCACTACCACCAAGACACAGAGACCGGTAGTGGCCCCGAATGCTGGGCTGCGCTGATATTTATTGGATACAAGGCAAAGTGGCAGGGTAAGCAGTGTGAGCCATCTCCAATGACAGGTAAGGTCACGTGGGTCACGTATCCATTGGACAGGGGGCCCTTCCCGGCCTGGCAGCGGAGGCAGAGAGAGAGAGAGAGGAGAGAGAGATAGCTTACACCATTATTTCTGCATATCAGAGACTTTTAGTACTTTCAGTAATTTGCTACTGCTATCTAGAAGGCAGAGCCAGGTGTACAGGATGGAACATGAAGGCACACTAGGAGCATGACCACTGAAGCACAGCATCACAGGGATACGGTTAGGCCTCCGGATAACTGCGGGTGGGCCTGACTGATGTCAGGTCTTCCACAAGAGGTGGAGGAGTAGAGTCTTCTCTAAACTCCCCCTGGGGAAAGGGAGATGCCCTTTCCCGGTCTGCTAAGTAGCGGGTGTGTTTACTTGACACTGACGCTACCGCTAGACCACAGTCCGCTTGGCAACGGGCGTCTTCCCAGACACTGGCATTACCGCTTGACTAAGGAGCCCTCTGGTAGTCCTGTCTGGGCATAGCAGAAGGCTCGCACTCTTGTCTTCTGGTCACTTCTCACTATGTCCCCTCAGCCCCTATCTCTGTATGGCCTGGTGTTTCCTAGGTTATAATTGTAGAGTGAGGATTATTATAATACTGGAATAAAGAGTAATTGCTACAAACTAATGATTAATGATATTCATATATAATCACATCTATTATCTATATCTAGTATACATATTCTTATTTTATATATTGTATTATAGTGGAACAGCTCATGCCCTCGGTCTCTTGCCTCGGCACCTGGGTGGCTTGCCACCCACACCATGCAATGGGCTGTGAGCTTTATTCAAATAGCTATGTCTGTGTCAAAGAAAGAAGGCTTATTTCTTTCAGCTTTTCAAATAAGAATTGTTATCCTTATTTAATAGAAATACAGACTGTGGAAAATACTGTGGTCCAATGAAATGATAGGAAGCACTAGGCTAGGGACCAGACCACCGGGATCACAGGGAAGAGTGGCCAAAATGATGCTGGAAACATCACTGTGGGCCCAATGCTGAAGAATCTTGCAGGTCATGCTAAAGAGTTTGAAGACTGTGTGTTGTTGTTGTTATTATTGTTATCCTCATGTCTCTGGTTAGATATTTTCTCCAAGAAGCCTTCTTTGATATCCCCCACTATATTAGGTCCTCACTGTGTCTGGCACCTCTCTCATCATCGCACTATACTGTGGTTTCTCATCTTCAGACCCAGCTACAAGCTTAGAGGGGAGGGACTGCGTAGCTTCTTCAACACGTATTTGTTAGGTGACTACTGTGTGTCAGCTAGTGATCCTGACACCGGAAATATGGTGGTTATATGTGCAATTAAGGAAAAAGGGAGGCAGATAGAGATAGGGAATGCAATATGAAGGTTAGAGAAGGTTTCACTGACAAGGTGCTGTGTGAGTAAAGACCTAATGAAGCAAGGAAACGAGCAATGCAAATATCTGTACGAAGAGTTTTAGCCAGAGGGAACAGCAAGTTCCCTCTGAGATGGAGGCTTGCATGACAGAGTAAGTGAGAGCAGCAGGAGATGAAGTCAGGTAAATGGGAGCCAGATGATACACCATCTTGTAAACCAATGGAAGGACTCTGGCTTTTAGTCTTTTTTTTTTTTTGAAATTTATTTTGCTTTAAATTCGGGGATACATATGCAGAATGTGCAGGTTTGTTACATAGGTATACACGTGCCATGGTGATTTGCTGCAAGCATCAACCCATTATCTACATTAGATATTTCTACTAATGCTATCCCTCTCCTTGCCCTCCACCCACCAACAGGCCCCGATGTGTGATGTTCCCTTCCCAGTGCCCATATGTTCTCATTGTTCAACTCCCACTTATGAGTGAGAAGATGCGGTGTTTGGTTTTCTGTTCCTGTGTTAGTTTGCGGAGATTGATGGTTTTGAGCTTTATCCATGTCCCTGCAAAGGATATGAACTCATTCTTTTTTATAGCTGCTTAGTATTCCATGGTGTATATACGCCGTATTTTCTTTATCCAGTCTATGATTGATGGACATTTGGGTTGGTTCCAAGTCTTTGCTATTGTGAATAGTGCTGCAGTAAACATACATGTGCATGCGTCTTTATCGTAGAGTGATTTATAATCCTTTGAGTATGTACCCAGTAATGGGATTGCTGAGTCAAATGGTATTTCTGGTTCTAGATCCTTGTGAAATTGCCACACTGTCTTCTACAGTGGTTGAACTAAACTACACTCCCACCAAGAGTGTAAAAGCGTTTCTATTTCTCCACATTCTCTCCAGCATCTGTTGTTTCCTGACTTTTTAATGATTGCCATTCTAACTGTCATCAGATTGTATCTAATTGTGGTTTTGATTTGCATTTCTCTAATGACAAGTGATGATGAGCTTTCTTTCATATGTTTGCTGGCTGCATAAATGTCTTCTTTTGAGAAATGTTTGTTCATATCTTTTGCCCACTTTTGGATGGGCTTGTTTTTTCTTGTAAGTTTAAGTTCCTTGAAGATTCTGGATATTAGACCCTTGTCAGATGGGTAGCTTGCAACAATTTTCTCCCATTCTGTAGGTTGCCTGATCACTCTGTTGATAGTTTCTTCTGCTGTGCAGAAGCTCTTTGATTTGATTAGATCCCACCTGTCAGTTTTGGCTTTTGTTGCAATTGCTGTCAGTGTTTTAGTCATGAAGTCTTTGCCCATGCCTGTGTCCTGAATGGTACTGCCTAGGTTTATTTCTAGGGTTTTTATGGTTTGGGGTTTTACATTTAAGTCTTTAACCAATCTTGAGTTAATTTTTGTATAAGGTGTAAGGAAGGGTTTCAGTTTCTATTTTCTGCACATGGCTAGCCCGTTTTCCCAGCATCATTTATTAAATAGGGATCTTTTCCCCATTGTTTGTTTTTGGCGGGTTTGTCAAAGATCAGATGGTTGTAGATGTGTAGTGTTATTTTTGAGGTCTCTGTTCTGTCCCATTGGTCTATATATCTGTTTTGGTGTCAATACCATGCTGTTTTGGTTACTGTAGCCTTGTAGTATAGTTTGAAGTCAGGTAGCATGATGCCTCCTCTAGCTTTGTTTTTTTGTTTTTTGTTTGTTTGTTTGTTTGTTTTGCTTAGGATTGTCTTGGCTCTACAGGCTCTTTTTTGGTTCCATATGAAATTTAAAGTAGTTTTTCTAATTCTGCAAAGAAAGTCACTGGTAGCTTGATGGGAATAGCATTGAATCTATAAATTACTTTGGGCAGTATGGTGGCCATTTTCATGATACTAATTCTTCCTATCCATGAGCATGGAGTGTTTTTCCATTTGTTTATGTTCTCATTTCCTTGGGCAGCTGTTTGTAGTTCTCCTTGAAGAGGTCCTTCACATCCCTTGTAAGTATTATTCCTAGGTATTTTATTCTCTTTGTAGCAATTGTGAATGGGAGTTCACTCATGATTTGGCTCTCTGCTTGTCTATTGTTGGTGTATAAGAATGCTTGTGAATTTTGCACATTGATTTTGTATCCTGAGGAGACTGCTGAAGTTGCTTATCAGCTTAAGGAGTTTTGGGGCTGAGATGATGGGGTTTCCTAAATATACAATTATGTTGTATGCAAACGGGAACAATTTGACTTCCTCTCTTCCTATTTGAATATGCTTTATTTCTTTCTCTTGCCTGGTTGCCCCAGCCAGAACTTCCAATACTGTGTTGAATAGGAGTGGCGAGAGAGGGCATCCTTGTCTTGTTCTGGTTTTCAAAGGGAATGCTTCCAGCTTTTGCTCATTTCATATGATATTGGCTATGGGTTTGTCATAAATATCTCTCATTATTTTGACGTATGTTCCATCAATACCTAGTTTATTGATAGTTTTTTTTTAGCATAAGGGAGATTGAATTTTATCAAGGACCTCTTTTGCATCTATTGAGATAATCATGTGGTTTTTGTCATTGGTTCTGTTTATGTGATGGATGATGTTTATTGATTTGCATATGTTGAACCAGCCTTGCATCCTAGGGATGAAGCCAACTTGATCGTGGTTGATAAACTTTTTGATGTGCTGCTGATTTTGGTTTGCCAGTATTTTATTGAGGATTTCCGTATTGATGTTCATCAGGGATATTGGCCTGAAATGGTATTTTCTTGTTGTATCTCTGCCAGGTTTTGGTATGAGGATGATGCTGGCCTCATAACATGAGTTAGGAAGGAATCCCTCTTTTTCTATTGTTTGGAATAGTTTCAGAAGGAATGGTACTAGCTCTTCTTTGTAGAATTCAGTAGAATTCGGCTGTGAATCCACCTGGTCCTGGGCATTTTTGTTGGTAGACTATTAATTACTGCCTTAATTTCAGAAATTGTTATTGATCTACTCGGGGATTCAACTTCTTCCTGGTTTAGTCTTGGGAGGGTGTATGTGTCCAGGAATTTATCCATTTCTTCTAGATTTTCTAGTTTATTTGTGTAGAGGTATTTATAATATTCTCTGATGATAGTTTGTATTTCTGTGGGATCAGTGGTGATACCCTGTTTATAGCAGTTTATTAACTTGATAGACCCATAGTATGAAATACTATGCCCCCAAAAAATAAGGTAACTAATATATATGAACATGGAAATAACTCTGAGACAATGTAAACAAAACTAAGGTGCAGAATATCTAGTCAATATGGCACCATCTAAGTGAAAGCAAACAAAAACTGTCAAACTCTATCTGTGCTCTATCTGTACACAAATATGCATGTGAATATATAGAAGCTGATCTGAAACAACAGAGGTGAAACTGATGGTTATTTTGGGAGAGAAATGAAATTAAGGGAGAGGTGGTTGATGTAGGAAGGGGGCTTGCATTTTAACATAAGCCAATTATTATCTTAAACATATGTGTAATTTGCATTAGGAAAAAGAGAAATTAAGTCCTAGAAATATGCATATTTACAAGACACTAGGAGTGAAATAAAGTCTCAAACCAAAGAAGTGACAGACCAAGTTTTGGTTCCAAAGAAGAAATAAAGTCCTAGCAACATGCAGACATTCTTAAGGAAACAAGTGGTGAAATAAAGTCTCAAACCAAAAAAGGGAGGGACCAATTTTTGGTTGAAATCGTGCTTCTCAACCTACATGCCCTGAGGTCAGGTCTATGAATTTGATCGTATATTAAAGGAAGAACAGAGATCAAATTATTGGAGAAAATTATCCTGAACACATGACAGACAGTAGCTACACAACACAAAATGGGGGAAAAATGAATAATGGAAAAATGGGTGAACAGTCAGGCATGGTGGTGTGCCCCTGTGGTCCTGGCTACTCAGGGGGTCGATTCAGGACGATTGCACAGAGACCCTGTGTCTAAAACGACTTTTCAAAATGAAAACATTGAAAACAGTGGCATGCCCCTGGTTGTTTGACCTGTGCTTCTGACAGGCCGGCTAGAAATCAGAATTCCACCACCATTTCCTTTTTGAATTCCATTAATCTGCCTAGAGCAGCTGACAGGACTCAGGGAAACACTTATGTTTAGCAGTTGATTCTGAAGGAAACTGCAGAACGGTACAGGTGAAGAGATGCATGGGACCAAGTTTTGGGGGAGGGGTGCACTGCCTTCCCAAGTGTTCCATCCAGAAGGAACCAAGTCTTTTTGGGACTAGACGGAGGCTTCATTCAACAGGCCTAAAGGAAGCAAACAAACCTACCCCGTTGGTAAAAGGAAAAAGAGTGAAAAATGTATTGGGTGAATACATCACATTTCTATGTGAAGCAGAGAGTGTGATTCTGTTTTAGAGATGAAGAAAGGAATGGCGGATCTCAGACTTAAACCCAGGTCAGTACGACTTCATGATCTGCCTTTCTGCTCTGCATGCTGCCTGCCTGTGACAGCTTCATGCAGGGCCCCATGTCCAGATTATGAAGAGGCATGATTCTTAATGGCTGAACTGTTAGTGGTTAAAATAGGGTCTGACATAGTATCTATTGACTGGCCAAATGTCAATAATAGCCATTCGAGAGGCTGAATGTGATATGCAGTCACTCCTGATGGCCAGATTGCACAATCCCATGTTATGCTGTGACTCCAGGGTTCAGTGCAACAGGCTGAGGTGTTTTCGGTATTCTTAGCAACACATCTGGATGCAAGATATCGCTCAAGTATAGCTAAGCTGAATTTAAGTTCTGACCTCCCGTCAAACTGTCTCATCCTAATGGTTGCTGGGAGATTCCCTTGCTAACTTGGCATGCTTCATTTTGAAGGCATACTGTTACTTCACAACGCCCTTATTATACTTGAGATATGTGTATTCAGGCTGACGACTGTCCTGAAGTATAGTTGCAACTTGTTTAGATCCACAAATGCGTCTAGGGTATTGGTGTCCTTTGTATCTGAACCCACCTTACCAAACAAGTAATGCCAACAAGTCCACATCATCAACTTGTTAGCAGGATACAATGTTACTATCAGCATGAACCTTAGATTCTGACCACACCCATCTCCCCTACCAACCCACTCCAGTTAGCGAAAACTTGCTTAATATCTCTCTATGTACTACCAGATTTTATTTCCAATGTTGTCCCCACAGACAGGCTGCTTTTACAACTCTGCAAATTCCCTTAAACTTGTATTAACCTTTCTACCATAGAGCATTAAAAAAAATGACACCAGAGTAACGCCTCATTTTATCTCATAGAAAGCACTGAATTCCTACCCCCACAGCAACCCACTGCACAACAGTTGCAGCTTTCTCTCCTTAACTGTCTGTTTACCTTATTGCCACTGAAATCCTAGCAGCTGGTTGGCACCTGAGTAAACTTTAGGCAACCCAGTGAGACCTCAAGGACTGCAGACCCCGAAGTAGAAAAGAGACATCACAAGTGCACAAGGCAGACCCACTGTTGGCGTGACCATTCCATCCACATTAGTCTCCCATGATTACACAGGTGCTGTGGTTTTAAGATGTGACCCCTCTCCGTACGTGTAGCCTAGACTTAGTGACTCCTCATGAATATAGCGGAAGTGATGATGACTTAAGAAATTGGGTCATAAAAGGCACCCTGGCTTCCAGCTTGCTCTCTCCTCTCTGATTACTTACTCTGGGGGATGTCACTTGCTGCATGATGAAGGCCTTTAGCCCTGGGAAGGCCACAAGGTGAGAAACAGACTTCTGTTAACAGCCAGCAAGGAACTGAGAGGCTCCTGCCTGAAGTGATCTTGGGAGCAGAACTTGCAGGCCCCAGTCCAGCATTCAGATGACTGCAGCCCCTGCCAACACTTGACAGCTGCCTCTAGAACATTGGGGGAGATACTGCCTAGAATTTGAGGAGTCTGCTGACAACCTCAGGGAATACAGAATGAGTTCAACTTTTCAGCCACAAACTTTGAGGTAGGAGGGATGGGGATGGTGTCTGCATTTGTTCTGTTGGCCATGAAATCCTACATCCCGAGTGACCCTGCTGCAGTTCCATAAATTACTTTTTATCCCTGCCCCTTGCCCCCTTCCGAAACCTTATTTCCCACAGTAAATACTTTGGCTATGTTCTTTATTTAGATATAAAGTGCCTGTTCCCCACCTCCTGACACGTCTTCTCTCTTTGGCAGCTCCAGGCAGTAGAGGGCTCAGACCAGAGCAGACCCAGGTTTCCTGAGTCACCAAGACAGAGAGGAACACATGATGATGTGCTGCCCTCTACAAAACCAGGCTCGTGAGCTCACTAGTCCAAGAAGGCAGGACTGCAAAATGGATACACCGTGGCTCCTAATTATCTAGATGGCCTCATCTCCTACCAGTCAGCAAAAATGATGTACCCTCTGAGAGTATTCACATCACTCATTTGTGTGCCTTATCTTTGGTACAGGGAGTTGGGTGAACAGGAGAAAAAGCCAAAAAAGTTGTAGAGGTTACAACATGAATCTTTAATCATAACGGATTGTTCCATCAGGATTTTAAAAAAATAGCTTTACTGTTATTATAAAACGGAAAGATACTTTGTTACAAAAATACATAAAAGTACAATGTATGTATTATACATTCAGAATCCCACCACTAGAAATTAGTTATGATAGTGACCTCTCATAAGTATTTTTTTCTCTGTTGCTCTAAACATACAAATAGAAAAACATATTAACAAAATGGGGTCGTGCTATAATTGTTCTAAACCTCTCCTGGTTCACTAAACAGTTCACGAGCAACCTTCATCGTCATTATCTGTGTGCCTGGAGATTTCTAATGGCTTTCCGTTGCATACATATGCCTGAACTTATTTTTAAAAATTTCCTACCAATGGAAACTGGAAATATTAACATTTGCTATTAAAAAAAAAAAAAAAAAAACCTTTAAAAAACTCCACCTATTTACTGCTACTTCAAAGGTTATAGAAATTGAACTGATATGTTAACGAATTCTTTCAAAAACAGTGCACCCATTTTCTCTCTTACCAATAAGTACATAAGACTTATGTCCATTTTTGCAAAAATAAGTCCATTTTTGCACTGCTATAAAGAACTACCTGAGACTGGGTAATTTATAAAGGAAAGAGTTTTAATTGACTCACAGTTCCACATGGCTGGGGAGGCCTCCAAAAACTTACAGTCACAGCTGAATGCAAAGGAGAAATAAGGACCTTCTTCACAAGGGGGGCAGGAAGGAGACAGCGAGGAAGGGCTACACCTTAAAACCATCGGTCTCATGAGAACTCACTATCATGAGAACAGCAAGGGAGACATCTGCCTTCGTGATTCAATCATCTCTGACCAAGGCCCTCCTCTGACACATGGGGATTAAAATTTGAGATGAGATTTGGGTGGGGCACAGAGCCAAACCATATCAGACTGCATGTTTCTACAACCCCCCCACTGATGGGGGATTTGATGACTCTATTTTACTACTGCTAATTTTACTACTTTAGGGTGAAATGGCATTTGTGATTTTTAAGATATCTAATATTTGATACATTAAACTATGAAATGAACTGGAGCAAAACCATTATATTCATGACAGCAATAAAACAAATTCCTAGAAATATGCTTAAGATGACTCAACCTATTTTTAACCATCTCTAAGAAATATTACTAAGGGACCATATAAAATACTATCAGTGGGAAAAAGTCATTTTTTTAAGTGAAAAAAAAAAACAGCATTTCAAAGATGCCACATTCTTTCAAAATTAACCTATAAATTCAATGCAATGCCAATAAATAAATAAATGTAATCAATAACTCAATGCAACGCCAGATTTTGTTTTTTAAACCTGGATAGTAAACTATTTCTGCAGTTTACTACAACTCCTCTGAAAGCTGTAAAGCTTACCTATGACATAAAATACAGTCACAAAAACATAATAAAAATGTGAGACACACACAGATCTGCTAAGAGGACTCTTCCTGGTCTTCTCAGAGTGACTTGTTTCAATAACTGTTAATGTTACCTTTTTGTTTTTATAAAGTGATCTTTATAAGGTATGTACCACACTGGTTTTAGGAAGGTGAAAACTTGTTCCTACACTGTCCTATTGATATAGCTATACAACCCACACAAAGAATCTATGTCCATAATTGACACCTTGGATACATTCTCACCACTTGTACATTGTAAAAGCTCCCTCCCAGGCAGATTCTGATGACAGTGAGGATTTTTACTGAAACCACTGCTGCATTGTTTCTTTAAAGCCTGCTCTGCTGCACATCAGACTCTTAAAGACTGAAATTTGTAACTGAAGTGCTTACTTATCACACTTCCAGGTCTTCCCTTCCTATGCAGACTATGAGATAAATGTAAAATCATCAGTTTCTCCTATAGCCCTCCTACATGTCACTTTCCTATGGTTTTTCTCCTGTGTTGGCTCTCAGATGGACAGAAAGCCCCAGGTCCCAGATGGAATCCTCTATGTACATCTACTTATAAGGGTTCTCATCTAAATGCACTCTCTGGTGGTTCCGCAGCCCTGAGGTGTACCTGAAGCCTTTCCCACACACATCACATGTATAGGGCTTCTCTCCAGTGTGGACTCTCTGATGAACATGAAGACAGGAGCTGCGGCCAAAGCCCTTCCCACACTCCTCACATTTATAGGGTTTCTCACCAGTGTGGACCCTCTGATGACCTTGAAGATGTGAGCGCTGACTATAGCACTTCCCACACACGTGACATCTGTATGGCTTCTCACCAGTGTGAACTCTCTTGTGACTAATGAGACCTGAGCTGTAACTGAAACCCTTCCCACATTCATAACAAGTGTAGGGTTTCTCTCCCGTGTGCAACCTCTGGTGGGTGCGAAGATTAGAGCCATAACTGAATCCCTTGCCACACCGATCACACGTATAGGGCTTTTTCCCCGTGTGGACTCGCTGATGTTTGTGAAGGCTTGACGTGCACCTAAAGCCCTTTCCGCACTCTTGGCATCTGAAAGGTTTCTCACTAGTGTGGACTCTGTGGTGAATGAGAAGCCCTGAGCTGTAACTGAAGCCTTTGCCACACTCAGCACATTTATAGGGCTTCTCTCCAGTGTGGGCTCTCTGATGGTTAAGGAGGTCGGAGCTGTAGATGAAACCCTTCCCACACACATCACATATGTAGGGCCTCTCTCCCGTGTGGACCCACTGGTGGTGGTGAACGTCCGAATTCCGCCGGAAGCCCTTCCCACACTCACCACATTTATAGGGTTTCTCTCCTGTGTGGACCCTCTGATGGATGTGGAGGTCGGAGCGCCGGCCAAAGCCCTTCCCGCATTCGCATTTGTAGGGTTTCTCTCCTGTGTGCAGTCTCTGATGGGTGAGAAGCCCTGAATAGTAAATGAAACTCTTACCACACACATTGCATTCGTACAGATGCTGCCCCATGTGAACTCTCTGGTGAGCTTGAAGGTACGAGTTGTGACTGAAACTTTTGCCACACTTGTCACACTGGTAGGGCCGCTCACCAGTGTGCGTCTTCTGATGACTGCTGAGGTTGGAGCTGCAGCTGAATCCCTTTCCACACTCAACACAGGTGTAGGGCTTTTCTCCAGAGTGAACGTGCTGGTGCTTGAGGAGTGCAGACTTCACGCAGAAGCCTTTGCCACACTCGCTGCAGATGTAGGGCTTCTCCCCTGTGTGCAGCCTTTGATGGACCTGAAGCACTGAGCTGTAACTGAAGCCCTTCCCACACTCGCTGCATTTATACGGTTTCTCTCCAGTGTGGACCCTCTGATGGACAAGCAGGTTTGAACTTCGACCAAACGCCTTCCCACACTCCTCACATTTATAAGGTCTCCTTCCTGTGTGCACCCCTTGATGAATAAGAAGAACCGATTTATACCTGAAATCCTTTCCACAGACATCACATCTATAGAGCATGTCTCCCACAGGGGCTCTGGGGTGGTTGTGTATGTGCCTGTTCTCAAGACTCTTAACAGATTTCTCTCCTGTGGGAATTCTTTGATGTCTGTCAAGATAGGAACTCTGCCTCAAGTCCTTACCTTTCTTTTTCAAAGGTACCCTTGGATGGGGGGGAAGGTCTGATTCGTCCCTGAAGCCATTTCCATATTCGTTACTTTTCAAGCCATTCTCTCCAGGGTTATTGTGATGAAGTACAGAGTTTTTAATGCAGTCTTTTCTACATTTATTGCAACCACATGGCTTGTCTATTTCAGGGAATCTGTGATCAACATGACAAGATATCCAGCAAAAGCTGTAATCATCCCAATTACATTTACATACAGTGTCTTCTGTGTTGAGATTTTCACATCTTTCTTGAACATCCCCTGACTGGTTCACAAATGCTTTTGCCCAAGATCCTTGAATGGGGATTGGTCTTATAGCTCTCCAGGCTGGAAACTGTTGATTTTCTAAAGCGGTAAGCCCATACCCTTGTAGACTGTCCAGGAAATTCTCAATTGGAAAACACTGTGTAGATGCTTCTTCCCACGCTTGATGGGAAGCAGCATCTCCTGAGAACTGGAAGTCTTTTCCTTGCAGATTTACTCTACAGTCTTGACTCCCAGGTAATTCACCCACCACCTCTTCCCAGATTTTGCAGGAGGAGAGCTCTTCGTGTGAAAATAACCTTAATTCTTCATCTTGAATATATTCCATATCCCTTCCATTCTTGTCTCCTATGAGGTTAAAGACAATTCAGAGATGAGAACTCGTAAAAGACTGGCTCAGGGACATCAGACTTTCAGACTTGAAGTAATAATAGCCTAGAGAAAAATTACGCTTTATGTATCATAACTATTAGAGCACTTATGTTTATGACAGGAAGAGGCTCCTATTAATAAGTTTTGAAGCTAAATGCTAGTACGATCCTGTATCTGACACTGTATATAAATAATATCTGACACAATTGTAACACTTCCTATCTGCCAATGATGTACACATATTAACTGACTTAAACCTCAGAATAATATTGAAGTAGAAATCATTATATTATCTTCATTTTCTAATGATGAAACCAAGTCAGAGAGAGGGTAGGTAACCTAGCACATTATTCCACCATACTGTGAGGCAGTGGTGGAGCTGGCATTTAAATGCAGGAAGCCCACACGGCCTTCTCCCTGCACTGTGTCTCAGAGCGACTGTACTCTGGGTATGTGTAAGCCATACTTCAGGAGGGTGCCAAATTTTCCACAGTGTACCACCTGTGTCATCTCGTGTGAGCAGATTCAATAGGAATCCAGAAAACACTGTTAAGGCAGGAAGACACACACATATTTGACTTACAATCATTACTTATGCCTTGAGATCCTCTGGATCCCAGGCTGCAAAGGATCAAACTGGCATATTGACCATAGTTCTGGATGATTTAAAAATTGTGTCCATGTTTTCTGATATTCTTTATTGGCTATTTTTATCTTTTAGGGCTCGAGTAACAAGAACCTTTTTATAACCAGGGACTAGTACAATACTAGAAGAAAGTGAGAAATTCATTTGAGGACTCTCAATATTCTGGGACAGTCTCTCTGCCACTGGCTTGCCTTCTACTGCCTGGCTGTTTCTATTAGAGGGACGGAAGTCCAGAGGTCCCTCACTCATTCTGGGTATGATATTCTGTGAAAGACACACAGAAACCATGAGAAGGTAGGAACTGAACGGAAGAAATGAAGTGGCAGAACAATCATCTACGATGCTGCCAACAGTACCCACAGGCAACACAAGGGGTGATGAATGAGACCTCTTGTGTGGCAAGCTCACTCCTCACTGCCCAGCCAGGCTCTTGTCTCCAAGACCTCTAGGCCCCATAGTTCTCACCTGGAGATGCATCTCTTGGAGTTTCTCCACCTGTTACCCCAGTCTTCAAAAATTCCTATGTTGAAATCCTAAATCCCAATGTGATACCATTAGGAGGTGGTGGGTCTTTGGGAGGTAATTAAGTCATGAAGGTGGAGCCCCCAGAACAGAAATTAGTGTCCTTAGAAAGGAGATCCCCAGAGAGCTCTTCTCTGCCATGTGAGGACACAAAAGGAAGTCAGCTATCTGCACCCTGGCAGAGGGCTCGCACCAGAACCCAACCATGCTGGCACCCTGATCTCGGACCGGGCCTTCCAGACTCTGAGAAATAAACTTCTGTTGTTTATATGCTACCCAGTCTGGCAATTTTTTAGAGCAGCCGGAGCTACGAGTTCTATAAAAATAAGATTTAACCTGTGTAAAAAAGTCAAAAATATCTTCTCTCCAGGAACAAGAACACTCCAAGAAGTTCAGTTCCAATTACCCGGAGGATTCCTCTCACCCACTGAGAGCAGGTTCCTGAAATTCTCCAGCATCACATCTCGGTACAGCTGTCTCTGGGTAGAGTCCAGCAGCCCCAGCTCCTCCTCAGTGAAGACCACAGCCACGTCCTTGAAGCTTAATGGCTCCTACAATGAAAAACCATTAACACAAACATCTACTAGATGAAGACAAATTGGTGTCCACAGAGGAGGTTTATAGAAACAAAAGAATTTAAAAATCTAAAGATAAACTGCACATCTCTAAAAAAAAGAAGACAAGACAGCAGGAAGTTGTTCAGCCGGATGTGTCAACTTCAGTTTATTAATGTTTAGTGCCAATAATTTCAATTCTAACCAACTGAACTACCCCAGACATGCAGCGTCAAGCAACAAACACATCGTATCCTGTGCTCACTTAGGGCACTTTTTTTTTTGGACGCAGGGTCTCTTACTTTGTGGCTCAGGCTGGCGTGCACTGGTGCAATCATAGCTCACTGCAGCCTCAATCTCCAGGGTTCAAGCAATCCCCATGCCTCACTCAGCCTCCCAAGTAGCTAGGACTACAGGGTTGCAACACCACATCCAGCTAATTTTTATTTTTTTGTAGAGATGGGACCTTGCTATGCTGCTCTGGCTGGTCTCAAACTCATGGCTTCAAGCGATTCTACCATCTTAGCCTCCAAAGTGTTGGGATTAACAGGGGTGAGCCACTGATATTTGGAAATTTGTCCACTGATACAGTTTGGATATTTGTCCCTGACCAAATCTCATGTTGAACTGTAATCCCCAGTACTAGGAAGCGGGGGTGGGAGGTGTTTAGATCATGTGGGCAGATCCCTCATGACTGGGTGCTGTCTTCATGATAGTGAGTTCTTGTGAGATCTAGTCATTTAAAATTGTATGGCACCTCCACTTCCCCTCCCCCAACCACACTTCTTGCTTTCAGTACGTAAAGTTCCTGCTCTCCCTTCACCTTCTGTTATGACTATAAGCTTTCTGAGGCTTCCCTAGAAGCCCAGCAAATGCCAGCAGCATGCTTCCTGTTTAGCCTGCAGAACTGTGAGCCAATTAAACCTCTTTTCTTTATAAATCACCCAGTCTTGGGTTTTTTTTTTTTTTTTGAGACAGAGTCTTGCTCTCTCACCCAGGCTAGAGTGCAGTGGTGCGATCTCGGCTCACTGCAACCTCTGCTTCCCAGGTTCAAGTGATTCTCCTGTCTCAGCCTCCTGAGTAGCTGGGACTACAGGTGCGTGCCACCATGCCCAGCTAATCTTTTTGTGTTTTTAATAGAGACAGGGTTTCACCGTGTTAGCCAGGATGGTCTCAATCGCCTGACCTCCTGATCCACCCGGGTATTTCTTTGTAGCAATGCCAGAATGGCCTAACACACCCAGCCTACTGTGAGCACTTCTTGGAGAAATTTCTCTGAACTAGATCACGTGAATCACTTGTCTGCACATTTTATAATCTGACTGTGACTTGCAGATTGCCAATTTTTTCTCCAAGAAGGCTGTTACAATTTACAGTTCCAACAGTGCCTAATTTACTGTGCCCATGCCTGCATGTACCCTGAAATCATTTTCTCTGCCAAAATGATGGTTCTTTCCCAATCATTCACTATTCTTTCATCACCAGGTGCGCAAATCCTGTTCTCTGCGACCACAGCCCCTCTTCCATTCCACACCCTTTTTAAGGGACTTCCATGTCAACCACTGACAGAAATCAGGTAATGTATGTCATGCAACCATCTCCTCAACCAGGTGAGACCTCAAAAGTAGCATTTCGAACCAAGGAATCTCAAACTATGCTGTGTCCCCTTCAGCTCTGAATGGTGACCTGTGTTTTTAAAGCTAATTGTTCCAGTCCAGTGAGAATAAATGGCAGTCGCGTATTCTGCAATACAGTGATCATCAAAATATTACTGTAATATCCTTGCTGTTTCCGCTTGGACAGTGGCAAGCTTTCTTGAGAACTGCATATGGGAGCTCTCAGAATTATACTTTGCCTTGGCTGGGCATAGTGGCTCACATCTGTAATCCCAGCACTTTGGGAGGCTGAGGCGGGTGGATCACAAGGTCAGGAGTTCCAGACCAGCCCATCTCTACTAAAAATACCAAAAAAAAAAAAAAAAAAAAGCCGGGCTGGGTGGCTCAACCCTGTAATCCCAGCACTTTGGGAGGCCGACGGGCGGATCACGAGGTCAGGAGATCGAGACTATGCTTGCTAATGAAACCCCGCCTCTACTAAAAAATACAAAAAATTAGCCGGGCGAGGGTGGAAGGGATGCCTGTGGTCCCAGCTACCGGGAGGGCTGAGTGAAGAATGGCGTGGAACTCAGGAGGCTGAGCTTGCAGTGCAGCTGAGATCCCGCCATCGCACTCCAGTCTGGCGACAGATGGAGACCCGCCTCAAAAAAAAAAAAAAAAAAAAATAGCTGGGAGTGGTGGCGGGTGCCTGTAGTCCCAGCTTACTCGTGGAGGCCGGCAGGAGAATGGCCTGGGAGTAGAGCTTGCAGTGAGCCGAGATCGCGCCACTGCACTCCAGCCTGGGCGACAGAGCAAGACTGTCTCAAAAAAGAAAAGAATAATAATTACACTTTGCCTTCAGCATGTCCCTGGAGTACCTGCAACAGGGTATTACAAGTCAAGAATGAGATGACTACTTTTACTTGACTTTGTTGTTTAAGTCATGCATATATTTTTGATATGAAGGCATGGTAGCTATAGAAAGTTTTAGTGCATGTTATATGGTTTGTCTCTGTCCCCAACCAAATCTCATCTTAAATTGTAGCTCCCATAATTCCCACGTGTTATGAAAGTGACCTGACAGGAGATAACTGAATCATGGGGGTGGGTCTTTCCCATGCTGTTCTCATGATGGTGAATAAGTCCCACGAGATCTGATGGCTTTATAAATAGGAGTTCCCCTCCACAGCCTCTCTTGCCTGCTGCCATGTAAGACATCCTTTGCTCTTCCACCATGAGTGTGAGGCCTCCCCAGCCATGTGGAACTGTGACTGAAGCCTCTTTCCTTTATAAATTACTCAGTCTTGAGTATGTCTTTATTAGTAGCATGAGAACAGACTAATACAGAATGCATGCCATATTACTTTTTCAAGAAATATTCAGTACCTATAAAATAATGTTAGTCACCAGGAATTACAGAGATGAGCCAAAAAGCTAGAGCTTCATGGAGCTAGTATTGGCAGTTCCTAAAATCAGATCCAGGTTGTATGATGGGCCATGAGAACTCACGGGACCTGATATACAATGACACTCATGGCTAAGACTTACTACAGTGAAAGAAAATAAAATACAATTAGCAAGGGGAAAAGACACATGGGGTGAACTTGGAAAGAAACCAAGTGCAAGCTTCCAAGAGTCCTTTCCTACTGGAGTCACACAGGTATGCTTAATTCCTCCAAAAATCAATTGCAACAAGGCCTGTGAAATGCTATCTATCAGAGAAGCTCAGTGGAGACTTGGTGTCCAGGATTTTCACTGGGGGCTAGTCACATAGGTACCTCCTGACTTCCTGACTAGCACACACCAAAGTTTCAGACTTCCAGAAAAGCAGGTTTTCAGTAGAAACCATATTGTTTGCACAAACAGTCCAGGTACTGTATGCCATTCTTATCAGAAGCAATGTTTACAGAGGCAAATGCTTTGCTTGAGAAAGCAAAACTGGATCTCAATTCTGAAGCACAAGTAGAAATTAACTGAGGGAAAACAGAGGAGAGAAAATTCCAGACAGTGGGAACAGTTGGTGAAAACCTGGAAGTGGTAAGAAGCAGGGCACACGTATCTCAGCCTCAGGCAATGCCGCTGTGAAGCAGGCGGCAGCCAGATCACTCCGGGTCTCTTAGGCTACACTGATGATTTTGGTCTTTCCTCAAAGCAGGAAACAAACACTGAAGGGTGGTTTACGGTGGGTAGTGATAAAATTAGATGAGCTGTCTTAAAATTATGAACCCGACACAGCATGGAAAAACACAGGAATGGATCAAGTATAGACACAAGGAGACCACATAGGAGGCCACTGCAATAGTTACAGGGAGACACGTTAGCCCGGACTTGGACATGGCTTGGGAAATGGAAAGAAGCAGACAGATTGTATTATTAAGAGGGACTGACTGCATGGAGGCATAAGAGAACTTTCTGAAGTGTTGCAAATGCTCTGTATCTTGGATATGGTGGTGAATATATGTCTTAAAATTTACTGAACACTTTCAATAAGTATATTTTATTGTGTGTAAATTCTCTCTCAATAAAGTTGATTTTAAAAGTTCCTTGGGGTGGATAATTTCTTTACAGAGGAAACTGAGGCACAGGGAGATGGGCAGAAAAGGGTTAACTTAGCAGGCCCAAGACTGGTATCTCCATAAAGGCTTCCAGGGTTGGATGGCCCTTGGCTGGGGTCTGAGAACTTGGCTTTTAAAATGTGCCCCTCACACACACGGTTGGGGCACGGAACCCTGGTATACCAGCTGTTTGTGGTTTATGGAACAATGTGACTTATGATGAATGCCTACTCTTCTTCCAGGAGTCTGAATTTTGGTACATGGAAGGTAGAGGGTGCCAATGTGTCCAGTTCCCAACAAAAATCTGGTTGCTGAGCCTGTACTGGGCTCCTCTGGGCAGAAACACTGTACACAAGTGGCTGCAATGCTGCGCTGGGGAGTGTGTTGTGGGAGACCTTTCATGTGAGGGAGAGCACAGGAAGCCTGCACGTGAATTCCACCAGTCTCCGCCTGTGTCTATCTCCCTTCCTGATCCAGATGTGTATTCTTACTGTGCCACTATAATAAATTTTAGCCATAAGGAAAACTACACACTAGGCCCAGGAGTCCAGGCAAAGCACCAAATATGAAGGTGACCCCGGGGACCCCTGCACCAGAAGGTCAAGTAACTTGGCCAAAGTCACAGAGCTAGGAAGATACACAACTAGAACTTGAACACATAGAGCTTAGTTCCAGAGCCGCTATGCTTTAACAACTGTCCTATAAAAGCCAGGATGTGTGTTAGCAGGAGACCAGAAAATAAGATATAAAGCAGATAATATCAATCCCTTACACTTACATCAAACTTATTATAAGGTAGGTAGGTACTAGGCTAAGAATTTTTATAGGACCTATCTCATTTAATCCTCACAGAACTTGCAAGATAGTTACCACTGCTATCCTCATTTCACAGATGAGAAAAATGGGGTCTCAGAAAATTGAGTATTATTTGTCCAAAAATATACACCTAATAAATGTTGAGTGACGAGTGGACTAAGGCAGAAACACCAACAGAGCCCTCTTCCCGGCAGAATCCTGAACTAAACCATCAATCCCAAGACTAGAGGTGTTGTGGAAGGGAGAAAGCTCAGGCCAGAAGAGGTCAGTTAGGCAATTAATTAAACAGCTGTTGACTAGACACCAACTCTCATTTTTTAATATCCAGCCCTGCCTTCTCCACTGAGTCCTGGAATATCCAGCTATTACTTGGGCATCTAAAGGAATCTTGAGCCTAAAAGAGCCCAATCAGAATGGAGCTGTTACTCTCAAGTTATTGTCTACTAATCTCCCCTACATGGATAAACTGAGGTGCTCCCAAACCTGTTTTTCAGGCCAAAAACCTTGCAGCCACCCATTCACCCTGGCTATGTCCCTTAAAATACTCAAGGGTACTTGTCTACTTTTTAATTGATTTGCTACCCATCTTCCCCTTCTGGAATGTCAGCCCCATGAGGTGGGGATGTTATCCATTTTCTTCTCTAATATATCACCAGTGCTTAATGTTTGGCCCATAGTTGGGTATTCAACAAATATTTGCTGAATGAATAAGTGAAAGAAAATGTGAACAGACCAATGCCACAAAAGTAACTGAAAAAAAGTAGCTCGAGATCTACCATGGGCTCGGTGAGGTAGCTCCAAGTTATAGTCCCAGCACTCTGGGAGGCCAAGGTGGGAGGATTCCTTCAGCCTAGGAGTTTTAGACCAGCCTGGGCAACATGGCAAGACTCCATATCTACAAAAAATAGAAACATTAGTGGGACGTGATGGTGCGCACCTGTAGGCCCAGCTGTTCGGGAGGCTGAGGTGGAAGCCTGGGAGTTCAAGGCTGCAGTGAACTGAGATTGTACCACTGCACTCCAGCCTGGGTGACAGACAGACCCTGTCTCAAGCAACAACAACAACAACAAAAAAACCAACACCACCAACCCAAAAACTACCATAAAACAAAGGGCACTATTACTAAGTTCTAGCCAAACTTTAATTCCAACATCATTTTTTTTTTCAAATTTCTAAATTTCAAAAGTAGGTGTTTAAGCCAGGCACAGTGGCTCCTGCCTGTCATCCCAGCACTCTGTGAGACCGGGGTGGGAGGATCATTTGATTCCAGGAGTTTGAGACCAGCTTCGGCAACACAGGGAGACCTACATCCCTACAAAAAATAAAATAAGCTAGGTGTGATGGCGCACCTTAGTCCCAGCTACTTGGGAGGCTAAAGTGGAAGTATCACTTGAGCCTGGGAGGTCAAGGCTGCAGTGAGCTGTGGCTGCACCACTGCACTCCAGCCTGAGTGACACAGCGAGACTGTGTCTTAAAAAAAAAAGTTGGTATTCAATGCAGGTGTTCAAGTAATTCAGTGAACCAGAGTACAGAATGCAGAGCAGTCAGGTCCATGTGAAATAGCAAGTGAAGGGCTCTGTTGGTGTTTCTTTCTGTCTTTGTATAAGATATGTATACATACATACATATGTGTGTTATATTTATATGTACAAACATATATATATATTTGCACACACACAAATGAGTGTGGTATTTTGGTTGACTTGAAAAAGAATGATTGATGTAAAAATAACATTTTCATAACTGGGTATCCATCTTGAAGAAATGAACTTAAATGTCAACCTCATGTCATTTACAAAAATAAATTACAGTTATACTAGAGATAAAACATTTTTTCAGACCTTGCTGATGAGAAAAACATTTTTAATATAAATGTTAAACAGCCATTTAGATGACTTTTTGATTAGTCTGAGAATGGATAAGGTCTTTTGAAATTATATGAAACCAAATTTTCAAAAAGGAACTAATAAATCATTTAACTATGTAAGAACTTTAAACTTCTTTACAGTCACCATTAAGAAAGTAAAATTTAAGAAGACATATATGCAGCCAACAAGCATATTTAAAAATGTTCAACATGACTACAGAAATGAAAATCAAAACCACAAGATACCACCTCACCCCAGTCAGAATGGCTATTACTAAGAAGTCAAAAAATAAACACTGGCAAGTGGAGAAAAAAGAACACTTATACACTGCTGGTGGAAATATAAATTAGTTTAGACATTATTCAAAGCAGTGTGGTGATTCATAAAAGAACTTAAAACACAACTACCATTCAACCCAGCAATCCCATTATTGGGTATATACCCAAAGAAATATAAATTATTCTACCATAAACACGCATGCACACGCATGTTTACTGCAGCACTACTCACAACAGAAAAGACATGAAATCAAACTAAATGTCCATCAATAGTAGACTAGATAAATAAAACGTGGAACATATATACCATGGAATACTATACAGCCATAAAACAGAATGAGATCATGTCCTCTGCAGCAACATGGAAGGAGCTGGAGGCCATTATCTTAAGCAAAGTAATGCAGGAACCGAAAATCAAATACCGCATGTTCTCACTTATAAGTGGGAGGTAAATGATGAGAACACTTGGACACACAAGAGGGAACGACAGACACAGGGGCCTACTTGAGAGTGGACAGTGGGAGGAGGGAGAAGATCAGGAAAAATAACTAATGGACATTAGGCTTATTACCTGGGTGACAAAATAATCTGTACAACAAACCCTCATGACATGCAATTCACCTATATAACAAACCTATGTACCCTGAACCTGAAATTTTTTAAAAAGTAAAGATTGAGAAAAAATAATTACTACACTTTTGATAGGTGTTCAGAAAGGCTTCTAAAAACATGGTAAAAAATGAATTAATGATAAAATAGGCAAAAGTATTTTCTAAGCAATTTACTGATAAGAAAATACAAATATAGCCAATATACATATGAAAAAGTGCTTATCATGTTTACAATGCAGGAAACTGCAAAATAAAATGGGGGCATCTTTGCCATATATCCTCCGTCAGATGAGCAAAAGTATTTAGTACTAATAATTCTTGGAATTGCATGTATGCAGAAGAGCAAAAATTGCTACGATTTCTTCTCAAATACTGTGGCAATAATATATTAACAGTTTACAATGAAGTGTGTGACACTGTAAAATGGGTATTTGGTCTCTGTGGCATACAATTTCAAATGCCCTTAGAAACTCTACCGTGCTGCACCCATTAACTTGTCATTTACATTAGGTATATCTCTTACTGCTATCCCTCCCTTCTTCCCCCTCCCCACAATAGGTCCCCGTGTGTGATGTTCCCCTTCCTGTGTCCTAGTGATCTCTATTGTTCAATTCCCACCTATGAGCAAGAACATGCAGTGTTTGGTTTTCTGTTCTTTCGACAGTTTGCTGAGAATGATGGTTTCCAGCTGCATCCATGTCCCTACAAAGGACACGAACTCATCCTTTTTTATGGCTGCATACTATTCCATGGTGTATATGTGACACATTTTCTTAATCCAGTCTGTCACTGATGGACATCTGGGTTGATTCCAAGTCTTCGCTGTTGTGAATAGTGCCGCAATAAACATACGTGTGCATGTGTCTTTATAGCAGCATGATTTATAATCCTTTGCGTATATACCCAGTAATGGGATGGCTGGGTCAAATGGTATTTCTAGTTCTAGATCCTTGCCCAACATGGCACATGTATACATATGTAACAAACCTGCACATTGTGCACATGTACCCTAGAACTTAAAGTATAATTAAAAAAAAAAAAAAAACAGAACCGTGATGTCTTTTTCTATGCTAATGAGTTGACCGGTAGCTGGCAGCCGGTAGGTAACTTCAGGACGGGGCTGTTTACTGGAAAGACCAAGGCAGGATTAGAGGATTAGACTTATAGTACCGCCCCCTCAACCTCCAGTGAGGGGAGAGGAACTGAGGGTGAAGTTGATCAGCACTGGCCAATGGTTTTAATCACTGGTGCCTACCTAATGAAACTTTCATAAAAACCTAAGAGGACCAGGTTCAGAGAACTTCTGGGAAGGTGGCATGCCCAGAGAGGGCATGGAAGCTCCATGCCCCTTCCCCCGTACCTTGCCCCATGCATCTCTTCATCTGTATCCTTTTGTAAAATCCTTTATAATAAACCAGTAAACATAAGTGTTTCCCTGAGTTCTGTGAGCTGCTCTAGGAAATTAATCAAACCCAAAGAGTGGGTTGCGGGAACCCCAACTTGCAGCTGGTTGGTCACAAGTTCTGGAAGCCTAAACTTGCAACTGGTGGGAGGGAGGAGCAGTCTCTTGTGGGACCGAATCCTCAACCTGTGGGATCTGACACTACCTCCAGGTAAACAGTGTCAGAACTGAACTGAAGGGCACCCAGCAAAACTGTCACAAAACTGATTGCTTACTTGGTGTTTGAGGAGAAACCCACACGGTTGACCACAGAAGTCTTCTGCCTGTGATTATTGTTGCTGAGTGTCAGAATACAGAAAGCACTTAGAGTTTGAGTGTTTTTTTTTCCCACACAAAGTATACCCCATTGGGCCAGCAATATTTAGACGTCTACATCATAGAATTTACAGATTAAAGCACAGGATGCGAAAATCACGTGTTTGTACTGTCTTTAGCGCTAAAACTGGTAGTAATCAGAACTGAATATCTTATAGTAGTAAAATACGTACTACACGGAAAGCATACATGTTTCCATTTCCTTTTCTGTGAGATGGAGTCTCACTCTGTCACCCAGGCTCGAGTGCACTGGCATGATCTCAGCTCACTGCAGCCTCCGCCTCCCAGGTTCAAGTGATTCTTCTGCCTTAGCCTCCCGAGTACCTGGGAGTACAGGCATGCGCCACCATGCTCAGCTAATTTTTTTATTTTTGGTAGAGACGGGGTTTCAGCATGTTGGCCAGGATGGTCTTGAACTTCTGGCCTCAGGTGATCCGCCCACCTAGGCCTTCCAAAGTGCTGGGATTAGAGGCGTAAGCCACCGTGCCTGGCCCCATTTCCTTTTTAAAGAGGGTAACATATATTTTCACACGACAAAGATATTGATGGATGGACACCTCTTTGTTAATGCTGGGCACATTAGCGAGGACAGAATTTCAATTAGGGGAAACCTAATTTATTTCATTATAGACTTTGGTATGGTCTGTCTTCTACTAAATCTTTATTTTAAAAGTTATAATGAAATATATATAAACTAGTATTATTAACATGGCTGAGCTACAGAGGTTTAATATTATGAGTGAGCTAATTTTTTTAGTATTTTTGTAGAGATGAGATTTCACCATGTTGCCCAGGCTGGTCTCGAATTCCCGAGCTGAAGTGATCCGCATGCCTCAGCCTCTCAAAGTGCTAAGATTACGAGCCACTTCACCTGGCCCACAACATTCTTAAACTTGGAAAAATGCAGAGGATACTGCAGGCAAATCTTTAGCATGGGGGAACAAAAAGACTGCATCCGAAGTTTTTGTAGATGAAATTGAGGCAATCAACAAATAAATTCAAGTAAGAAAGTCGTGGTAAAAGGAGAGGTGGTGAGCAATTACCTAAATACACAGAAGTGAGTCTCAACTGGGGGAACTGACGGTTATGAATCAGAAGGTAACAATGACAATAACAATATAATAACAATCAGAAGATGGTGGGAAGTAAAAATGTGCTAATTGCTTCAACTTTCACAGCAGGAAGTAATCAATAATATTTAAAATTAAGGTACACAGTAAAAGACGTGAATCAAATCTTCAAAACTCTTTCACAATGTCTTTTCATAAAAGAAAGGTTTAGAAAATAATGTTTTATGTGTTGAAAAAACATAATCTTAAAATTCTGCAATGGCTATGATTTTTTTCAATTTAAAAGAAAATTAAGAAATATGTATATACTAAAGGATAGCCTATTTCCATATCCTTATTTTTTCATTTACTTTATCTCACTTGATAGCAGCTTAGAATCCAGACAAAAGAATGAATGAAACCACAATTCACTAAGAGATGAACACGGAATCCTTCTATGTGTTTGTATGTATATATACAGATACATGTGTGTGTATATGTATATGTGTATACACATGTGTGTATATATATGTATACATATGTATATATACGTGTGTTTACATGTATGCGTGTGTATATATATTTGGCTGTTATGCACGAGGCTGCAATTATCATTCTTTGCACATTTGTTCTGATTTAGAAAACATTCTTAGAGTGGGAAATGCTCGACCAGAATAAGGAGAACTTCTAGAAAGGCTGAAATACTCCTGCAGCTGTGTGGATGTACCCATTTCTCCATATCTCAGCTAACAGTGAATGCTGACCTTTCAAATCTTTGGCTGTCTGCTGGAAGAATCATAAATCTTATTCCAAAGTGAATCCTTTTGATTAATAAAGGCTCATTATCTTTTCATATGATTAGTAGGCATTAGTTTTTCTCTGCTCCCTTCCTGAACAAGAATCCTCAGGTCTTTATGCCTAGCCCTCTTCTGAAAATAAGGATATTAAAATTTTTTCACAGATGAAACTTTTCTCCCCTAATATGTTGTTTTTAAACTTTGTGTAGGGTATACTTTTTGGTAGGGTCTACTACATGGAGAATATTACATCTACAAATCAATACATGTTCCACAGAAGAGAACAACCCAGGCAGAAATGATTCAGTATTTGGAGAGTCATCTCTCTGCTCATCTAGGCTTGGGCCTCTGCATGAAGCTACTGTGGTGGCAGAAAGGCAGACCAGAAAGGTAGATTATCGAATCCAATTGGCCTGAGTTCAAATCCTGAATCTCCCATTCATTTCTTCATCTCTAAAACAGAATCATACTATCTGTCTCACATCACTATTCTGTGGATAAATGCAATGAGAAATGTAATTTATTCACCCAATACATTTTTCACTCTTTTTCCTTTTACCAAGAAGGGATGTATGTTTTCTCTCTGATGCCTAAGGTGGTATTTCGGGAGAGAAAAGAAAACAACCCACCTGAAACATGGTCTTGTCCTTCCTATCTTGGGAAAGGGCTGAGGCTTGAGAATGAAGAGCTGTAGGAGGAGAAAGAGGCCATGAGGAGGAGTTGGTGCTGCCCGGAGCTCTAGGTCATCTATCTGGTAGGAAAGTGCCCAGCTTTACAGACTGGTTTCTTCTCACTTGAGGAAATTCCTCAACACCCAACTTATTCTCCTCCACATTGAGTTCGGATTCTCCCTCTGCCCACCCCCTCTATTAACCGTCACCTCTTTTCTCATGCCTTGAGGTCAAAGTCTCCATGGTCTCTTCTGCTAGGATTTCTGAGAGCAGCAGCAATTGTGTTTATTGTCTGGTCTTCCTAAGCTGGAGACACAGAAGATCCAGGCCTTCTTCATTCTAGAGACTCTCCAAGCTCTGACAAGTCGCTGTCTTCACCTTTACTGTCCAGAGCGTGACTGCTTCCCATGGTCGGGGGACCTATAGGTTCAGGAGGGAACTTTACTTAGTCCTTTCTTCTGGGCCCCAAGGCTGTGGTTCGTATCCTCTGGATACTATTCACTCAGTAGTTTATTGGACATCTACTCAATACTAGTCAGGTTTAGTCCCCTACACTAAAGGGGCTCATAGTCCAGAAAGCCAAGAATGTTGCAGATGGGTAAGGACAGTCACAGAAGAGTCTGTGAGAAGAGCCCTGCAGCTAAATTCTCAGTGAGGCACAGGGCTCCTCAGAAGGGCTGGGAGACTCCACAAACATATGGGACCTGTGCCCTGTGAAGAAACACCTGGAGAGAAAAAGCTTTATTAATGCAATAATGTTGGACTTGCAAAAAATAAAATAAACTAAATCCCCATACTTAGGGATTACAGAAATCAGGATAAAGATTAGAGCCATCTCCTGGCTAACACAGTGAAACCCCATCTCTACTGAAAATACAAAAAATTAGCCGGGTGTGGTGGCGGGCCCCTGTAGTCCCAGCTACTCGGGAGGCTGAGGCAGAATGGCGTGAACCCGGAAGGCAGAGCTTGCAGTGAGTTGAGATCGCACCACTGCACTCCAGACTGGGCAATAGAGCGAGACTCCGTCTCAAAAAAAAAAAAAAAGATTAGAGCCATCTTTAAGTCAGCGTTTTTAACTTTTTTTGTGCCATGACCCCCCTTCACTAATCTGATGATATCTAAAGACCTCTACTCAGAATAAAGTTTTAAATACATAGAAAGAAATGCAAAGAATTATACTGAAATACAAACTTCAAAACTATTACAACTCCGCATGGCTCACTGTGCAAGTACAGTGTTACTTTATTAACACATTCAATATAAACAACAAATTTACTACAATTTCAAAAGAGTAATGAGCATAAACAATACTCTGAAATATCTGTGCAAACCAGAATATGACATAAAAATATCTATGATGTATATGGATGACAAAGTCACAACTACTGCTAATATTGTGGCTTAGCGCCTATGTTCACAGTGAAACGCTACTTGTGACTTAGACTTGTATAAAATTTTTTCCCACTCAAATTCATGGAACTCCTGAGTTATGCTCACGGAACCCAGGGCAAGAATTCCTTTTTGAAATTAAGTCTCTTCTGCCCCGTCGCTCCCCAGACTGAATTAATTACTCTGGGATCCAGCAACACATGGTGTAAATTGCTGCTTACCACCTTTCACACTGCCTCCATGGTCAGATCTCTAAGTCATCAAAATAATTGAGACTTCTTTTTCTTTATTTACCTTTCATGGCTCTGGCACATGGGAAGCACTTAAGCAATTCTATCAGCAGGAAGCAATGCACAGAGATTGAACAAAACTCTTGCAATCTGCTCAGAGCTACTCAGGAGGTAGTGCAAAGACAGCAGGCATAAGTTCCCACCCTTCCCCACCTTGCCTGAACTCTTTCCTCTTGAAATTCAAGTCTCAATGAGGTTAAGTTCAGACAAACAGATACACATACTTGGGCTGTCTACTCTAGGACACTCACTGAATTTTACTGCTTCAGGAACTCAAATCTCCTTCTTTCCTCTAACCATCTGTACCAGCCCTCTGCATGGCCCACAGTGACAAGTATCTTTCTCTCTCCCTCCCTTCATGCACTGCCCTGAACTTGGGATGGCCCTTTGACCCAGGTATGGACAACCAGGCAACACGTTACCCTCCTACACAAAGGACAAAGGGGAAGAGTAGAGGCCAGATCTGAAACAAGGCCTCCACCCCAACGCCACTTAAACCCAAACTTCAGGATCCTCTAGGACTGCACTTTGCAGACTTCAGTATGTTTAAAAATCACCAGGAGCAATGATGAAAACAGACTGCTAGATTCCAACTCCAAAGATTCCGATTCTGTATCTCTGCAGTAGAGCCCAGGAGTCTGTGTTTTAAACAAGTTTCCAGGGGATGCTGACAAAGTGGGTCCAGGGGCCACATTTGAAGCAAACTTGCTAAGTTACCCTCACTTCCTCTGACTGGCTGATTTTCAGGGTTTCCAGAAACTTCCAGTGGGTACAAATTTTCCTTGTGCTTCCTCCTCCTGTCCCTGAACTCTTCTGGTCAGGAAGCCTCAAGAGTCAGCACATGAAGTTCTTCTCTATCCTCCTACACTCCCTTGGTGAAGACATCCAGCCTCAGGCCTTCAGTAGAATCTACACACTGATGACTCCATGGCAACCTGGCAACTCCACTCTTATGTCTAAAAAGCAACTTAAAAAACATGTCCAAAAGCAAACTCTAGATTTGCCCCAGAGGTACTTCTCTCCTTTGAAATGAAGAGGAAATATTCTAGAGTCATTCTTGATTTCTTCCTTGTACTCTACATCCAATCCATCAGCAAATACGTACAAATCAGAACCAGAATCAGATCAAATATTCTTGCTGCCACCGTCCACACCACCATCATGTCTCACCTGAATTAATGTGACAGCTCCCTAAATCGCCTCTGTGTTCCTACTCCTGTTCACTTCAGTCTACTTCCTACATGGCAGCTGGAGTGATCTTTTATATAAACTCATATTCTTCTCTGACCAAAACCATCACTTTGCTCAAAAGCTTGCACCGAGGTCCTTTCAATGGCCCAAAGACCTTACACTATCTTCCTTCCCAATATTCAGTTTCTCAATTATCCCTCCCTCTTTCTCATTCTGCTCAGCTGAGCAGAATGAGAAAACTGCTTTTCCTCAGATGCCTCACCTGCTTTGGGTCCCTATTCAAGCACCATTTTCTCAGTGAAATTCATCCCTCATTATCCTTCTCAAATTGGCAAACCAGCACTTCCTACACCCTCCTCCGCTTCATTTTTCTCCATGAAACTGACACCTTACCTACAGTCTATTTTTCTTGTTGACCATCTTTCTCCACCCACAAGAATGTGAACTCTATGAGGGCTAGGATTTCAGTTGGCACCTGGCACACAGCAGGTACTCAACAAGTATTTAAATAGGAGAATGGAAGTAATCTGAACTCAGCTTACTGATATGGATCCTTGGGTCCTCTTGGTGTCATCTTCAGAGCAGAAGTGATTTTGTTCTCCAGTTCATGGACTGTAATTTGGGTGCTAAGGACTATGCTGGCTGTGTTGGGATCCAAGAGTGAACAGGGAAGACAAGGACTCTGTGCTCATGCAGCTGCTAACAATCTAGGTGGAAATCAGCAGCCATAATGAACTGCTACTGTGTTCCAGGTGCTTAGGATACAGTAAAAGATACATTTCTGGACTGCATGGAGCTCACACTGGGAGAAAAGGAGGGTGACAGAAAGAGTTCGTACAAAGGCAGTGGCATAATGAAGTAGTGGGAATAAGAGATATTGCAGAGGTAGAAATAACAAAACTAAAAGAATAATTCCACGTAGGGATGAAGAGGAGGAGAAATAAATATGATTCTGAGGTTGAAGTCTGAGGAAAAACCAGGTAAATGATGAAGTTATGATAAGATAGCAAAAGGAAGAGTCGGGTTTTGAAAATTGCAGTTCTAGCTTCTCAAAACTAGAGTTGTCAAAAGGTTTAGGTTCGAATTCTGGTTCAGCTACTTTGTAGTTACATTAACACCACAGGAATGACTTAACCTTTTGAATGAGTCTGTACTTGTCAAATAAAGATAATCCTCACTTGCAAAACTAACAGACTCTTTCACACACACATGCCTATGTGAATAAACTTCATAGCCCAGTACCTGGTACACAGAAAATCATCAATAAACTATTACCATTGACCCAACCCAGTATTAACCTAGGAATACAGGAACTCATGCATTTAGTAAATGTACATTCAGAGTCTAACACAACATCTTAGAAGAATAAACACTAGAGATACATGTCAGGCCCCTGAGCCCAAGCCAAGCCATCGCATCCCCTGTGATTTGCACGTATACGCCCAGATGGCCTGAAGTAACTGAATCACAAAAGAAGTGCAAATGCCCGGCCTCACCTTAAGCGATGGCATTCCAACACAAAAGAAGTGCAAATGGCCGGTCCTTGCCTTAAGCGATGATATTATCTTGCAAAATTCCTTTTCCTGGCTCATCCTGGCTCAAAAAGCTCCCCCACTGAGCACCTTGTGACCCCCACTCCTGCCCGCCAAAGAACCCCCCTTTGACTGTAATTTTCCTTTACCTATCCAAATCCTGTAAAACGACCCCACCCTTATCTCCCTTCGCTCTCTTTTCGGACTCAGCCCGCCTGCACCCAGGCGAAATAAACAGCCATGTTGCTCACACAAAGCCTGTTTGGTGGTCTCTTCACAGGAGGCGCATGACAATACAGCAGTAAATTAGGATGGAAAAAGTAATTGTTCCCATGGTGCCTACATTCGGGTGGGTTAATCTCTCTACAAATTAGGCGACTTTTGATTGCAAAAAGGGCTATGAAGAAAGTAAAGCAAACATGATAAGATTCCTGTTTTCCAACAAATGTAGGTTCTATCAGGTGAAACATACGTGGTAACTGTGGAAAGAGCAACAATAAATCAAGTGATCAGGGACAGTCTCTAAGAGCTGCTTGAAAAATAAATCAGCTGTGAAAAAAGCTGGGCTGAGACAAGCCCAGAAGGAAGCATAAGTGTAAAGACCCTGGTTCTGGTTAGAAGGTCTCCTGGCCAGGTCTTACTTTTTAAGTTTTTTAAACTTTTTAAACCTCAGCAACTCATCTGTGACATGGGGATAATAGCTGACATACAAACTTGCTCAGAAAATTCAATAGAAATACATTCATTTATTTAAATATTTACTAGCAAGCCTGGCACTGTCCTAGACACCATGGGTAGAGCGTAATACCTGGCATACAGTAAGCACTCAGTTCATATACACCATCACAGTTACTCCAATTATTTCTACCCTGCGTTTCTTCCCTAGCACAGCGCTGAAACGGCGTAAGCCTTTACTGACTCAGCGGCCCACTACCAGGAGCCAAGATAATACACTAAATAAAGACCCTGGGAAATTCCTCAACCTTTTCCCATTTCTAAGGGAAGGCAGCTGCGGCTAAGGGGCCTGGATGAACATTTGTGAAATCAATGGGATGAAGAATGAGGTCACCAAGAGACTGGGCATTGCCACAAAAGAGAAACCAAAGTTCCCTCACCTGGAGCTCTAGTGTCAAGAGATGTGGGGTTATTTCTCCCTCTTTTATACAATTCTCTCCGAGAAAGGAACAATCCCAAGAAGGAAGCCTGTGAAAGAAAAATGAGCTCCGGGCTAACATGATTTAATCCCAATTCCCACTATGCCACAGGGGGAATCTCTCAGTGCCAGCTGAATGTAATCTACCCCGCTACTTGCTTGAGTCGTCGAGGAAAAGAACCTCTTTTCCTACAGGACTCAAGAGTAAAAGGTCCACGCCATTCCAAAGCAGCCGTCTACAAGCCTACTCTCACTGCCCCTTTCAGGAGACAAAGAGAATCAAGACAAAACCTCAAGATTTGAATTCAGAGCTGTCTGACACCGATAGTGAAATTCTGCCTGTGCGTGCTTAGGCGGCTACGAAAAGCAGAGCCAGCAACGATACAGCAAACCAACTCTTAGGACTTGCACAGCCCTTAATACATTTCAAAGGATAAAACCAGAACACAGTGAATCAACTTTCTGTTTACAGAAATGACTTCGCAGAAAACTCTGAAATTACTCCACAAGTGGGTGGGCGGCTACCCTGAGAAAATTTATGTCATCGATCCGCCACTGCCCGCAGTGGACGCTCTCGCACTGCAGATCTCATCTCAAAGCCAGAGCTGGCCTCAAACTGCTTTTCCAAGCCTGGACTGCGAGGGCTGCCGACCTGGGCCCACCCCGCCCAGGCGCTCAGAAAGTTCGATACATGCGCCTCCTCACACCCCTGCCTCACCAGGCCGAGCTCATGGAAATTCGTGGGCTTCGACACTCCGCCGCACGTTGTCCCTTCACGTTGGTTCTACAGAGCTAATCCTAAATCCCGTGGCCGGACACTACACCCACATGGACACGCACGCCTCTAACACGCCTCACCACTGCCTAAGAAGCAACCAAGATGGCCCGCCCAACGGAAACGGAAGTGGTCGACTCGACGTGTGGGACTACCTTTCCCAGAACCCTCCGCGGCGCAGTCCGCTCCTAGGTGCGATGGTGACGTAAATGCGCGTGCACCTCGAGTCCCGCCCACTGCGAGGCGGCAGGAGGTGGGGTGCAAGGTGTTCCTGAGTTGAAGTTTCGGGCGCCGCAGAGCCTTTTGAAATGTTTATTTCAAAAGTAGTTCACATTACATGTAAAGAATGGTAAAATAATAATAATAATAATAAATTCTTAATCCCTGGTTTATGTGAGTAAATATGATTTCTTAAAAATCCCATTCTCCCAAATGGCATCATAATATTTCGTATTCATTTCTTGCCCACAGGTCATATATCATGGATAGTTCTCTGTCACTACAGACGTAGAGATACGTAAAGATAATAATAAAAAAAAATACTTGCAATGCTTGCCTAGGATTCTTTAGCTTTTAGGGAAGTTACCCCCTTGTCCTCCATTGAACTTACGCTTCTAATTTTAGCATATCAAAACTAGACACAATCACTTTCTTTAATATTTTCCCAGTTTGATGGACAAAATATCCTGTCTCATTTTCCCAATTTGACAGACTAAATATGCTGTCTTATTGCCTATTGCATTTCATTGTCATCTTTTATTTAAGTACTCTCTGTGAATTAATGATATCGCTTCTGTTATGAGTGAACTGCTCCCCCAGTTTCAACATTTATAAAGTAGTTTAGGAAAAAAAAAAAACCTTCATCTGACAAGGTGTATCAGTCTTTTCATTTGTGGCTTTTTTTTTTTTTTCCTCCAGTATGATCAAAAAGACATTTCTTAGCCTGATTCCCAATAAGTGCATCTCTATATTCATTTCAGATGCTTTCATTGTTCTTTTGAATCACCGTGTGATTCGTTTAAGTGTATGATATGAAAGAAGATGGAGTTTCCTGTTTCACCAAAGGATTGCCTACTTTTCTTAACAAAATTTACATAAAAAGTAATTATTTCCTTTCTGATTTAAATGGCATCCTAATCACTTACATTGCTATATATATAAAATGAAATATTTTCTGGGATAGAAGTGTGTTCCGAAGATAGAGATGTCTTTTTCTGTGCCATGATGAAAGGTTTCAGTTACAGTGAGAACTCATTTCCTTATCTCTCCCTCCTTGTTGTGTTTCAAAAATTTCATCCTGGAAGTTCTAGAACTCTCTCTTATAAACAGAGTATCGAATTGTTTTGATAAATTCTAAAAAATTGTCAATGACTCCAAAGCATCCAAGCCCGTCAGGCATTTGGTTCCAAACCACTCCTCTTTGCTTGGGTAGACACAGTCCTAGGAGTTCTCAGCCCGTGTCCTCCAGTTTTACAAATGTCTGAATTTGCTGCTATTGTTCTTCCTTCTGTAAGTCCATCCTTTCCTGTGCTATTGAAATCTTACTCAATATTTAAGACACAACTTGAATATCATTTCCTCTATTGAGTGTTTTTGAACTCTATAATAAAATGAGCAGATCAGTCTGTGATTGGGAGAATTTCATGTGAGTGTGGTGGATGTTAAATATCACTCTCGGAACTTTCTCATTTCCCCGAGAAATCAATAAATTATATTACTCTGGGATCCAGCAACACATGGTTTAAATCAGCTGGTTACCACGTTTCACACGTCCTCCATGGTCAGATCTCTAAGTCCTCAAAATAATTGAGTCTTCTTTTTCTTTATTTTCTTCATTTACTTTTCAAGGCTCTGGCACATGGGAAGCACTTAAGCAATTCTATCAAGTGTCTTGGCCGGGCACGGTGGCTCACGCCTGTAATCCCAGCACTTTGGGAAGCTGAGGCGGGCAGATCACGAGGTCAGGAGACTGAGACCATCCTGGCTAACACGGTGAAACCCCTTCTCTACTTAAAAAAAAAAAGAACAAAAATAGCCAGGTGTGGTGGCAGGTGCGTGTAGTCACAGCTAGTCAGGAGGCTGAGGCAGGAGAATGGCGTGAACCTGGGAGGCAAAGCTTGCAGTGAGCCGAGATCGAACCGCTGCACTCCAGCCTGGGCAACAGAGCAAGACTCCGTCTCAAAAAAATAATAACAAAATTTAAAAAATAATAAATTTTTTTAAAAAGTGTCCTGACCTGGAAGCTGAGAGCCAACCTGGACAAGGTGTGGGTAGATGAATCCATTCCAAGGCCCAAGATGAACATTCAGCCCTCATCCTACCTCAAACAAGCTGCAAAAGATTGTAGAAACCGTGTGTCAACTGAATTTGAAACTGCTGTAATTTCCCACTCCCTAACAGTTTTGTTATTGTTGAGAAAAAATAACCAAATTTTAAGTAGGCAAGGGATTTCAGTAGACATATCTTAAATGAAAATAAACAAATAAGCAAGAGACACATGAAATGACTCTCCACATCCTCAGTCATTAGAGAAATGGAAGTCAAAACAATGGTGCCGCTTCACACTCACTAGAATGGCAAGGATTGAAAAGCAGAAAATAGGCTGGGTGCAGTGGCTCACGCCTGTATCCCAGAACTTTGGGAGGCCAAGGCGGTCGGATCACTTGAGGTCAGGAGTTTGAGACCAGTGTGGCTAACATGGTGAAGGCCCGTTTTTCCTAAAAATACAAAAAATTAGCCAGGTGTGGTGGCATGCAGCCATAATCCCAGGTATTTGGGAGGCGGAGGTTGCAGTGAGCCGAGATCACATCATTGCACACCAGCTTGGGCAACAAGAGAGAAATTCTATCTCGAAAAAACAAAAACAAAAACAAAAAAGCAGAAAATAACAAATGCTGACGATTATGTAAAGAAGCTGTAACATTCCTGCACTGCTGGTAGGAATTTCAAAATCTACAGCCATATTGGAAAATAATCTGGAAGTTCCTAAACATGGTAAACGTAATAGAAGTTTCCAAATGACCCAGAAATTCCACACCTAGGTATGCACCAAGAGAAAACATTTGTCCAAACTGAATATTGAGGAAGGAAGATCACTTGAATCCAGCAGATTTAGACCAGCCTGGATGACATGGTGAAACCCTAACTCTAAAATAAAATTAAAAAATAAAATAGCCAGTAGTGGAGGTAAGCACCTGTGGTCCCAGCTATGTGGGAGGCTTACATCAACGGTGTCACCGCCAGGTAGGAGGGTCATGCTAGCCATGTCACCAGTATTGTCGCCCAAAGGGACGCTGACATGCTGGAGGTCGGTGTCAGTATGGGCGCTGGCAGCCACGTCGGCAAGCAGGAGGGTCCCGCTGCACAGCTGCGGGGCGATGATAGTCTGGGTGGTGCTATCGGCCGTTAGAGGAGCCTCTTCTGCTGGCGAGAGTGTGACAGTAGCAAGTAGATGGACAGGCCTGCGTGTGAGGACGGAATGCAGGAGGGGCTCTTCTGCGGCTGGGTGTGGGGCCCTCACCAGAAATGTGGAGAAATGGCCAGGGAACCGCGTCATGTTGGCTAGTAGATTGGCCAGGCCTTTGAACTGAAGGACTGTAACAGGGAATAGCTGTCAGGCCCTGGGAGTGCCTGAGTGTAAATGGAGATGGGTTCGGGGTCACTGAGGGATACGTGGGAGCCATCGCTGTATAGACACAGGTCACAGGGAAATAATCTCGTGAGGCCTGTGAGTTTCTAGGGTTCACCTGGGTGCCTGGGGCTGACTGCTGCAGAAATCTGGGGAAGGCGGGAGAGAAGCTGGGAGACACCGGAGAGTCCCTGAAGGCTGGGGGAGAAGAAGTGAAAGAAATGGGGGAGGGCTGCAGTAAGCTCTGTGAGTTTGTAGGTGATTCCTGGGTGTGGGAAGCTGACCCCAGCTGAAATCTGGAGATGGTTGGAGAGTAGCTGAGAGAGAGAGAAGAGTCCCTGAGGGCTGGGGGTGAAAACATGAGAGAGACTGGGGAGGAACTCGGTGAAGTTGGTGAGTTTGGTGGTGTGTCCTGGGTGTCTGGAACTGACTCCAGCTGGAATCTAGAGATGGCTTGAGAGTAGCTGAAACTGATAGAAGAGTCCCCGTGGGCTGAGGGCAAAGACCTGAGAGAGACTGGGGAGGATCTCAGTGAGGTCTGTGAGTCTGTAGGTGTTTCCTGGGTGTAGGAGGCTGACTCCTGCTGAAATCTGGGTGTGGTTGGAGAGTAGCTGGGACAGACAGGAGAGTGCCTGAGGGCTGGGGGTGAAGACATGAGAGAGACTGTGGAGTAACTCAGTGAAATTGGTGAGTTTGTAGCTGATTCCTGGGTGCCTGGAACTGACTCCCGCTGAAATCTGGGCGTGGTTGGAGAGTAGCTGGGACAGACAGGAGAGTCCCTGAGGGCTGGGGGTGAAGACATGAGAGAGACTGGGGAGTAACTCAGTGAAATTGGTGAGTTTGTAGGTGATTCCTGGGTGCCTGGAACTGACTCCCGCTGAAATCTGGGCGTGGTTGGAGAGTAGCTGGGACAGACAGGAGAGTCCCTATGGGCTGGGGGTGAAGACATGAGAGAGACTGGGGAATATCTCAGTGAGGTGTGTGAGTTTGTAGGGGATTCCTGGGTGTCTGGAACTGACTCCAGCTGAAATCTGGGCACGGTTGGAGAGTAGCTGAGAGAGACAGGAGAGTCCCTGTGGCCTGGGGAAAAAGACATGAGGGCTGGGGAAGTAGCTCAGTGGTGAGTTTGTAGGTGATTCCTGGGTACCTGGAACTGAGTCCAGCTGAAATCTGGGTGTGGTTGGAGAGTAGCTGAGAGAGACAGAAGAGTCCCTGTGGCCTGGGGATGAAGACGTGAGAGAGATTGTGGAGTAACTCAGTGAAATGGGTTGGTGAGTTTGTAGGTGATCCCTGGCTGCCTGGAACTGACTCCAGCTGAAATCTGGGTGTGGCTGGAGAGCAGCTGAGAGAGACAGAAGAGTCCCTGTGGGCTGGGGATAAGACATGAGAGAGACTGGGGAGTAACTCAGTGAAACTGGTGAATTTGGTGGTGAGTCCTGAGTGCAGACAGGAGGAGTCACTGAGGGCTGGGGGTGAGCTGCTGGATGATGGCAGTAAGAACATATGGTATATTATTGAGGAACGGGGTGACTGTGAAGAATCTCCAGAGGAGGACACGGGAGAGCACAATGACATCAGTGACTGTCCTGCTTGGTTAGCCGGGGGAAATGTAAAGTTGTGAAATTGCGCTGATGTTGGATGTGCGCGAGTGGTGAAGTCCTGAGGGATGATGAAAGGTACTTCCGCATCCCTGGTGAGGAGCTGCCCCTTGGGTCTGAGTTTCTGGGAGGGGAGAGGGAGAAGCTGGGAGAGGCAGGCATGAATCTTGAGGAGTCAGGGCTGGAGGACCGCTCATAATCTCCTGAGACCTGTGAGTTTCTGGGGGACTCCTGGGTGCATGGGGCTGACTCCCGCAGAAAGCTGGGAATGGTTGGAGAGTAACTGGGACACACAGGAGAGTCCCTGAGGGCTGGGGGTGAAGAGATGAAAGACATAGGGGAGGAGCGCCCTGAGGCTTCTGAGTCTGTATGTGATTCCTGGGTGTGGGGGGCTGACTCCAGCTGAAATCTGGGGTTGTTTGGAGAGTAGCTGGGAGACACAGGAGACTCCCCGAGAGCTGGGGATGAGCTGCTGGGTGATGGCAGTAAGAACGTGTGGTATATTATCGATGAACGTGGTGAAGCTAAAGAATCCCCAGAGGAAGACACGGGAGAGTCCAGTGGCTTCACTGATTGCCCATCACGGTTAGGAAAGGGAAATGGGAGCTTGTGGGTTTCTGGTGATGACGGAGGTGAGTGGGGTGAAGCCCTAGAGGATGGTGAATGGTAGCTCCAGATCCCTGGTGAGGAGCTTTCTCTTAAGTCTGAGTTTCTGGGGCGGAGAGGGAGAAGCCGGGCGAGGCTAGCGTGACTCGGGGAGTCCGGGCTGGGGAACCGCTCATAGGAAGAGCCAGAAAAGACGCCACTGTTCTTAGAGGCAGACATGATTAGGAAACCTGCAGCTCCCAGGGCCCCCTACCAATTTTCTGACCCCCAGAATAAAGGAGTGTGTGTGAGTGTGTGTGTGTGTGTGTGTGTGTGTGTGTGTGTGTGGTGTGAGGTATGTGCTCCTTAAGTTAATGGAAAGAAACAAACCAATGAGACAGACAGACAGAGATTCACCTACCCAAGTGTTCTGTCTGTGGGTGAATCCAGCTTCCAAGTAAGCAAGGCGTGGGAAGCTCAAGTCCAGAGACCTGAAACGCTCTGGAGGCTGCTCTCCTGCGAAGATCTGAGCACAGGCCCGCCAGGCGGGTTTAAATAGCCTTGGCGCAGCCTGTCAGCGGAAAGGGCGGAGCTTCACTCCTCCTTTCCAGGAGTCTCCTCCAACTTTCCCAGGCTCCACCTCCTAGGAAACTGCTCTCCTGTTGTGATGTCATATCACGCATTTGGGACAATCTAAGAACCTACGCGTTTTATTGATCAAATATAGTAGGAATTAAATGCACTTAAACACTGAAAACCATCCTGTGCTGTAGTTCTGACATTGTGGTTTTGAGACCAGCAGCATCCTTGCAACCCTCAAACCCCGGAGATCCGCAGATCTGTTGTAACAAGCCCTCCCCCGACCATGAAGCATGGCAGTTTGAGAATTACCCGTGTTTAAAGACTTTTAAGAAAAAGTAGAGTATGCGTTGTATAAACATTCTTCTGCTCTGGAACCATCTAGAGACTTGAGGACAGTTGGGTGCAGCATTCATCGGATGATGGTGAATGGGTTAGGAATATCAAGGTGTGGTTCCAGATAATTCAATCATCTAATTAAGTTTTCAGTTAAGCGAATCTGTTTTAAAATTCCGTTTGTGTAAATCCTATTACTCAGACTGAGAATGGCAGTGCCCCAACCCCAATTCCCAGGGAGGGTTGAGAGCCTGAGGTTGAGTTGATCAGCAATAGCCTATGGTTTAACCCATCATGCCTATGTAATGAAGCCTCCATAAAAACCCAAAAGGACTGGGTTTGGAGAGCTTCTGGATAAAACTTCCTGGAAAGTAGGGTGCCCCTCCCCCTGTGCCAGGCCCCATGTATCTTTTTATCTGAATTTTTTGCCATATCCTCTATAATAAAATGGTAAATGTAAGTGTTTCCCTGTGCGCTGTGAGCTGTTCTAGCAAATTAATGCAACTAAAACAGGGAGTGGTGGAAACCTGATATGTAGCCAGTCGGTCAGAAGCACAGGTAAACAACGTAGGGCTTGCCATTGTTATGAGAGTGGGAGGCCAGTTTGGCGGAACTGAGCCCTGTGGAATCTAATGCTATGTCCAGGTAGACAGTGTCATATTGAATTAGAAGACACCCAGCTGGTGTCCACAGCAGAATGGATTGTGTGCTTGACTGACCGAGAGAAATCCCCAGACATGTGGTCACAGAAATCTTCTGTGTTGATTGTTGTGATGTGAGAGCGGAGGAAAAACAGTTTTTCGTTTTTTCACTCAGCCTAAAATGTAAACGGGTCTATTTTCTCACACTATGGAGGATCACGTGAATTTATAATGACCATGTTGAATCTTTGTCAACTTGATATATAAAAAAGAGGTTGGTTTTCATTTTATTGCTAACAATCTAGGTGTCTTTTTGCCATTTTTCTTTTCACTGCCTTGTCATGTCTTTCACCCACTTTTTAATTATTTAATTTTTAATTTAAAAAAGTTTTTAGGCCGGGCACAGTGGCTCACGCCTGTAATCCCAACACTCTTGGAGGCCGAGGCAGGCAGATCATGAGGTCAGGAGATCGAGACCATCCTGGCCAACATGGTGAAACCCTGTTTCTACTAAAAATATAAAATTTAGCCAGGCGTGGTGGCACGTGCCTGATAATCCTAGCAACTCAGGAGGCTGAGGCGGAAGAATCGCTTGAACCCGGGAGGCACAGGTTTGAGGGAGCTGAGATGGCGCCATTGCACTCCAGCCTGCAGACAGAGCTAGGTTCCGTCGCAAAAAAAAAAAAAAAAAAGTAGAGACGAGATTTTGCTCTGTCACCCAGGCTGAACTGTAGTGGGCCAATCATAGCTCACTGCAGCCTCCAGTCCCTGGGCTCAAACAATTCCCCTGCATCAGCCTGTTGAGTAGCTGAGGCCACAGGCACACACCACCAGGCCTAGCTGTTCACCCATTTTTCAAGTGTTCATTTTCCTCCCTTCATTGTTTTGTGACCATTCCCTCTTAAGGAAATTAGCTATTAACCGTCGTAGGTGTTGAGAATAGTTTTTCTAGTCATTTGCTATATGTTTTAATTGCAATATGTAATCAAATTCTTTGTCCTCACTTTATGGCACCTGGGTTGAGAACAATTATTTGAACCAAAAATTGGTCTGTCACTTTTTCAGTTTGAGACTTTGTTTATTTTGCCACTAGTGTTTTGTTTTTGTTTTATTTTGTTTGTTTGTTTTGTTTTTAAGTTCTGGGGTATATGTGCAGATTTGTTCCACAGGTAAACGTGTGCCATGGAGGTTTGCTGCACCTATCACCCCATCACCTAGGTATTAAGCCCAGGATGCATTAGCTATTTTTCTTAATGCTCTCCCTCCCCCAACCCCACCCCATGTCAGCCCCAATGTGTGTTGTTCCCCTTCCTGTGTCCATGTGTTCTCATTTTTCAGCTCCCACTATAAGTGAGAACATGTGGTGTTTGGTTTTCTGTTCCCTGATTAGTTTGCTGAGGATAATGACTTCACATCACTAGTGTTTTTTTTAATGTCTGCATATTTCTAGGACTTTATTTCTCTGTTTGTTAATGCAAATTACATGTATGTTTAAGATAATATTTGCTTATGTTTTAATTTTTTTAAGGTAAAATGAAAGTCCCATTGCTGGCCGGGCGCGGTGGCTCAAGCCTGTAATCCCAGCACTTTGGGAGGCCGAGACGGGCGGATCACGAGGTCAGGAGATCGAGACCATCCTGGCTAACACGGTGAAACCCCATCTCTACTAAAAATACAAAAACTTAGCCGGGCGTGGCGGCGGGCGCCTGTAGTCCCAGCTACTCGGGAGGCTGAGGCAGGAGAATGGCGTGAACCCGGGAGGCGGAGCTTGCAGTGAGCTGAGATCCCGCCACTGCACTCCAGCCTGGGTGACAGAGCGAGACTCCGTCTCAAAAAAAAAAAAAAAAAGGAAGTCCCATTGCTGTATCAACCTCCTCTCTCGTTACTTTCATTTCTCTCCCAGAATTACCATTATTAACAATTTCACCTTCGTTGTTTCAGATCGGATTCTATATATTTACACACATATTTGTTTATAGTTAGGAATAGAATTTGGGTTTTGTGTGTTTGTTTTTACTTAAGTGCTGCCATATTGACTATCTATTCTGCACCTTGTCTTGGTTTGGTTTTTTACATTGCCTCGGAGATCGTTCCATGTTCATACATATACGTTACCTTATTCTTTTTCACTCTGCATAACATTTCATACTATGGGTATCTTAGGTTAATAAACTGCTATCGGTGAACATCTACTCTTTTATCTTAATAACTCTGCAGTGAACTGTTTTTGTACATATTCCTATAAATGTGTATTTCTGTAGGATCATTCCCTAGAAATGGTAAATTTAATAATTGAAAAGGAATTTTATTTTATTGTTCATTTTTAATTTTTACAATTTATTTTCTTATTATTATTATTATTTGAGACAGAGTTTCGCTCTTGTTGCCCCAGCTGGTGTGCAGTGGCATGATCTTGGCTCACTGCAACCTCCACCTCCCAGGTTCAAGCGATTCTCCTGCCTCAGCCCCCCGAGTAGCTGGGATTACAGGCATATGCCACCACACCTGGCTAATTTTGTATTTTTAGCAGAGATGGGGTTTCTCCATGTTGGTCAGGGTGGTCTCGAACTCCTGATCTTGGGTGATTCACACGCCTCGGCCTCCCGAAGTGCTGGGATTACAGGCCTGGCCACTGTGCCTGGCCTAGGAATTTTCTTTTAAAAGGCTGAACCAATTTATAGTCTAACCAGAGTAGATGAGATGTTCATCTCCTCAAGCACACAATAAAACTGGCTGTTACTTTGGGAGGCCAAGGCAGGAAGATCACTTGAGGTCAGGAGTTTTCACCATGGCCAACATGGTGAAACCCTGTCTCTACTAAAAATACAACAATTAGTGGAGCATGGTGGCAGATACCTGTAATTCCAGCTACTTGGGAGACTGAGGCAGGAGAATCACCTGAACTTGGGAGGCGCAGGTTGCAGTGAGCCAAGATCACACGCCACTGTACTCCAGCCTTGAAGACAGAGCAAGACTCCAGCTCGAAAAAAAACCAAAAATCCTGGCTCTTATTAATCCTTTTAATTTTTAATTTTGTTCCATCAGGCGGACAATTATGGCATTATATTACTGAGAATTTTTCCAGGTAGGAGATATTGGTCATCCTCCTTTTTTTTTGAGACAGGATCTCACCCTGTCTTTAATACAATGGTGGGATCAGAGCCTCAAGCGATCCTCAGCCTCCTGAGTAGCTGGAACTACAGGTGTGCACCACTGCACCTGGCTAATTTCCTTTTAAATTTTTTTGTACAGTCGAGGTCTCACTATGTTGCCCAGGGTTGTCTCAAACTCCTGGTCTCAAGCGATCCTCCTGCCTTGGCCTTCCAAAGTGCTGGGATTACAGGTGTGAGCCACCTCTCCCTGCCTCTTCATCCTCTTATAAGCTTATTTCTTTGTATTTCCCTTGCTATTTACTCCTTGTCTCTTTCTGGTTAGGTATTCATCTTATTTATGAACTCTTTTTGTGTATGTTTTCTAGGTTTTGATCTTTTTTCTTCTGTTATATGTATTAACAAGAAAATTACTTTCAACCTGTTGATTGACATGTATTTTCATGGTGATATGTTTTAGAAAGTAATATTTCTTAATAAGATGAATCATATTGCTAAAAGTAGTAATGATGAATTTCCATGCATTACTGTTGTACTATAACAATTTTAATATATTGATGGATTTTGTTTGCTGCTTTTCATAAAATTTTGCAGTTCTATGCATTGAGAAATCATTTTCCTTTAGTTTTCTGGCTTTTTTTTGTTCTGTTATGGTATAATTTGGTTATCAAGATTATACTAGGATTTGTGCTACTAATGTAAGAAGTTAAGAAGCCTCCCAAAGTGCTGGGATTACAGGCGTGAACCACCACCCCCAGCCTGGGAGCCTTTTTGACATGCACTTTTCAATAATTGACAGATGCATAATGAAAAAATCTAAGCAAGCACACAAATAAGCACGTAGCAAATTTAAATAGCACAGTTAGCAAGTTTGGTGAAAACATAAATGTATGCATATCCATCGGATAGAGGACACACATGGTTTTCCAATAGACACAGATGTCACAAAAATTAACCTTGTATTAGGCCAAAAATAAAAATATTCCTGAACTCGTTAAAGTTCAAGTATGTCAGATTAAATCAAGTAATCCTTCAACTTAGAGCAACGTATAAGAACATCAAACATGTAAACATCAAAAGACACAGATAAGCCAAAAGAATTTCACTGTCCCTTTATGTGCCCTAAGTTGCAATGTCAAGCTATAGTTGGATACTATTCAACCATTTCCTGCCCATTGCCTAGAGGTGGGGGTCTTCACTTACCTGTCTAGTCCAGGACTGGAACTGCCTCACAATCCCTACAGCTTGAGCGTGCGTGGAAAAGAGAATGCCAGCCAGATACTCCAAACAGAGCCTCTGCCAGCAGGACCAGCGGACCATTCCTAGGAGAGATTGTTCTCACCCGTTATTAGGGCTTTCGTCCAGGCTAAAACTGTGGGCCTCTAATGGAATTCTTATTCAATTTTCTTACCCCATTAGGGTACCCAAATTTTTCTTTAATAGAAATCTTAAATCTTAAATGCAATAACATACAGCAAAATAAAGCCTAAGGCCAAACAAGGGGAAATTTTCAAAAAAGAATCTGAAAACTTCCCGTTTTCTTGTTATGCTGTGTTGTGTCTCTTCTAGGAGGCTCTCAGTACTCCTGCAATTCCGCTGTTAAGGATTCAGACAGTGGTTGTTAATTCTTTCTGCTTCTCCTGAGACTAGGAAACAAATTACAGGGCTATGTTATATCGCAAGTGTAGATTATCCAGAGTCTTCATCAACAGAAACAAAACATGGTGAGGGGCGGGGAGGGAAAATATTTAAATGAATTTTAATTGAAAAGTTTCGTGGTTATAACATTGAAGGACATGGCTATAAAAGTCTTCATCATAAAAGTCTTCAGTAAAATGGTAAAGTGCTCATTTCCAAGTAGTAAAATATTGAAACTTTTTCTTTTCATCGTTGATAGTGATTTATTTAACATTTCATTAGTGATTTATTTTACATTTCATTATTTTATCGTTATTATGATTGCCATTATTTTAGACGAATGCACGGAAGTCAAAGGACTTCCGGCCAACCCCTGACTTCACCCGGGTAGCCTTGCGAATGGTCACAGTGGCGCGCGGGGCTTTCTGGGGATTGTGGTCCATAGGCCTCCTAGCGCATGCGCCGTGGTACCGGACGCATGCTTCAGGCGACATTGTTTGGGATGTTGGGGTGAGTCCCGCCTGGACCGCGCCCCTCTTGGAGGCGTAGCCAGGAGTAGGGGTGTCGGATGTGCAGCTGTGACCCGTCCCTGTGGACTGAAGTAGGAGAAGTGGAAGAGGGGACTGGTGACCAATGATAAGGCCTCGTGGGTGGGGTAGGCTGGGGAAGTTCAGCGGCGCGACCTACCAGGGATGGGATGGGGAGAGCTTGGGCTCGGTTTGGGGAGCAGCCCTGGGTTTGAGAAAACAGTGCCTCTTCTTCACGTTTCGTGAAAGCGACTCGCGCTGTGCGTCCTCGGGTCGAAGCTTAGTGTCAGTCTTGGGATGTGCATCTCTGGATGAGGGCAGGGGGGCCCTGGCTCAGGGTTCAGGAGTAATGGCTGGGTCTGTGCGTCCCTGAATGGGATAAGGGATTTGCCTAATCAGCGTGTCTCAGGGTATAGAGGATGGCTTGGGCTGTTCCCGCTCAGTTTGGTGGGGCCGATTCCGGCTCAGCACCCCTAGGTTCTTGGAGGGGGAGTTGTCTTGGGTCTGAACTCTGGATTTTGGCAGCTCTGACTCCAGCGGGGCATTTCTAACGTCAGGGCAGAGGTTCTGGCTTCTGGCAATAAAGAAACAACTCAGACCGCAATAACTCTGGAGTTTAATGTCACCTAATTTATTTTGAAAAGAACTGCCCCAGGCCGGGTGCGGTGGCTCACGCCTGTAATCCCAGCGCTTTGGGAGGCCGAGGTGGGCGGATCACGCGGTCAGGAGATCAAGACCATCCCGGCTAACACGGTGAAGCCCCGTCTCTACTAAAAAAGATACAAAAAATTAGCAGGGCGTGGTGGCGGGCGCCTGTAGTCCCAGCTACTCGGGAGGCTGAGGCAGGAGAATGGCGTGAACCCGGAAGGCGGAGCTTGCAGTGAGCCTAGATCTCGCCACTGCACTCCGGGTCTCGGCGACAGAGCGAGACTCCGTCTCAAAAAAAAAAAAAAAAAAAAAAGAAAAGAAAAGAAAAGAAAAAACTGCCCCAAATTATTAACTCCATTCTCACCTCACATGCTGTGAGCCAGGGAGTAGGGACTTTGAGGATTATAAAGCAGATGAGCAAATATAAGTTGTTAAATTGCACTCAACAAATTTGAAGTTTGAACGCTCTCTGTATATTTGATAAAGTTAGAGAATTTGTGTTAATTATTTTAGGTGTAATAGCAGCATTTGTTACATTTCTGATTGTGTTTCTGGGCAATTGCAGTTCCAGATTCAGCTGCACTTTTCCTCTAGGTCCTCATTCCCTGAAGAGGTTGATATGGGCTTCTGGTCTCATTCCTGATGCATTCCTCAGATCAGAGTAGTTGTCAGGTTGAAGGATGAGAAAGGCATTTGTGTGCGAGAGCTGTGTGGACTTTGGCAGGTAGGGAAAAAACAAGAGTCTTGAGGTGCCATGTGCCCCATGTCTTTGGCTGCCCCACCTTTTCCCCTGCTGTCTGCCCTGAAAGGCCACAATTGCCTTCTAGCCTTGCTTGTCTTTGGCCAATGGGAATTCTCAACAGAAAAGTTTGGAGAGAGGAAGAATTGTGATTTGGAGTATCTTGTCCCCCAGTTCTCTCTCTGCAGGATTGTCACAGATTAGCTGCCCTTCTAACAACAGATCATGGTTTGGGTGGCCCTGGCCACACAGTCCTCTCAGTTCCTGGCTCCAGGGACTGCTCCCTCCCCTTACCTCTTAAGACCCAGGTATTATAATGGCACCTCCCTGTCACTTCCCAGGATAGAGCCTTATCCACTGTGATTTCCTTACCCCCAGCCAACACCATTGTAAGCTGTCTGTTTATTAAATTCCCCTCAAATTTGAATATGCCATTCTGGTTCCTGCCACGGCCCTGCCTTGATACAGGCAGGTAGTGTCTGAAGCCAGAAATTCAGGAAACCAAACCCCCAACCATATATGTGTGAGTGCATGTGTGTAGATGTGTGCTTGAAAATAAACCTGTCCCATTTTTGGCTCTTAAGTGAGAACAGGTACTGGAAGTAGAGGGTGAGTTTATGTCTTTGCAAATGCATCTAATGTATAATATCCAAGCCAATTCTATTTCTGCATTTGTTAATATCAAGAAACATTGATTGAGTGCTTGTTAAATGATAAGATCCTTACCAGGTACAGTGGATAAAAGACTACAGCTTGGTTATTTTTGTTTTTAGGATTTGTAGTTTTTCGACAGGAGAAAGGAGGAGTGTTTTCCTTGTAGGTTTTAATTATTGTAAAACGATGTAATTCATGCTGTACTAATGAGTTGAATACTCCTTATTTTGCCCTTTGTTGAAACCCAAAATAAGATATGATTAATGATGTCTCTTAAAGGTAGGAAAGGAGAGAAAAGGAGTCCAAGGATTTACCAAAAAGACATTTCATAGTCTTTTAACCTGTTTCTATAACCCTGTAAGCTGCAATTCAAAGGGTAGCCAACAGACCAGTGCCAATAAATGATATTGGTCTGTGACCAGATAATTTGAGAACTTGAGTTTAGATGTTTAAAATTTTGTCTTATCGATTAACATAATAATAACAACTGGGCTTTAAATTGCATACCTTCTTAATTTCCTTATTCCAGTGATTTCTTTTTACTGTATCTTACCAAAATATCAGTCTGTGACAGACTGAAAGTAACAGTAATAATACTTTTAAAACTCGTCCTTTATCACAGATAGTCTGAAAAGCAGTATCTGAGAAGGCAGAAACATGGTTTTGGGCTTTTATTTTTTAATCTTTGTAGTTTCCACAGTGCCTAAAGTGGCAATTTTATACAGTAAGTGTCTCCACAAAGGCCAGAGACAATTGTGTTTACAGGGTTTATCAGATGGAATCCCAAGAAAAAATAAACAGAACACTCAAATTGGGTAATTTGAGAAGAGCTTAATAAAGGCACAATCTATAAAGTTGTAGGCAGTCTGTGGTAATCAACAAAGGATATTGCAATATTTCAGAGCTAGTGATAGCTCTGAGGCAGGATAACTTACTGCCTTTAGGACTGAAGGGCTAAGTGAAGAGGCAGTCACTAAAACCTGAAGAAAGATTTATGGGATGACAGCTGCCTGATGGAGGCCACGACCTTTGGTAAATGGATATGGAACATAGCCATTCCACAGCTTACCTGGGGGGATAAATATCCCGACTTCACTCTTGTCCCTTCCCTGGATCTCTTGCTGGCTTTCCCCATTGGCTGAACCCAACTGGAAGCTAATTGGCAAGGGAATCCACTGATAAAAGCAGAACAGGAAGGGGCTTTAGTGTATATGAAGTGGCAAGCTTAGAAGGTCTGTGTCTATCTACTTTGGACTACCTGCAGTCTGAGAACATTTATAGTTCAGTATACTGTGAGCATTTCCAGAGCAGAGGATGTGTCTTTTATGTCATAGGTGTGTCATCAATATTTGCAAAAGCAGGGGATAGAATGGGTGCTGGAGAGATAGTTTAGGAAGCCAAGAGTCAAGGTGTAGATGTTTAAAATTTTGTATTATTGATTAACATAATAATAAAAATTGAGATTTAATTTGTATATCTTGGCTAACCTCAAGTTTTTTAGACCACAGGCCTAGCCATACAAAATCAAGTCTTGCATGTGAAAAGTGGAAATAGCAGAAGGTCCCTGTCATCCTGAGATTGCTCTCTCTCTCTCTCTTCTTTTTTTTGAGACAACTCTGTCTCTGTTGCCCAGGCTGGAGTGCAGTGGTGCAATCACGGCTCACTGAAGCCTCCGCCTCACAGGTTCAAGTGATCGTCCTGCCTCAGCCTCCTGAGTAGCTGGGATTATAGGCGCCCGCCACCACAGGCAGCTAATTTTGTATTTTTAGTAGAGACAGGGTTTCACCATGTTAGCCAGGCTGGTCTCGAACTCCTGGCCTCAAGCGATCCACCCATCTTGTGTTCCTAAAGTGCTGGGATTTCAGGCGTGAGCCACTGTGCCCAGCCCTGAGATTGCTCCCTTAATCAGCAATTCTGGGGCCTCTTTTCCTGCGAAATTCAGATGTAGATTATGTCAGTTCATTCACAAGTCTGAGCAAAGGAAAAGAATGTGCAGGTTTTGACCCAAAACCTTGAGGAGAGAGAGAGGAGTTACACAGTGGTTTGAGATTGAGGGACTGGGGCCAAATTGAGGGAAGTCTTGAGAAGGTGGGAGTTCAGTCTGTTCAGAGTGAGAAGAGATGATATCTAGGGAGTGGAGAAATTGTGAGAAACTTTTACAGATAAGGAAGGAACAAATGTTCATTCATAACTTGTTGAATCCATGATCTCATGGATTCTTTCTTCTTTGCAGTTCTGCTTTTCCAGAATCCTGCCCTTTCCAAAAGGAAGACGATATGATTAAGTTCCAGGTAAGTTAAGGGTTTCTTTCTCTTTAAATATACTGTTCATTCTGAGGAACCAGACACTTCTGTTTTCTGAAAGGAGGTCAGCATTTTTTGAGTGACTGCTATGTATTAGGTACTTTATCTTGCTCATAATGACTTTGTGAGGCAGGCGGTTTGACTCCCTTTATAGAAGTGAAGAAATAACTCACAGATTTCAAGATGTCTGCTTTGGTGCTACTCTAAGTGTGGTTCATGTACCAGTACCAGTACCAGTCCATGAACTGCTTGTCACTGCCCCATGAGGGAAAAAGAATCAAGAGTAAGTTCAGAAACTTTTATAGCAGTTTGGTGTTGCCACAGCATCTGAGTGCATGGGCAGCATATACATGACCATACTCTAAATGTCACTGGTCTAGTTCAATAAGTAGCAAGATTTGAATGGGTATGTATTGGTCAGAGTTCAACCAGCAAGGCAGAACCAGTAAGAGATATATATTAAGAGATTTATTGTAAGGAATTGACTTATATGATTATGGGGGCTAACTAGGCAAGTCCAAAATCTACAGGGCAGCCCATCAGGAAGGGTAGGCCAGAACTCTTGGACAGACTGAAGCTACTGTCTGTGGGGGGAATTTCTCCCCCTCCCAGGGAAGCCTCAGTTCTGCTCATAAGACCTTTCAGTTTATTGAATCAGACATCCTCAGATTAGTTAGAATAATCTCCCTTAAAGTCAACTGATTATGGACTTTAATCACATCTACAAATTATCTTCACAGCAATACCTGGATTAGTGTTTGATTCAATAACTGAGGACTGTAGCTTAGCCAAGTTGACACATTAAAAAGACCATCACAGTGTGGAGGAAGGATTTTCTTTTAATCATGAAAAAAATTAATTATGAAAATACACAAAAAGAGCAAATGGTATTATGATCCTCCATTTGCAGTACCCATCATGCAGTTTCAACAATTAACTTTTTGCCAAAGAGATTTGCTTAATCTCTTTTTCCGTTTTTTTCTTTCCCAAAGTATTTTAAAGAGGCATGTTATTTCACACTGTATTGGTTTTTCTCTGAGTACCTCACTCTTGTATAGTCCCTTATTATATATGCAACTAAAATGAATGAGCTCACACTTTTATCCTTCTGCCTAGAAACCATCTTGCCCAAGTCCAAGATTCATTATGTCCATTTTCTATCTTCTGACTTACAGCAACAGTTTACCAAATGTTTACCACTACATCACCCAGGTCACCATTTTTCAGCCTCCTATAACAGCGTCCTCAATGGTTATCTCCTGGACCTAAAACCAATGCCATGAATATTTGGTAGCACTCTGCTGGTTTTGATTAGCTTGGGTGTGTCCTCATAGTGAAGACAGAGGGGCAAGAGAGCAAGTGGACACGTGAGATCTCTCGAGGCCCAGGTTTAGAACTGGCACGTTATCACTTCTGCTTCATTTTGGTAGCCAGAGCAAGTTCCATTCCAAGTCCAAACTAAAGGGGTAAGGAGACACACTCTGGTCCTTTAGTGGGACTGGAGAGCATGGAAGAGGATATTTCTAAACAGCAATCTAATTTACCACACTCTCTATGTATTTCAGTATATATTTCCTTAAAAATGGACTAATGAGATAATCAATAATTATTTGGTATTATCTAATACCCAGACAATAATCAAATTTCCCTGATTATCTAAAAAAAAAAATTTTTTTTAACAGTTAGTTTGTTCAAATGGGATCTTAACAAGGTCTATACTATCATATAGTTGGTTGTTACATCTCATAATCTCTTTTAATCCAGAGAAATCTGCCCCTCTACTTTATTCTCTCCTGCTATTGACTTGTTATAGAAACCAAGTTTGGGCCGGGCGCGGTGGCTCAAGCCTGTAATCCCAGCACTTTGGGAGGCCGAGACGGGTGGATCACGAGGTCAGGAGATCGAGACCATCCTGGCTAACACGGTGAAACCCCGTCTCTACTAAAAAATACAAAAAACTAGCCGGGCGAGGTGGCGGGCGCCTGTAGTCCCAGCTACTCGGGAGGCTGAGGCAGGAGAATGGCGTAAACCCGGGAGGTGGAGCTTGCAGTGAGCTGAGATCCGGCCACTGCACTCCAGCCCGGACAACAGAGCGAGACTCCGTCTCAAAAACAAACAAACAAACAAACAAACAAACAAAGAAACCAAGTTTGGTGTCCTGTGTTCTTTCCTACATTTGGAATGCATTTGTTTGCTTCCTTTTGGTGTCTTTCAATGTGTTATTCTATCCACAGTATTTCTTGTAAGTGGAAGCACCAGATGCTTGAATAGATTTAGGTTTAAGGTTTTACAAGAATACTTCATAGATGGTTTTACAAGAATACTTCATAGAAGAAAAGATTTAAAGATTTTTGCATGTGTTTATTAGTTTATAAAATTTGGTTTCTTAATATTTTGAGGTTGTCCTTGTACCTGTATCCTGTGACAATCGCTGCCTAGGATTCCTACAAGGGATCCATCCAGCTACAAGGGTGGTGGAGAAATGAGTGTTTTATTTTCCCAGGCTCTATAGTTGAGGCAGAGAATGGAGAATGGGGAGTATGCTGGGTGAACCTCTATTCCTAACCCCTTCTCCCTACGTTGGAACACCCCAAGCAGGCTTCAGGGTATCTATTTCCTGAATGGTTAACTCCAATTCAATTTTGTTGCCTCTAACAGTAGTGCTACTGAGAGAGTGGTGCTATTAGGACAACAGTGCTGACTCCCCTAGATTTTGGTTTTAATCATTGTCAGATTTTGGTAGTTGGACAATTGTTAGTAACATATTCCTTGTGAAGTCCTTTGTAACTGCTTACAACTTTTGTTTGAAAGCTCTGCTTTATTTAGAGATGCAGAGTCTATTGAGAGAACATATCTGTAAATACTTAACTCTGAGCAGTGTGATATATGCAGCGATAGAAATATTTTATGTAAAAATTGGTTTCTTGATTAGGAGATGGTTATTAATATCAGCTTATTCCCCACATTCTTTTATTTTGAGAAATTTCAATTTATCAGGAAGATGAAAGAATAGCATAATGTGTAATCTTCACCTCAATTCATCAATTGTTCAGAATCACCCACAAACATATGCATAATATACGTATATACACACACATATCTATATTTTATTTTGATGACCCACTTGGGGATAAATTGCAGGCATCATTATAATTCATCCCTAAATATTTCAGCTTATAGCTCCTAAGAATAAGAGCATTCTCCTACATTTCCACATTACTGCTAACATACTGAAGAAATTTCACATTGATACCACTATTTTTTAATACCTAGTTGATATCGAAGTGTTCTTATTTATCCTAATCTCCCTTTTCTCTTTTGTGTTTTTTGAATCTAGGGGCCAATGCTTTTAGTTACCCTGTCTTCTTAGTTCCTTTTAACATGATAAAAATAGATTAATCTGCCATGAAAAAATGAAAATACCAAATCTTGGTGTGTGATGAGAAATGAACTCATGGAACACTACCAGACTTATGTATTGGCACAACACCTTAGTGTAGATTTATCTGCGCCTGTTTCCTGGGCCATATTTTATAATTTGATTAATATTGTCCTTTGGGAATCCCTGATCCAACAGGATTAGTGTCCTTATGAGAGAGACTCAACACAGCTTGCTGTCATTCTCCCTATGCCACGTAAGGACACAGTGAGAGGACAGCTGTCTACAAGCCAAGAGAAGAAACCTGAATGAAACCTATCTTGGTGGTACTTGATCTTAGACTTTCCAACCTCCAGAACAGGAAGAAATAAGTTTATTTTGTTTAATCTAGTCAGACTGTGGTATTTTATTAAGGCAGCCCAAACAGACTAAGACCAGTCATTTGTGTGGATGATTGATGTGGCGTGTGGTTGATGTTTTAGGAAAGGGTGACATTTAAGGATGTGGCTGTTGTCTTCACCAAGGAAGAGCTGGCACTATTGGATAAAGCCCAGATAAACCTGTACCAAGATGTGATGCTGGAAAACTTCAGGAACCTTATCTCAGTGGGTGAGTAACTGAGCATCAGACCACTGAACCTGTTTCTTCAAATCATCATTTCAAACCAGATAGAATATTCCAGTTAGATCACAAAAAGATGCATTGGCCACTGGAAAGAAAAATCCTAAGAGATTCATGTGCAGGTTAGAACCCTGCAGTTAATGAGCTTTTACAGATCAATGTGAGGATGTGGCCCCTTGTGATGTGAGGGAGCTCTCCCCAAATCTCATACCCCTGGCCTGTGGGCATTCAGTGCATGTAGTAACCCCTCCCTCCCTACTCACACATTTAGGCTCTCATTCTTTCCTCATATTTCTCAGAATGAGACTGATAAAATTCACACATCACCAACGGCCTTGATCTATTGGTTGCTTCTGGAGAAAAATCAATGTTTATCCAATGTTTTGGATAAACCAGTGTTAAAGGAACCAAGGGAGAACTTTGGTTTCATTGGCAGTTACAATAGCCAACACTTACTGGTATGTAGTAAGTGTAATCTAAGTGTTGGTTTATTTGATTACTTTTTGATAAATATCTAACCTCATTTTTATTTCTCAGAGGTTCATATACAGTTATGTGTTACCTAAGTTTAGTTTATGAGATAGAGATATGGTTTGGCTATGTCCCTACCCAAGTCTCATCTTGAATTGTAGCTCCCATAATTCCCACATGTTGTGGGAGGGACCTGGTAGGAGGCAACTGAATCATGGGGCAGGGGTCTTTCTCATGCTGTTCTCATGAGAGTGAATAAGTCTCATGAGAGCTGATGGTTTTATAAATGGGTGTTCTCCTGCACAGGCTTTCTCTTTGCCTGCCGCCATGTAGGACGTCTGTTTGCTCTTCCTTCACCTTCTGCCATGATTGTGAGGCCACCCCAGCCATATGGAACTATGAGTCAATTAAACCTCTTTCCTTTATAAATTACCCAGTTTGGGGTATGTCTTTATTAACAACGTGAGAGTGGACTAATACAGATAGTTACTGTTATTATCCCCCTTTTATGATGTATTACTCTGTTTTCACACTGCTGATAAAGACATACTCGAGACTGGGCAATTTACAAGATAGAGGTGTATTGGACTTACAGTTCCACATGCCTAGGGAGGCCTCACAATCATGGTGGAAGGTGAAAGGCACGTCTCACATGGTGGCAGACAAGAGAAGAGCGCTTCTTCAGGGAACCGCCCCTGCCCCCCCTTTTTTTTTTTTTTTTTTGACAGAGTCTGGCTCTGTAGCCAGGCTGGAGTGCAGTGGTGCTATCTTGGCTCACTGCAACCTCCACCTCCCGGGTTCAAGCAATTCTCCTGCCTCAGTCTCCTGGGTAGCTGGGACTACAGGCATGTGCTACCATGCCCAGCTAATTTTTGTATTTTTAGTAGACACGGGGTTTCACCATGTTGGCCAGGATGGTCTCAATCTCTTGACCTCGAGATCCGCCCGCCTTGGCGTCCCAAAGTGCTGGGATTACAGGCATGAGGCACCGCATCCAGCTGGAAACTCCCCTCTTTAAAGCCATCAGATCTCATGAGACTCATTCATTATCATGAGAACAACACAGGAAAAACCCGCCCCCATAATTCAATCACCTCCCACTGGGTTCCTCCCATGACACATGGGAATTGTGGGAGTTACAATTCAAGATGAGATTTGGGTGGGGACACAGCCAAACCATATTATCCCACCCCTGGCCCCTCCCAAATCTTATGTCCTTACATTTGAAAACCAATCATGCCTCCCAACAGTCCCCCAAAGTCTTAACTCATTTCAGCATTAACTCAAAAGTCCACAGTCCAGTGTCTCATCTGAGACAAGCCAAGTCTAATCCGTCTATGAGCCTGTAAAATCAAAAACAAGTTATTTACTTCCTAGGTACAGTGCAGGTACAGGCATTGTGTAAATACAGCTGTTCCAAATGGGAGAAATTGGCCAAATCAAAGGGGCTACAGGCCTCATGCAAGTCTGAAATCCAACAGGGCTGTCAAATCTTAAAGCTCAAATGTGATCTCCTTTGACTCTATGTCTTGCATCCTGGTCACACTGATGTAAAAGGTGGGTTTCCATGGTCTTGGGCAGCTCTGCCCCTGTGGCTCTGCAGAGTATAGTCTCCCTTCTGGCTGCTTTCATGGGCTGGTGTTGTGTGTTTGTGGCTTTTCCAGGCACACGGTGCAAGCTGTCAGTGCATCTAGCATTCTGGGGTCTGAAGGACAGTGGCCCTCTTCTCACAGCTCCACTAGGCAGTGCCCTGGTAAGGACTCTGTGTGGGGGCTCTGACATGTGGGAATTATGGGACACGACACGTGGGAATTATGGGAGTTACAATTCAAGAAGAGATTTGGGTGGGGACACAGCCAAACCATATCAATGAATGAAACAACTGAGTCACAGAATTAATAACTTGCCCACGATCACAACTGCTTGTAAGAAGAACTAGGATTTGAGCCCTCCTAATCTGGCCCTAGGTCCTATGTTTGTAATAAATAACCTCATGAAACCAAAGTGTAAACTGTAGACACAGGGCCTTTTGCATAAATCTGCATATCCTTGCAGTTGTTTCTCAAACTGCAGGATAAAACCCTCTTGGCGAGTCCTGAAATCAAATTACTGTGTCATAACTAGCAATTTTTAAAAAGCAAAGTAGATTAATAGAACAGAAAACAAAAGAATTTATCAAAGTGCATTGCACATAGTATGTAAGTATCAGCTGATAAAACTTCTGTTTTAGTGACCAGTCTGTGTTGATGCTTGTGCCTATTCCTACTGAGTCACAATGCCGATTTTACTGTGGGTTACAATCAAAACAATTGGGAAACCACTGCTTAAGCCCATTCGGAGCAGCTCATGGTCTCCCTTTCCCTGATACTATTTTATAAACTTAAAGTCACTTTCAATTAACCCAGAAAGGAGCTTGAACCAAAGCGGTATCCAGTGGGACTTGACTATGATATTCATGCCATTTTGAAACCCATCTTAGGGTCCCAAGAATATGATCATCCTCTTCTGCCTCAGGCCCCTGTTTGTTATATACCACAGTCTTGCTTCCCTGGGTGCCAGGCCATTGACAGTGCCACGGTATCTGTTCCCCATTCTCATAGTCATGGCTGTTTGAGATTCTGCAGTAACTTAAAAGGGTAGAACTTAAGGAAATGGATTGTAGGATCTGAGTGGTTTCTATCTTTTCATGAAGACAAAGAACCTTGGGGAAAATAAAAAGGATGTCTCTTAAAGCTCATCTCGGCCGGGTGCGGTGGCTCAAGCCTGTAATCCTAGCACTTTGGGAGGCCGAGACGGGCGGATCACGAGGTCAGAAGATCGAGACCATCCTGGCTAACACGGTGAAACCCCGTCTCTACTAAAAAAATACAAAAAACTAGCCGGGCAAGGTGGCGGGCGCCTGTAGTCCCAGCTACTCGGGAGGCTGAGGCAGGAGAATGGCGTAAACCCGGGAGGCGGAGCTTGCAGTGAGCTGAGATCCGGCCACTGCACTCCAGCCCGGGCGACAGAGCCAGACTCCGTCTCAAAAAAAAAAAAAAAAAAAAAAAAAAAGCTCATCTCAGAAGTTTAACATATGCATCCCCGCACAATGCCAGGACCATATTTCACAATGTTTATCCCCATTTCCATCCCCATTGCCTTTTCATCCCCATCCCCTTTAGGCTCACCATGTACAGTTGTGCAGGTTGTACACAAAGATACATGATAGTCCTCCATACGACAGTGATGTGAAGGAAGGGAAGCTATCAGGAGATAGGACTTGTTGCTTGTTTCTGAAACCTCTTGTGACTCTTTGGGTCCCTCACTCTGCCCAACATATAGAAAACACTCCATCAATATGTATTATTTATATACACACATACACTACATAAAATGGGAGCCTTTCCCATACCTTTTGTAGCAAGATTATTGAAAGCTTTTTATCGACTACTCTTATAGCAGGGAGGTGAATTTCTTCCTTCATAAATTTTTCCTAAGACTTCCTTTTTTTCTTTTTTTGTGGCGTGGGGGTGGAAAGATCTTGCTCTGTCACCCAGGCTGGAGTGCAGTGGCACAATCTTGGCTCACTGCAGCCTCTGCGTCCCAGGATTAAACAATCCTCCAACCTCAGATTTCCAAGTGGCTGGGATCATAGGCAAAACTGACCCAATTTTTAATTTTTTTTGTAGAGATGGGATCTCACCATATTGTCCAGCCTGGTCTTGATCTCCTGGGCTTGAGTGATTCTCCCACCTCAGCCTCTCAAAGTGTTGCTACTACAGGCATGAGCCACTGCACCTGGCCAAGATTTCTCTTAATTTCCCTACAACACTTGATTTCTAATTGGCAGCTCACAGGTTAGAATTACCATGGCTCTAATTGTTTCACAATTAGAACAGGGACAACTTCCCACCCCATCGTATTTCATTTTCTCAAAACCTCTGGACAGATGATTGACTTGTTCTCTTAGCCACATTCTCTTTCTTCTCATAGGAGATGGGATTAAAAACAACATTTTGAATCTTCAGGAAAAGGGGTTAAGTTACCTTTCGCAAGAAGTGCTTCGTTGCTGGCAGATTTGGAAACAAAGGATCCGGGATTTAACTGTGAGTCAGGATTATGTCATGAACCTTCAAGAAGAGTGTTCCCCACATTTAGAAGATGTTTCCCTCTGTGAAGAGTGGGCAGGCGTGTCTCTTCAGATTTCTAAAAATGAAAACTATGTAGTAAATGCCATTATCAAAAATCAAGATATCACAGCATGGCAAGGCCTGACACAGGTTCTTACCCCAGAATCGTGGAGGAAAGCCAACATAATGACCGAGCCCCAGAACTCTCAGGGAAGATATAAGGGAATTTACATGGAAGAGAAATTGTATAGACGTACTCGGCATGATGGCAGCCTCAATTGGACCGCACGTGATCATCATGAGTCCCAAGAATGTAAAGGAGAGGACCCTGGTAGACACCCCGACTGTGGGAAAAACTTGGGTATGAAATCAACAGTTGAACAACATAATGCGGCCCGTGTAGTACCACAGCCTTTCACATGTAATAACTGTGGGGTGGCCTTTGCAGATGATACAGATCCTCGTGTCCATCACAGCGCTCACCTAGGAGAAAAATCTTATAAATGTGACCAGTATGGAAAGAACTTTATTCAGAGCCAAGATCTTATTGTTCATTGTAAAACCCACTCAAGCGAGACTCCCTATGAGTTCCACGAATGGCCTATGGGCTGCAAACAGAGCTCACACCTTCCCAGATATCAGAAAGTCCCCCCGGGAGACAAACCCTACAAATGTAAAGAATGTGGCAAGGGCTTCAGGCGCAACTCCTCCCTTCACAACCATCATCGAGTCCACACAGGAGACATGCCCTACAAATGCGACGTATGTGGGAAAGGGTTTGGATTTAGGTCACTTCTTTGTATTCATCAGGGAGTACACACAGGGAAAAAGCCCTATAAATGTGATGAGTGTGGGAAGGGCTTTGATCAGAGCTCCAACCTTCTTGTCCATCAGCGAGTCCACACTGGAGAGAAGCCCTACAAATGCAGTGAGTGTGGCAAGTGCTTTAGTTCAAGCTCCGTTCTTCAAGTCCACTGGAGGTTTCACACAGGGGAGAAACCTTATAGGTGTGGTGAGTGTGGAAAGGGCTTCAGCCAAAGTACACACCTTCACATTCACCAGAGAGTCCACACAGGGGAGAAACCATACAAATGCAATGTGTGTGGAAAGGATTTTGCATATAGCTCTGTTCTTCACACTCATCAGAGAGTTCACACTGGAGAAAAACCATATAAATGCGAAGTGTGTGGAAAGTGCTTTAGTTACAGCTCATATTTTCACTTACATCAAAGAGATCACAACAGAGAGAAACCATATAAATGTGATGAGTGTGGTAAAGGCTTCAGTCGGAATTCAGATCTTCATGTTCATCTCAGAGTCCACACAGGAGAGAGGCCCTATAAGTGTAAGGCATGTGGTAAGGGCTTCAGTCGTAATTCATACCTCCTTGCCCATCAGAGAGTGCATATAGATGAGACACAGTACACACATTGTGAGCATGGCAAGGACCTTCTGACTCATCAAAGACTATGTGAGCAGAGAGAAACATTATAAACATAGTAAGTCAGGGTTAAATTAGGAAAACAGAAGCCACACTGTATTCCAGATGATAGAGGCTTACTCAGCCTGTGGGAGGGCTGGAGGAGCAAAAGACAGCAACACTGCCATCGATGATGTCAGCCTGCAGCACTGGAGTGTGCCAGGCAAGGATTGTGGATTTCAAGAACTTCTGTGAAGTTCCCATTGACTGCTGTATGCTGCAATGGCAAAGTAGGTGACTCTCGACAAATGGGTGGTTTTTGGTAGTGGTTGTAGTTAAAGGTCAAATTTCCTTTAAAGGGTGTATCCAGGAAGGAAATTCTAATTGGGATGATTATGGTAAGGTCTTCAGTTCAGCCAAAGTCTTTAGATATTTTTTAGTCCCCACTAGAAAAATACTCTCTGTATGAAGAACATTCAAAAGTGTGCTCAGAAATGAAACCCATGCTCTTACTATGAAAGAAATTAGTACTCAGGTTTTCCATGAGATTCTGTACACAGGTGAGAAGCTCTAAAGAAGTGGTATTTGAAGGATATGGCAGAGGCAGTGCTGTGTTTATCATTTCCTTGCAAATAAGGCTCTGTTTCTCAGTAACCCCTGCAGTTAAGAATGTGCCCATGTGATTGAGTTCTAGCCAATGGAGTGTGAGCAAAAGTGATAGGAGCCACTTTCTGGTCTAACCTTTACACACATCCTCAGGCTTCTCTATCCCTGCCAAGGTGACCTTGGAGGCTGCTTATTCCAGACTGGGTTGATAGAAGGTCACTATCTGATCTGTGTTGGATTTCTTTTTAGAGTAAGAAATAAAAATTCATCGTGTCTCACCACTGAGATTTTTGGTGGTTTATTTTGTTACTGCAACATTTCCTAGGCTATCTTGACTAGCATGGAGGGATTTTATAGCAATATGTTTCATTGTCATTGGAGTCCATATACAGAAGTAACAATATAATTCAGAGTTCAAAACTTTTAAATCTTTAAGGCTTGATGTGGCAGTGCAACCATCTAAAATGGTATGGATGCGATTTCTTCAGTGATAACTTCATTCATTGGTGTGTCCACCAAAGAGAAATGTTCCAGATGATATAGCTGTGGTAAAACTTTATGGAAAAGTACAACCCACAGTCATAAGAAATCTCATACAATAGAGAAACTCTGTAATGTGGGATGCTGAATAAGTTTGTCAGCTCACACCTTAAAATGCGATTAAAAATTAACTAGAAGGCCGGGCACAGTGGCTCACGCCTGTAATCCCAACACTTTGGGAGGCCGAGGCGGGCGGATCCTGAGGTCAGGAGATCGAGACCATCCTGGCTAACATGGTGAAACCCCGTCTCTACTAAAAATGCAAAAAATTAGCCGGGCGTGGCAGCAGGTGCCTGTAGTCCCAGCTACTTGGGAGGCTGAGGCAGGAGAATGGTGTGAACCCGGGAGGCAGAGCTTGCAGTGAGCGGAGATTGCGCCACTGCACTCCAGCTTAGGCGACAGAGCGAGACTCCGTCTCAAAAAAAAAAAAAAAAAAAAAAAAGAAAAACCAATATTGAGATTAATTCATTGGTGGATTCTACTAAACAGTAAAGATGTGAATTGTAAATAAACCCAGAAATGAAAAGAGAAGGGAACTCCCACCCACCCCCAGCTTGTCTCATGAGGCCAGCATTAAGCTGACAATACCAAACCAGACAAAGAAATTATAAGGAAAGAAAACTACAGATGAATATTCTTCATGAACTAAGTGAAAAATCCTGAATACAGTAGTCCCTTGGTATCGGTGGGGAATTGGTACAGGGACCCTTATGGATATCAAAATCCATGGATTCTCAAGTTTGTTATGTAAAATGGCCATAGTATTCTCACGTAACCTTTTCATATCATCCTGTATACTTCAAATTATTTGTATACTTCGAATTATTTCTATCCCTATACAATAAAAATGCCATGTAAATAGTTGTTATACTGTATTGTGTTTTTTATTTGTGTTATTTTTATTGTCGTGTTGCTAATTTTTATTGTTTTTTTTTCTTAATATTTTTGATCCCTGTTTCTTTGAATCTGTGGATGATTCTGTAGTCTCCAATGGCTTGAAGATCTCGATGACAGAGATTGAGGTGACCACGGGACCTGGAAAGTGAGGAAAGAAATCCAGGGAAAAAGATGTCAAGCAAAGAATTGCCCCTTATTCTACATTAAACTCGGCCCAAATTTCAGACTGACTGACACCCAGAATATATAAAGACTTGTACAATACAATATTAAAGAGCCCAACATCTCAATTATAATGGGCTTGAACAGTTACTTTACAAAGGAAGACATACAAATTGTTAATATAGCCCGTGAAGAAGTATGACATTATTGATCACCAGGAAAAAGCAAATGAAAACTGCAGAGAGATACAACTACACAACCACCAGAATGGCAGATATTAAAAATACTGATAACAGGCCAGGCGCACTGGTTCACACCTGTAATCACAGCACGTTGGGAGGCCGAGGTGGGCAGATCATCCAAGGTCAGGAGTTCAAGACTAGCCTGGCCAACATGGAAAAACCCCATCTCTACTAAAAATACAAAAATTAGCTAGGCATGGTGGCAGGTGCCTGTAATCCCAGCTACTCGGGAGGCTGAGGCATCACTTGAACCCAGGAGGCAGAGGTTGCAGTGAGCCAAGATCATGCCACTACACTTCAGCCTGCATGACAAGAGTGAAACTCCGTCTCAAAAAAAAAAAAAAAAATTTACAGATAACAGCAAATGCTTGTTAGGATTCAAAACAATCAGAAATTGCACATATTTTGGGAGGCAATGTAAAATTAATCTTTTGGGAGATGATCTGGTGGTTTCTTAAGCAGTTAAACACATCAAGCAATTCTAATCATAGATATTTATTCCAGAGAAAAGAAAGCATATGCCTGCAAAAAGACTTTTATAAGTATGCTGCAGGATCTTTATTCATAAAAATATTTAAACAATTAAAATGTAAGTAAGCTTCCAAAGACATATATTCATGCAATAGAACATCACTCAGTAATAAAAAGGATCAAATGACTGATATGTGCATCAACATGGATGGATCTTAAAAACACTCTGCTCAAAGAATTGTAATGCAGAAGAGTACTTACCGTATGCTTCCATATATTTCATATTCTAAAATTGGTAAAATTTATGGTGGAAAAGTAGAACGGTGGTTGCCCCTGGGGGAAGGAGTTAGAGACTGACTGGGAAGTGTCATGAGGGAATTTGTGGGGGTAATGTTAATGTTCTGATGGATAAGTGGTAAGTAAAATAGCTAGATGGATGGCTAAGACATAAATGTTGCCAATTTTAGAATCTAAGCTGAGAATATATGGGTGACTATTGTATAATTCTTCCAACTCTTCTTTATGTTATACAATTTCAGGGCTAGGCACAGTGGCTTCTGCCTGTAATGCCAGCACTTTGGGAGGCCAAGGTGGGAGGATCACTTGAGGCCAGGAGCTTGAGACCAGCTGGGCAACATAGTGGGACCCCATCTTTGCAAAAAAAAAAATTAGCCAGGTGTGGTTGGGCACACCTATACTCCCAGCTACTTTGGAAGCTGAGATGGGAAGATGGCTTGAGCCCAGGTGGTCAAGGCCACAGTGAACTGTGATCATGCCACTGCACTCTAGCCTAGGTGACAAGCTGAGACCCTGTCTCAAAAAAATTTTTTTTGTAGTAAACTATTGAGAAAAACATAATTTTGAGTGAAAAATTTTAAAAGAGTTTTATAACACTATATATATATATATATATCTCTCTCCAAAATTCCATACATTTTGCCAAAGGACATACCAGCAATAGACACACGTTAAACAGATCCACCTGGCTACTGATGCAGCAGGGGAGAAAATGAGAGTGGGTAGTGGGGGATATAATGGAATAAATAAATGATATGGTTTGTTTTTTTCTTTTTCTTTTATTTTATGTATTATTTATTTATTTATTTATTTTGAGACAGAGTCTCGCTCTATCACCCAGGCTGGAGTGCAGTGGTGCCATCTTGGCTCACTGCAGACTCTGCCTCCTGGGTTTATGCCATTCTTCTGCCTCAGCCTCCTGAGTAGCTGGGACTACAGGCGCCCGCCACAACGCCCGGCTAATTTTTTTGTATTTTTAGTAAAGACCGGGTTTCACCGTGTTAGACAGGATGGTCTCGATCTCCTGACCTCATGATCCACCCACCTCGGCCTCCCACAGTGCTGGGATTACAGGCGTGAGCCACCGCACCCGGCCTTTATTTTTAATATGTATGCCCTCAAACATTCTCCTATTCAAATAAATATTTTTATGTTCACATTTTATTCAGCAGTTCTATGTAAACAAACTAGGAAGACGGTCTGTGGAAGTTTTATCTGTGTTGTTGCCAAAGGCTTGTAATATTTCTTGAAGAATATTTTCCAGAAATAATTTAGAAGTGATTCACAATTGAATCTTGTATGCCAAGAATACAGCACATGAACAAAACATTCTCTGACCGTGGATCAATCTTTTCATCTCAAAATTCCATAGATTATTTTTATATTTTATTACTACTTTTAATGTTGCAGACAATAATTAAAATGCAAAGCTTATTTTTTCATTCCTTTGAATTGACTCAATACTTTATTCTTCAGCCTTGCCATTAAAAAATTTCTCAATGTGTACAAGTGCATCTCTACAAGTCTCTTCCTCCTTTTACTCTTACTCTTCCTCCTCCTACTTCTCCTCCTCCTACACACCCTCGCCTTCCTCCCCTTTCTCCTCCAGCTTCTTCTCCTCCCTCCAATATGTGATTTTGCCCGTGAGGATAAATTGTTTATTCTCTCTTAATGATTTATTTGTTACCATCTGCTTCCTTCTCTAATCCTCATTTTTTCTCATTAGCTTATAAGATACACCTGATCAATATGCTTATATTCATTATAGTTTCTCATTATTTTTAGCCCTTCCCTCTAAGTTCTGAAAAAAGTTATATGCCATGTATTCAGTTTCCTTTGAAGCATATCATTGATTTTTTAAAATGGACTTTAAGAGCAGTTTTAGGTTTACAGAAAAATTGCAGAGAAAGTATTAATATTTCCCATATACTCTCCTTTCCCCTGCCCAGTTTCTTCTATTATTTGCATCTTGCATGTGTGTGACATATTTGTTACAACTAATGAACCAGTATCGATACATTATTACTAACTAAAGTCTGTGGTTTACATGAGGGCTTACTCTTTGTGTTGTACATTCCATGGGTTTTGACAAAGCATAATGTCCTGTATCCACCATACCATATCATACAGAATAGTGTCACTGCTTAAAAATACCTTGTGCTCTACCAATTAATCTCCCACCCCTGAACCTCTAACAACCACTGATAACTTTACTGACCTTTAGTTTTGCCTTTTCCAGATTATCATATAATTGAATTACAGTATGTAGCTTTGACAGACTAGCTTCTTTCCATTAACAATATGCATTTAAGGTTATTCCATGTGTTTTCATAACTTCATATCTGATTTCTTTTTATGGCTGAATAATACTCGATTGTATTGATGTACCACAGTTTGTTGGTCCTATATCATTTTTTTTTTTACAGATTTAAATATCACTCACATTCAGAAAAGTGTCTAAAATATAAATATACATGTGAAAGCATGAACATAAAATGAACAAAGCTGTATAATCACCACCCACAACAAAAAGTGAAGTATGATAGAGTTGCAAAAACCCCACTCTCACAGCATCATGATGCTTTCTTCCCCATGAAAAGAAACCACTACCCTAAGTTTTAAGATTCCCTTGCTTTTCTTTATATTTTTACTATTTAAATGTCCAAAATCATCCTACAGATGAATTTTGCATGTCTAATGAACTTTGTACCAATGGAATCACACTGCATCTACTGGGTTTCTCTAGTTATTTTGCTCAACATATTTATGGGAGTAATCATGGTGTTGCATGTACAGCTAAAGTTTGTTCAATGTCCTTGCTCTTACCTTGTGTAAATAACAAAAATATTTATCCATACTATCGATAGACATCTGGAGTATTCTCAGCAAGTCATTGTGATGAATGATGCTGTATGAACATTCTTATATGTGTATTTTGGTACACATTTCTTATGGGTTTATACACTGAGTAGATTTAAAGTGTCATAAGAAATGCTTTTCAAATCGGGCTCTACAATCCACCAGCCTTAGATTGTTGCATATAGTCGGAGGTATAGGTCAATTTCAGTTTTATTTCACAATACTCAATTTAACAGCAACATGTATTGAATATTTGCCCTGTTCCCATGGCGCTGCAGTGCCACATTTGTTGCAATTCTGAAGTCAACATGAGAGTGCATGTAAAATTTAAAAGATCTACCCATAAATTATTAAAATTAATTAGATTAGTTGGCAAGATTGAAGGATAAAGAAGCAAATGTGGTATTTAGTAGAAATGGTTGGGGTGAACATCATTATTTTCTTCCCCGTCGTAGAGGAAATGTTTTCAGTATTTCACTGTTCCTTTTGATATTTGTTGCCATTTTTGTAGATCTTTATTATTGCTTAGTTGCCTAAATTTTCTCGTGATGAATGGGTGATGAATTTAATCAAACTCTGTTTTTCAGTTTTTGATACCTAGGTCATGATGTGTTACCCTGTTATATATTGTTGGCGACATTTTGTTCAGGATTTTTGCAAGTTAGTATTTATGATGAGATAGACCTGTCATTTTCTTTTTATCTCTTTCTTTTTTCTTTTTTTCTTGAGATGGAGTCTCGCTCTATCACCCAGGCTAGAGTGCTAGAGTGCAGTGGCACCATTTCAGCTTACTGCGATCTCCGCCTCCCGGGTTCAAGCGATTCTCCTGCCTCAGCCTCCGGAGTAGCTGGGACTACAGGTGCGTGCCACCACGCCCCCCAAATTTTTTTTTTGCATTTTTAGTAGAGACGGGGTTTCACTGTATTAGCCAGGATGGTCTTGATCTGACCTCGTGATCCGCCTGCCTCTGTCTCCCAAAGTGCTGGGATTACAGGCCTGAGTCACCGCGCCCAGCCAGACCTGTCATTTTCTATTCTAATGAAGCCTCTCACAAATTGTGTCAGTGTTATTATAGTGGCCTCATAAAGTTAGTTGGAAAGTGTTTCCTATTTTGTTATTCTCAGGAATAATTTTAAGATGAACATGATTTCTTCTTTAAATATTTGGTAGAATTCACCGATGACACCAGATTTCAATGCCATACTCTTTTATCTGTGGCTTACTTAAAAGTGCTTTAATTAATTTCCAAACACAGTTTATAATTTAGGGTCCACTGAGGAGATAGAAACCTTACCAATTATTTGAAAAGAAAAATTCACGTATTACAGAGTTGGTAGCTAGATTTCTGAAAGAGCAGAAAAAGAACTCTAATATATGATAGAAGTAGCAACTGCTGGAAGTAGCACGTGCAGCAAGCAGCAACCACCTGAGGTCTGCGGAAACAAAGTGAAGAGACAGGAATTACTAAAACTTAGAAGTCTAGAGGAAGGTCATGCTCTTCTGAAACTCAGGCCTCTGAGGAGAGGCCAGTGTTGGCTGGTTCTGCTGTCTCTGAGCTCAGAAGCAGGGCCCTGCAGTTTCAGGACTTAGACAACTAAGGATCAGTCTTTGGGAAGTTGTTTAATAATGTTTACAAGGAGCCATGATGAAATTGGTTATTCAAGTGTTAGAAAAACTGCAAATTAGGCAGCTGCTACAAGAAAAAGTACTGTTGACTGGCAGGCACAGGATATAGTATATCTCCCTGCCCCCACCTCCCCTATACTCTTCTGCTAATAGTTGCCCAACACAGAACCAGATTGGGGGTGTGGAGGTCGGGAAAGATTGGCTGCAGATTCCGCCATTCCAGCCCCATAAAGCAGAGTGAAAAATGGTGGGTTTGGAGATGAGACAATATTTATTAAATGCACACATGAATCATTTAGTTGTGTTTTTATTGATTTCTAGCCAAATTTCATTGTATTCAAAAACATATTTAGTATTTCAGTGTTTTGAAATCCCTTATTATTTTACTCATTTGTACAAATCTTATGTGCTCTTGAAAAGATGTGCATTTTAGTTTTTGCTAGAATCTTTTGTTCCCCCAGCTTCATATAGGTGTCAAAAGTGCTGCAGAGCTTCTAGGCTTTTCAGATCCTAGACTAGACCATTCATCCCCAGGAGAAAAGTAGCCCCAAATGCATAACTGTCTCAACTGTTTCTGAATTTTGACCCACCATTTCTCCATTATCTTGTCTTTTGATGCCTTTTGACATTTAAAAAGTTTGCTAACTTTTCATCTGCCAGATGTTTGTTCCAAATCACTAGTTTTATTATTACTAGAAGTGGAAGTACACAAAGTATTATTCTGTCCCTTGTATTTTTAAATTTTCCTTTCATTTTATCAAAAAACAAAACAAAACAAAAAAACCCTTACCCATTATCAGATTGATCCTCTTTAATAGGTAAACCATATGTATTTTCAAAAACATTTCCTTGGAAAGGAGTTGTTAAGAATCAAATAGTCTCATCTCTTAATAGTGCCTTTTAAGCCACTGAGCATTTTCAGATTCCTTTTCTTGATTGAGTCAACCCCTTTACCGTCCTCCCTAAATCATCCTGTCCTCCATAAGACAACTTACAGTGTTTGCTATATCAAGAGCAGGGTGAAAATAGGTGATAGATTTTTCTCAAAGAAGAAAAAAATTTCAAGATTTTACAAGGGACGTATCCCTTCCCATAATAGTAACATTTTATCTGTATCACTACAGCCCTTCCATTTGGCTTATGACTCGCATTTCTTTCTTTCTTTTTTTTTTTTTTTTTTTGAGACGGAGTCTTGCTCTGTCGCCCAGGCTGGAGTGCAGTGGCACAATCTTGGCTCACTGCAAGCTCCGCCTCCCGGGTTCATGCCATTCTCCTGCCTCAGCCTTCTGTGTAGCTGGGACTACAGGTGGCCGCCACCGCACCCGGCTAATTTTTTGTATTTTTAGTAGAGACGGGGTTTCACCGTGTTAGCCAGAATGGTCTCGATCTCCTGACCTCGTGATCCTCCCATCTCGGCCTCCCAAAGTGCTGGGATTACAGGCGTGAGCCACCGCGCCCGGCCAGTGACTCGCATTTCATCATCAGTAGTTAAAGCAGAGGAAACGTGGGAACCGATTGCTGTTTCTGCTTATGGCCTCATCAACGGCTGCATCTGTTTTCTGTGGATTCTTGGCATCCACGTTCTTGTGGATCTTGCAACAAACACATTATGGTAGGTAGCAACAGCACTATCAGTTTCAGACGCATCCACACCAAAATGGAATAAAAAAGTAATCCAAAGAAAGGTTGAGATCCTGTATTCCTTAAATTCGGTGTCCAGTACAAGTCAGCCCAATTTCCTTTCAGTACCTGCATTTTTAGCGCACACATCGCTTCCGTTCTGTAATTCTTTTTTTTTTTCTTCCTGTATTGCAAGCTTCTCCGTTCTCTCCTTTATGGGATATTTTCTTGGTTGGTAGATAGGTAGGTAGATAAAGTCCGATTTGGTTGAGTTTATTTGGGTTTGTGTCGCTTTTGAAGAAAAAATAAATTTCAAACTCTAGGGGGAAGGCAGTAGAGCTGGACTAGCAGTAGAAAATTAGACGGCTAACCAAAAGAGAATAGTGACTATACAAATACTGACTATCCAAACGAGAAAGAGACGACTTAAGGGGAAGTGCTGCCCTGCAAGAAATTCCGGGAATTGTCCATAAGATCCACAGGGTCAGAGACACACGCGCCAGGAAAGGCGCCTTTCATGCACGGTCCGCTGGGGAAAATAGAGAAACATATATACGAGCTCTCTGTCTTTGGAAGCATTTCGGTTCCGGGAAGGGGGAGTTAAGGAATTCCTTTGGGATCCGCACACTCGAAATACGATCCGGGCTGTCAGCTTGGCAGCCTGCACTTGCGTCCCAGGCAGGCAGAGAGGTGGAGAGTTATTCTAGGAATTCTGGGAAGTGTAGTTTGGGAGCCCCGTGTAGTCGGGCAACTTCCGCTCTAGGAGGCTGAGGCCGGCTCCCTGATCCCGTCGGGAATTCTGGGAAGCGTAGTCCAGGAGGTCTCTGCAGGCAGAGCCACTTCCGCCCCAGGTACGCTAGGCCGCGGCCTTCGTTCCTCCCAGAAAGGTGAGCCCTCCCCGCCCTGCGTCCTGCTCCTTCTGTCCATACTGATGTTCCTTTTGCTGGGGGCCGGTAGCAACCGGGCAGTCGCTCTAGGGGAGGAGAATCCACTTGCGGCGAAGGGCGGGATTTGTGTTTTCTTGAATGAGCCTTCTCCAGTGTGGGGCGGCTGGCGCATCCCCACTTAGCGCTGGGAGTCCAGGATCCTACATCGCAGGGACTGGGGATCTCCTGGGTTCTGTGCTCCCCCAGCCCTTTCCCCTGGCCATCAGCCAGCTCTGCCACTTAATAGCAGTGTAATAACAGGCGCATATCTTAATCTCTCTGCCTATGTTTCTTTTTCTTAAAAAATGGTACTAATACCTATCTAATGGAGTTCTTTTGAGAGTTAAATAAAAAGAGTTAGAACAGAGCCTGACAGATGGTAAAAGATGGGTCTCTTGTTATTAGCACTTTTTCATTTTCTGAGAAGCACTCAGTTCCCTGAAAGCGTCTGTGAACCCAGGATGGGGTCAGAGCTCCAGCTGCAGAGTATCCCTGGCCCTTTTCTGATCAGTGAGAGATTTTTCTTTAGGAGAGGTTCACTCCCGGCTCTCTGGGTAGTCCGCTGTAATTCATGCAGCAGTGCTGATTTCTCCCATCCTCCTTTCCTTCTTTAGCCTTGACTTCTTGAAAAAGGCTGCAGGGAGAAGGAGAGAATGATCCTTTGGCAGTTGGCAGCGGAGTCTCACCTGAGTAGTACTTATCATCCTTTCTTTCCAGGGGAGACGATATTTCCTTCATTCCTTGGGCAATTCTGCTCGAAGATGCCCTGATAGTTGTTCAATAAATGCAGAAACGGATGAGGGAGTACTTGGGTATGAGTAATAAAGACAGTATTTAAACATTTAGTGTTGATTATTCTAAGAGTTTGATATGAATTAACGTATTTAATCCTCACAAGAGCCCTTTGAGGCTGGGTTGGGTACTACCATTTTCATCTTAAAGATAAGCAAACAGACACAGAGCATAGGCTGGTTTAGGTCACCCAGGTGGTAAGAGCCTGAGCTGGGATTTGAATTCAAATAGTTTCCATCCATTGCTTTAGTTCTTGATGTGTTTAGTATCAACTTCAGAAGACATGTTTGGATTTTTCTAGAGGACCCTGAAAGCGAAGTTAATGAGCTTTGAATTTTTGATGTCGTTTTAGTTATCTGTAATTTAATTTCACTTGAAATATTTATGGTTCACATTCTAATTATATAAATGATTGCATATTGTAAAAGATTAAGAAAGTATAGAAAGTGTAAAAGAAAAAAATTATGCTAACCACAAGCTATAACAATAACAATATTAATATTTCAATATTTTCCTCTTCGGTAGACTTCTTTTTGAATTTTTACCTATGTTTAACCAAATAAGCTTCATAGCTTTAATTTTCCCTTAAGTTTTTACTACGGAAATTTATAAGCATAGCCAAATGTAATATGACTAAAATAATTCTGTGGAAGCATCACCCAGCTTCAACCCTTGTTAACATTTGCCAATCTTGTATCAACGCCCCGTCCCTATTTTTTTGTTTCAGTATTTTAAAGCAAATCTCTAACATCGACTTAGTATAATATTGTTTGATTGATTGTCATAATTGTCAAACATTGAGGATCATAAATTGCTTATATCCAAGACCGTGAAAGGGAAATGCCAGCAGCTACTCTAAGGTTTTCATTCGTTGCAACTTACAGAATGGTCCTTACTTGGGAAAGCTAGGGGATGCAAGAGAGTTGTATATTGGAGAAGGATGGTGATGAATTTTGTGTTCCAGTATAGAGTTTGCCTTGCCTAAGTCTTGTAGCTCTTTGTTTCTTATTTCTCTGTATCTATATCTATACACTGAAAGTTCTTCTATTTCTAGGACCATGTCATATTTTTCTTTGTGTGCCCAGTACACCGTACAAGGTTGTTAAAGGTTTATGGTTAGAGTAGCTACTCAACAGACAGCTGGCATCAAGGATTTGCAGTGTAGAATTGGAATTAGGTATCAAAATAGAATAGGAATAACCCCTGGAGATATTCCTTAATCTCACTGAATATTGGTAGGTTATAGAATCCACCAACTATTTCAGAGTATTGAAGAGTTGAAGAACAATGATTGGTTATGTTTTGATAATCTAAAAAAAATTTCCTAAGAAACCAGTTGTTAGAAATGATAACATTGGCCGGGCGCGGTGGCTCACGCCTGTAATCCCAGCACTTTGGGAGGCCGAGGCGGGTGGATCACAAGGTCAGGAGATCGAGACCACGGTGAAACCCTGTCTCTACTAAAAATACAAAAAATTAGCCGGGCGCGGTTGTGGGCGCCTGTAGTCCCAGCTACTCGGGAGGCTGAGGCAGGAGAATGGCGTGAACCCGGGAGGCGGAGCTTGCAGTGAGCCGAGATTGCGCCACTGCACTCCAGCCTGGGCGACAGAGCGAGACTCCGTCTCAAAAAAAAAAAAAAAAAAAAGAAATGATAACATTTATAGACCATGCCTTATAACTGAGGTCGTGTTTCCAGGTTTTTAAAACAAGTTTTTAAAAAATGTTTCTACAGTAAAATTGGCTATTTTGTTATTTTTGGTGTACAATTCTATTAAACACAGGTATAGTTTGTATAACAACTACCATAGTCAGAAAAAGAACAGTTCTGTCACCCCAAAAACTCCCCTCATGTCTTCCCTCATAATCACCCCTCACCATATCTGTAACCACTGGCAACTACCATCACCACTAAAACTCTATTTTTGTCTTTTTGAGAATGTCATGTAAATGAACTGATGCTGTATGTAAAATTTGAGACCGGATTCTTTTACTTAGCAAATTGCTCTTGACATTCATCCAAGTTGTTGTATGTATCAATACTTCATTTCTGTTTACTTCTGTTTAACAGAAGTATCCACTTTATGCATATATCACAGTTTATCTATTCACTGGTTGATAGACTTTTTCCCCCACTTTTTGGCATTTATGAAGAGAGCTGATATAAACATTCATGTACAGTTTTTTTTGTGCTTATTTCTGTAGGGTATGAAGCCAGGAGTGGGGTTACTGAGTCATATGGAAAATGTATGTTTAAGAAACTGCCAAACTGTAGTATCTGTACCATTTTGCATTCCCACTAATGATGTAGAAAGTTCCAGTTTATTTACATCTTCATCAGCACTTAGTATTTTTCTTATTTTTTTTTTAAATTTTAGCCATTCTAAGCATTGTGACTTTAATTTACTTTTCCCTAATGGCTAATGGTGTTCAGCAGATATTTTTGTTGTTGTTGTTTCTTTGCCAGCCTTATATCTTCTTTGCTGTAGTGTCTGTATGCATGCTTTGCCCAGTTTTACATTGGGTTATATTTTTCCTATTGTTGATTTTTGAGAGCTATTTATATATTCTGGATGTAAGTCCTTTGTTGGATGTGTGATTTGCAAATATTTCTTCTCAGCCTGTAGCTTGTCTTTTCATTCTCTTAATAGTGTCTTTACAAAAGTTTCTAATTTTAATGACATCTGATTTATCAATGTTATCTTTTTTGGATTGTGCTTTTGATGTCATCTCTAAGAAGCCTGCCTAGCCGCAGGTCATGAAGATTTTCTCTTGTTCTAGAAGTTTTACGGTTTTACACTTAAATCTGTGATCCATTTTGAGTTAACTTTTTTATAATATGTGATGGTTAAGTTGGGGTATATTTCTTTACATATGAATGACCAACCACCCCAACACCACTTGTTCGGGTTTATTTCTGTACCGTGTTCTGCTAAATTGATCTATGTGTATATCTCTTCACCAGTACCAAGATATCATATTTACTGTAGCTTGATAGTAAATCTTAAGACTGGATAGTTTGATTCCTCCCAATTTATTCTTTTTTTCCAAAATTGTTTTTAGCGATTCTGGTTCCTTTGCCTTTCCATATGCATTTTAGAATTGGCTTATTTACATCTACCAAATATTTAGCTGGGATTTTCATTGACATTGTGTTAAATCAGTAGATCTGTGTTTATCACATTGAGTTTTCCAGTTCATGAATATAACATGTCCCTTCATTTAAGTGTTCTTTAATTTCTTGCATTAGTGTTTCATGATTTTCTGAATACAGATCTACACGTTTTGTTTAGACATATGTTACATTACATAATGTATAATTTATTCTTCTAGAGCTATTTTAAATCATATTGTTTTAAAATTTTGGTTTCCGGCCGGGTGCAGTGGCTCACGCCTGTAATCCCAGCACTTTGGGAGGCTGAGGCAGGTGGATCATGAGGTCAGGAGATTGAGACCATCCTGGCTAACATGGTGAAACCCCGTCTCCACTAAAAAATACAAAAAAATTAGCCGGTACTGGTGATGGTCGCCTGTAGTCCCAGCTACTCGGGAGGCTGAGGCAGGAGAATGGCGTGAACCCAAGAGGCGGAGCTTGCAGTGAGCTGAGATTGGGCCACTGCACTCCAGCCTGGGCAACAGAGCAAGACTCCGTCTCAAAAATAATAATAATAATAAAAAAATAAAAATTTTGGTTTCCAGTTGTACATTGTTAGTGTATAGAAACACACCTGATTTTTGTGCGTTGACCTTGTATTCTCTGGTGTTGCTATACTCACTAGAAATTTTTGTTTTTTGGTAGATTCCTTGGGATTTTCTGTAGAGACACATGTTGTGTATTATTAATAGGGTCAGTTTGACTTCTTCCTTTCTAATCTGTATTCCTTTCTAATCTAATCTTTTTCTTGCCTCACTACACTGGCTGATTTTCAGTACAGTGTTGAATAGGTATGTCAAGAGTACACATCTCTGCCTTGTTTCTGATCATAGGGGAAAGCATTTTTATAAGTTCCATTATATTTTTAGTCTGCGAAAGTTCTGTCATGAGTGGATGTTGTATTTTGTCAAATGTTTTTTCTGCTTCACTTTTACTGGAGCTGGTGATTGTTGTGCACTTAAAAGTTTGACAACTACCTGTAGAACAGCCTTATTTAATTTTTTAACATTTGTTGTTTAACTTATCTACTTATGGAGAATTTATTCTTTTTGGTGTACATTTCTGAGTTTTGACAATTGCATTGTCATGTAGACTTCACCACCACAATCAAGATTCACTAGAGTTCCATTGCCCAGAAACATGCCCTTGTGGTACCTTTTTGTAGTCAAACTCTTCCCCAGCTCTTAACCCCAGGAAACCCCTGGTTTACTCCCCAACCCCATTGCCTTTTCCGTAACATCACATGAACGAATCAATGCAGTATGTAGAATTGTGAGTGATGTTTTTCATTTTTCTCTTTGATTTCTCTCATCAGTATTTTGTGTTTGTGTCTTTCAAGGAATTAAACCATTTCATCTATCACTTTGAATTCATTAATGTGCATTCATTTATATTTCTAATGCCTGTTAAGTCTGTAGTGATATCTCTTCTTTCATTCTCGATTTTGGTAATTTGTGTCTTTTTTGTTCTTCATCTAGAGTTTAATTTTTACTAGTCTTTGCAAAGAATCCCCTGTGGGTTGAATTAATTTTGTCCAGGAGCCGGCAAACCTGTTTTTTGAGGCCCAGACTGTAAATATTTCCGTTTTTCCAGTTAACTAGAACTATCAGTACTATTATTTAGGTATTTATATAATGAGAGGAAACTTTAATTGACAAAATTTAAGATATAATGATTGAGTACAACTTAATTGAAGTTCAAGGCTGCTATTCCCTGTCATCAAAATTGACTGTAAATGTTCATCTGTTAATGCTGATTTGTAATGAGATTTTATGTATTTTATCTTTGAAAAGAACTTTTTTAAACAAATAGGTCCTACCAAGTACTGATACTAATCCACAAGCAAATGATTTCAATTGTGAATATTAATGAGTTGAAAGATGTGGTAAACTGAATAATGACTCCCTAAATATATTCATATCCTAATTTCCAGAGCTTGTGAATGTTACTTCACATGGTATGAGAGATTTACTGGTGTGATTAAACTTATGGATTTTAAGATGTGTAGTTTATCCTGGATTATCTGGTTGGGCCCAGTGTAATTACAAGGATTCTTATAAGAGAAAAGCAGAAGGATCACAGTTAGAAGAAAGTGACATGATTAACAGAAGCAGAAATTGGAGTGCTGCAGCCATAAGCCGAGGAATTCCAGCAGCCTCTAGAAATTAGAAAAGGCAAGGAAATGGATTCCGGTGAGAAGCAACCAGTCCTGCTGACACCTTGACTTTAACCCAAGGAAACTGATTTTAGACTTCTGATCTCCATAACTAATAAAGAATAAATTGCATTATTTTAAGTCACCAAGTTTGTGGTAATTTATTATAGCAGCAATAGAAACTAATACAGAAGACATTTAAAGAATTCTTGTAGACTCTTGATATTTACCTTTTAGTTTGTCACTACATTTCAGAATAATCACTTCCAGTGGAAGGTTGGGAGAATTATGCAGTGTGCAGTGAAATGGACTTTGAAATGTGGAAAGGTCCTTTGCACTTGCATCAAGGTCTGAAAACACTGTTACAATTCTGAAGTTTGGGCTCAGATAATATATATGCTACAAATTTATGTGAGAATTGAGATAACAACTTTTGACAGCACTGGAAATTTGTAAAGTAGCTTAGCATTACCTGTGATTCAGACATTAATTGTCTTTGAAATAATTCTCCTACACTGTATGCTTCACAAATAAGTACTGTTTTGCCTTCTAATTTTAGATTGAATTCATTAAGAAACATTATCAAGTCTGCAGCTAAAGCTAATTTCCAATGTCACTCACGCTTGAGGGAAGTTCTTACTCAGAAATATTTCAGTCTCAGCCTTGAGATTTAAAAAAAATCACAATAAAACTTTATTGCTGCTCAGACATTGAACTCTCATGTGGTAGGGCAAGTCAGGATTTTTCTACTTCTCATGAAATTCATGAAACTGATGATGGTTAAATCTTTGAGTTTGAATGAAGTTCACTGTTGCCATTATTGGTTCAATAGCACATGATAGATTAAAATATTCTCTGCAGAGTACCTGCTGATGAATAATACAATGAGTAACCATAGGCTTTAAATACACGTTTTTATAAATCCAACCTCTGCCTCTTTCTGCTCCAACATATCTTTTACCACTATCAATTTTAACACATCATTTAAAACTGCCTCAGGTTTACTGAATTAATATTTGCACCTTCTTCGGTAATATTTTCACCTGTGGTTGTTCCATATAGACTGTTCCTAGAGGCTAATTATTCAACCCCTCAAACTTGGCATTGATTCCTTAAATACACAACATCTGAGCAACATTAGTAACATCTGTGAAATCATCAAGAGCCAAATAAAATTTATCAGAATCATTTCCCTTGTATTTTAATGGTCCATAATGTTGTTCCCATTGTCCTCAACTCTTAGAGCAGTTGGTCTTGCCCAAAGTCTAATAATTGTAAACAAATTTATTTTATCTGGACACATTTTTTTTCCTTCTACAATCAAACATGATTTAATTAACTCATCACTGGTAAATTACTTTCCTTGCTTGGGGCAGAAATAGAAGCTGAATATCGATTAAACTTACCAAACTTGAAGATCTTGAAGCAAAAGACTGTAGTATCTAAAGATTTTTAAAGTGCCCAAGTGGAATAATTAGCAAATCATTACTGAAAGATAACTCACTGACATTTTCTGACATTTAATTATGTTTAAGATCTGAAATAATGGGATGCGCTATATTGACAATGAAAAAATAGATTTCAAAAGGTTGCATGCTTCAGTGTAATTTATTTTAGTGTCTGAAAAATTGGTTTTATCCAAAAATAGTTTGTCTTTTAAAATGGCCAGTGCTAGCAATTAAAATGCAAATAAAAGCCACTGGTTTACTTACATGTGAAACATATTGAGCAGATCTGCATTAGAAATGGAAAGGCTTTCAAATCTGCCTTAAACGTGTTGCACTTTTGATACCATTTTCTGTACTCGCTCATTAGAAAATATCTTACATAGTTTGGGATTGTGGTTAATTAAAACAGGAAAAAAGAAAAGAAACTGAATATCTGAATATCGAAATGTACTGTAGTTGCTACCTCATTTTCATTTTTTTTGTGTGTGAAAAAATTCTGCTCTGATGAGACATTTTATTTAAAATTTTCTACTTTTTCTGACCATTTATTGTGAATTGAGACTATTGTGATGAGTGCTTAGTGTGACAGTGTTGACATATGTCTGATTATTTTAGCATAGATATGTTGTCACTGCATAGGAAGCACAATAAGCATGATAAGCTTTGTCATCTAATTCATTAACAAAATATTTCACCTCCATTGTGCCTTCAAAGTGTAACAAAGTATGTTTTTCTGGTTTTTTTTTTTTTTTTTTTTTTCTTGTTTGGCTTGATAAGCGTGTACTAGTAATACAGAAATTAAAGTGTAGTGGTACAGCAATACATATGGTACTTGAAATGCTGTTCAATTAATGGCATTTAACCCAATTGAGTTAACCTAATGCTGAGTCACTGTGGTTTAAATTATGCTTAGCAACAATATGAAGAAATGAGAGTGCCACCTATGGTCTCTGTTATAACTACATAGCCCTGCTGCTGTAATGCAAAAGCAGTCATAGGCTGTACATAAACAAATGAGCATGACTGTGTTACAGTAAAACTTTATGGACACTGAAATTTGAGTTTCATGTAATTGTCACATCACAAAATAATCTTTTTAGGATTTTTTTTCAACCGTTAAAAAGTAAAATTCTTAGCTTACATCCTGTACAAAAACAAGCAGTGGGCTGGATTTGGCCCAGCCGTATTTTGCTAGGCTTGATTTTGTCTAGTGTTTTTGTGTTTTCAATGTCATTGATTTCTGTCTTAGGTTTATTATATTCTTTTTTCTGTTTGCCTTTAAGACCTCTTTTCTAATATATGCATCATTGCTACACATTTCTTTATAATACCTGCTTTAGCTGTATCTCTTACATTTTGATATGTTGCATTTCAGTCTTGATTCCATTTAAAATATGCTCTAATTTATTTTCTAAAAAGTATTTCCACTTCACTGCATCTAATATCTTTTGTAACTAATTTCATTGGTTGCTTAGAAGTATGCTGCTTAATTTCCAAACATTTGGAGATTGTCCAGATATCCTTTTCTTGTTCATTTCTACTTTAAATCTATTATAGTTAGAGAAAACACTTTGTCTGATTTGAATTCTTAGGAAATTAAGATTTGTTTTATGAAAAAGATAACATCTGAGGTAAAAAAAAATTATTCAATGGGCTCAGTAGCAGACTGGAGATGACAGAAGAAAGAATCAGTGAACTTGAAGACAGATTAGTATAAAAATGCTATTTAAGCAACAGAGAGAAAAAAACATTGAAAAAAAAAAAAACGAGCAGAGCCTTTGGAACCTGTGGGACGATATCAGAAGTCGAATACTCCTGTCTTTGGAGTCTCAGGAGGGGAGGAGAGAAATGTTTATTTGGAAGTACTAGCTGAAAATTGCCCAGATTTGGTGAGAGACATAAATTTACAGATTCCAGAAACTCATTGAATACCAAATACGATAAACTCAGAGAAAATCACTTCTGGATACATCATAATCAAACTTCTGAAAATTAAAAATAAACAAAAATTCTTGAATATAGCTAGAGAAAATGACACATTATATATCTGGTAGAACAATGATTCAGATATATGTAGATTTCTCATGGGAAGCCATGGAGGCCAGAAAACTTTGGAACATCATCTTTAAGATTCTTAAAGGAGTTGTCGGTACAAAATTCTATATCCAAGGAAAATGTCCTTCAGGAATGAAGGGAAAAAATGCCACACCTGTGCTAAAAGGAGCACTAAAGGAAGTTCTTTAGGCTGAATAGAAATGATGCTAAATGGAAACTAGGAACTTCAGAAATGATGAAACAGCACCAGAAATACTAAGTTTTTTGGCAAATATAAAATAGTTTTTCTACTCTTTAAAATATGCATGACTTTAAATAGAAATTATAACTTTCTTGACTAGAGGTTTATGTTATATAGAGTAGTATATACAAATGAAACAAAGTGGGGAGGTAAAGGGAACTATTTGTTGGTAAGGCATCTGTATTTTACAAAAAGTAGTAAAACAGTAATGCTAAATACACTGTGAAAGATTAGATATGTATATTACAACCCTGGAGCAACCACTGGAAAAAAAAAAAAAAAGGACATGTAGCCAAAAGCTAATAGATAAAATGAATGGAATAGTAAATAAAAACAAAACAAACAAACAAAAAATCAAATACCCAAAAGAAGGCAGAAAAAGGAGTAATAGAGGGACAAAATCAGGGAAGACAAACAGGAAAAAAGATAATGGTATACAGAAATCCAGCTATATCAGTAATTATAGGAAATGCTAATGGCCTGAATACATCAATTAAAAGAGATTGTAAGATTGGATAAAAAGCAAGAACCAAGTATATGCGGTCTGAAAGAACTCCATTTAAATACAAGGGCATAATTAGTTTGAAAGTTAAAAAGAGAAAAGGAGCTATACTACGGAGTGGCTATATTAATATCAAAGACTTCAGACCACGGGCAGGGATGCCGAGGGACACTATGCCAAGGGTCAGTTCCCCAAGTAGACGTAACAATCCTAAATGTGTACCCCCAAAACAACAGTTACATGAAGAAAAACTGACAGAATTAAAAGAAACAATAGAGAAACCCACAGTTCTATGTAGAAATCTCAACACTCTTTTACCAATAATCGGAACAAGAAGACTGAAAACCAGGAAGGATTCAAAAGACCTGAATAATGCTATCAACATCTTGACCTCATTGACATTTGTAGAGCACTCTATCACTAACAGAATGCACACTGTTTTCATGTGCTTCAGGTTTGATTGTTTCTGCTGACCTGTCTTTGAGCTCGCCGATGCTTCTGCTGCTTATTTCTGATCTGTCTTTCCCATTTGGCTACAGATTTCTGTGTAGTGGGAACTGTGTCAAATTCTCCATTTGCTTATAACCAAACATAGGGATTGGCAGAGAGGAATTATTTGGTACCTGTCTGTGGTTGGTGCAGCTTTCCAGCAGGCAGCAGGAATAGGGACCTTCAACTCAGTGAGAGTGTATTCAAATTTTCTGAAAATAGATGTAGGAGAAATAAAAGATGTGAATATTCTCTGTCCCTTATCTCTGATCAGTTTTGGTGGGATGCTGAAGCCACCCACCAAATGATTTATTTCATAGTGATAACAATGAGGATGGTAGTAACAACGGCTAACGTTGATCAGATTTTATTACCACTCACACTGACTTTCTAATATTATGATGTATGATGAATAGTATGATGTATTATGATGTATTGAACTCATTTATCTCACATAACAACCCAACTTTTATCTTCATTTTACAGATGAAGAACAGAGGCATTGAGAGGTTAATTAATGTGTGTCAGTTTATGCTGCCAGTAAGTGGTGGAGTCAGGATTAAAGCTTGGCAGCTTGATTCTGTAGCCTGGGCTCTTGGCCAAAGCATTCTGCTTTCATTAGGCTGGCGAAATGGGCTTTAGGAGCTAATAATCCTGCAGCAAAACCTTCTTAAAGGTATCATAGAGCAGAGCACATACAAGCTCAGTGTTAAAAGCTAAGGGGATCTGTGATGCAGGTGGGCAAATTGCCTGTGGCTTGTTTTTGTGTGTCTCCTCTTCAGCTAAGAATGGTTTTTACATTTGAAGGGTTGTAAAAAGAAAGAACAATATTGCGCAGAGACAGCATGTGACCCACAAAGCCTGAAATACTCACTATCTGTCCATTTTACGAAAGCTTTCCAACCCCGGCTCTAAGTGAAAAGAGGAGTACAGGAGGTATGGCACATGCAAGGGCCTGGAGACGTTTTTATGAGATCAAGTGATTTACACGGCTGGAGATCAAAGGGGAGAGAAGATTTGCAGAGAACATGAGCAGACAGACATGAAAGATTCCTGTGTGGCTTGCTAAGAATCTAGACTTTATCCCAAAGGCAGCTATGCAAATGTTTTAACCAAGAAAGCAACATAATCAGGCTTTAATTCTATCAAACATGAAGAAGCAACAATAGTCTATAGGATGGCCACTGTGTGACTTCATATTTAACAAGAATTCCCTTTTCTTTTGAATTCTCAAAGTCCCTTGGCTGATTAGTGACCCCGTGCTTGATAAAGGTGATCAGAGAGGTCTAAACTGGAAGGCTATCTTCACACAGAGTGCATGCCTGCAGACATCTACAGTGCATGTTACTGCTCCTTCCTCTTAGCGACAGCTCCAAGAGTATCTTTTAAAAGAGAGAAATGGGGATCTGGGAATCAAGAGGTCTGGCTCCCAGGCCCTTCTCTGTTCCTGGCTTGAATGTTCTCTGACAATTTTCTTGAGAGGCCAAATGGCCTAGTGGTTAATTGCATGGACTTATCCTGCAGACTGCCTCTATTTATGTCCCGGTCTGTGGTTTGCAATCCTCTCTGCACACTGTAGTCATCTGGGGAATTTCATAAAAACTCTTCTTCCACAGATCCTCATTTATGGATCCTGGACTTGGGTCTGGGCGTTGGTATTCTTTTTTAAACCTCCCCATTGATACTGGTTAGCTGGCAGCTTAAGAGCCACTGTCCTAGTAATTGAGAACACAGACCCTGGGCTAATAGTCCTGGCTGTTCTGCTAGCTAAAATGGCAAAGCCGCTTAAAATATTGATGCCTCAGTATTCTCAACTGTAAAAGGAGTTACAAATTGTCCCAACTTCTTGGGTGGTTGTGGGATTAACTGAGGGAGTTAGTTCCTCTAAAGCATATGCGTTGGTCTTCTCACCACATTTTCTGCCTCCTCTCTTGCCCTAGATACCCACTAACTCTCATTCTGTTTCAATAGTCTGATGACTCCTTTCTCTTTGAGCGGCAAATATAGGTCAGTCAGCTTCCAACACTAAGATAGCCCTCATTTTCTCCATCCTCATCCATCCTCCCTCATCATGTATGGGTTTGAGGGCCCTTCCATGCTCTCTCAAAGGACTCCATGCACCCTCTACCCTGGCATCTATCTGGGCACTATATCCCTTTTAGAAGGTGATCCATAAATACTGGATAAGTGAAAGAAACCTCAGCTCTTTTACTGCTGAAGGCTAGATGTTCTCATCACCAATGAGATTTTGTCATAGCTAGACAGAGGATCACATTGTTGTTTAAGAAACGTAGTAGTCTCACAGGTTTCATTAGTCTTTTGTTGTACCCTGTGGGAAAAGGGATGTACCACTGAACTTCCCCTGAGCTCAGGAGGAGTATTTACTAGCCACTGTATTTTTCATAAGGGTGGTCTCGATGTATATAGTATATACCGTGGCAACAAATAAAAGTAAGAAGCCAGAGCTACAGACATTCCAGAAGTTAGGGGTGACTTTCCCGGGACAGAGCAGTAATCTCTGCTGTCCAGATGTCTTACAAAATACATTTCCCAGGGCAATTTTGTGATACAGAATACTATCTGCATCTCTGTAGTTGCAAGGAAATAGAGATCCCTGGTGTAGTTATAATGGGTTTCCTCTGTACACACAGATAATCCTAATAACAATCATATATTGTTGGCACTGTATGGTCTGGATTTTGCAGATGACAGAACTGAAACATTAGAAAGGTTCATGAATTTAACCATGGTTACTCAGAAAGTATAGAGTAGCACCGGGTTTTCAACATAGACATTTTGTTCCCAGAGTCCACTTTTAACCGGTACGTGACATGCCACTGCCTCTCCTTTCCCACCTCTCCCAGGATCAGAATGAGCATGCTGGGAGCTGTAAGGCATGTGAGGCTACTGGGTACAGCTGTGCAGGTTGCTCCATGCATGAGGGCACCCTGCCAGGAGGGCCACGTGGTAGCTGGAATCCAGCCCATGCTACCTGCTCCTTAACGCAGGTGTGTGGCCACATCTGCTGGGGGACGGGACACCTTTTTCTAATTTGCACAAAGATACATTTCCCTTTTAATCGTGGCTTCTTTCGTATTACCCTGTTCTCCCTTCTCAGGTCTCTGCCTTTCTCTAGAACAAGAAAGAGAAAAATGACCAAATTCCAGGTGAGCTGGTTTTCATTTCCGCTATTTTACATGTGACCTCATTTTGCAGTGAGTGGACACATCTTTTTCCCCCTTCTTTGCCAAGGGTAAAGAATGACAACAGGCATTTAGTGTCATTTATGTATCAGGCTCTTGCTTTTGCTTTTGTCCTTTTCTAAAATTTCCTTTTAGTTGTAAATGGGTTTTATTATTTATTTCATAAATAATAGTACAAAAAAAGAATAGAAATTTTAAAATCCTACACCTTATTACCCTGCTTACAAATCTGTTTTTGTCCGTGGTCATTTTTTTAAATATAACTAGTCTTGCAGTAATATATAACAATTTTGAATTAGGCTTTTTATCTGCATAAAATAATAGCAGTTAATTTTTATCATCTAATATTATTGAAGTAAACTGTTGTTATCCCTCTCCCCCCCTTTTCTTTTTCTTTTTCTTTCTTTTTTTTTTTTTTTTTCTTCAGTTGAGATGGAGTCTCGCTCTGTGGTCCAGGCTGGAATGCAGTAGCGTGATCTTGGCTCACTGCAACCTCCATCTCCTGGATTCAAGCAGTTCCCTGCCTCAGCCTCCCAAGTAGCTGGGATTACAGGCGCCTGCCACTACACCCAGCTAATTTTTTGTATTTTTAGTAGAGACGGGGTTTCACTGTCTTGGTCAGGCTGGTCTTGAACTCCTGACCTTGTGATCCATACACCTCGGCCTCCCAAAGTGCTGGGATTACAGACTTAAGCCACCGTGCCCGGCTCTTTTCTTTAAATTATTTCCAACTCACAAGCTTTTAAGTTCCTGAGGATTCTTGCAGTTTTACATTGCAGTTATCAGTTTTCCTACAAATAATCTTGACTCAAAAAGCAATCTGAGAGAATTTTGATATTATTTGTCCATAATGTTCTAGGGACTCCAAACTAAAAATATTTTCTCCAAAGTGATGTCTCAGGTGGAATACACAAAATATGGTTTTGTCTAACAAGATTATATTGAAGCTAAAGTTGGGGGAAAAAATAGATGTTTTTGGACAAGAAGAGCTGGATTCTTCTTAGTACCTGTAGCTATGTGTTTATATATGTTTGTATGTCTGTGTGTGTTTCATTATTAATTTTATTAGAGCAATACAGGCTCTTAAAGTTTTTAGTCATACCATAGGATGTATAGGCACTTTGCATCTGTCACACTATTCATGGCCCCAGATGACTGTTAGAGGGGGACCGTAGAGTCATTTGCACTGTTACCTTGAAGATAAGAGGTTCATGTTCATACAGGAAGATAAGCATCTGGCCAACTCTAAAGCCTTTGCCTTCTGGGTCAAGAGTTTCAGGCATATCACTGGGGTGGAAAGACTGACAAAAAAGCAAAGCAAATCAAACCAAAGCAGAGTTCTGCATTTAGAGCTGAAGTTGTTGTGCTCAGAACTGCAGCCAGAAGAAATATGGGAATGAACAGTTGTTCATTTAAAAATTTAAAATTATCCTACAGCAAAAAGTTGCAAGACAGCAAAGTGGAATGAAAAATATTTACAATGTCCATGGAAGAAAAGACCTCATTGTCCCCCAAATGAATTATTATTACAAAACAAGAAATAGAGATGAACAGCAAATGTGTGCAAAGAGAATGAACTTTATTACTAATAAGTTTGTGAGAATTTTTTTAATAACTGGTTTTTACTTCCCACATTTACTTGTGAGATTATGAAAGGTTTTTTTTAAAAGCTTTCATATCCAGTGTTGACTAGGATTTATACTTTCTTGGAAGAAGGCTAAGATGGAAGGCAAAAATCTGTCTTGGGAAAACACCTGCCATTATGATTTCAGAACTTTAAAGGTCATTATTCTTCAGCATTGCCATTTTTACTTTTTGCTATTTATTTTGAGGAGATAATCAACAGAATTCCAGAGGCTAACATCAATGCAAAAGGTTGTTTTTGCAACATTGTTCGTATAGGTAACCTCAAACTAAGTATGCTTTAGTTGGATCAAATCATTATATTCTAGACCATTAGTTTTCTGAATTACTTTGCAGCCCAGAAATGGGATAGAAGATACGATGAAAATATTAATAATGTAGCTAACATTTGTTGGGTACTTACTGTGTGCCAGGCACTGCTTTTCAATGCTTTACATGTGGTCATTCATTTTATTACTAGGACTTTATGGGATAAGTTTCACCATACAAATGAGAAGGAAGGAAACTTGTCCAAGATCATAGAGCTAGCATTGGGCAGAGCGCCCAGATCCAGACACAGGCAGTCAGGCTCCAGAGCTGTGCCCATCACTGCAACAGTCTCCAGATGAGCACAGAGGATGAGCTAGATATTTGAGCGGTAAGGATGACTGATACCCTGTAAATCTGGCAAATTAAATAAGTGATGTGTGTGTGTAAATGAGGAGAAACAGGTAGCATCAGTCACTGTTAGAACGAAAGCTTTTGTGGAGCAAATGACATTATTAATACAATTTAAAATATTGGTAACCTAGGGTGCAACAGAGTTCCAGAGGCTTACTTATAAGTGCTAACCAAAGGAAGTAATTTTAAAGTGTAAGGATTTCTTTTCTTGCAGCCCTTTTGGTGAGTGGTATTAGCATTAAAGAAGGCAAACAGAAGAGAACTGCAAATTTGATTCAAGTTGCCCAGACTCCAGAACAGCTTCCCATCCTTTACACCTTCTCAGCACTGCCCTTCTTCTGTAAACTTAGTATGTGTGTGTTTGGTATGGTAGGAGATGGTGACATTCAAGGATGTTGCTGTGGTCTTCACCGAGGAGGAGCTGGGGCTGCTGGACTCTGTCCAGAGGAAACTGTACCGAGATGTGATGCTGGAGAACTTCAGAAACCTGCTCTTAGTAGGTGAGGATAGGTGCTCTTGGTAACTCAACGGCAGTCTCCTGGGGTGTCTTTGTGTGCTCAATTGTTAGAAACTCTGAAGCCCCTGAAATTATTCTCTGAGATTGGGTGCCTGAGAGTCCTAATAATCCCTGTGCAGCGCAGACAAGGTGTTTCTGACGGTTCTTTCCAGTCTATCCTTGGAATAGTAAATATGGTCCTGCTTCATTGATTTGCCATCTAACAGTTTAGTAAGTTATTTCAGATTAGTAAGTTTTTTTTTCAGGGCACCAGTAACTGTTGATGAACTTGACTTTTTAGAGCGGTTTTTTAAAAAAATAATGTATTTGTAAATAACTTTAAACTCACCGAAAACTTACAAAAGGACAAGAATACCCATATAGATTCACCGAGATTCTACCTAGATTCACCTCTAATAACATTTTACCCTATTTGCTCTATCATTTATGTTCATGTTCTTTCTCTCTCCATACATACTTATGTATGTATATGAAAAAATATATATAGTCATTAATATCTTTTTCTGAACCACTTGAGGGTAGTGAATATACCATGGCTGTTTTTCTCTAAATATTTCAGTGTATATGCAGAGTTCAGGAGTCCCCAAGTTCCCTCTTACCTCTGATACCAATTGCAAGATTAGGAGTCCCCAAGACCCAAGAGTATTGAGCCCCACACTCAGGCTCAATAATTCGCTAGAAGGACTCACAGAACTCACTGAAAGCAGTTGTCACGGTTAATGATTCATTATAGGGAAAGGAATCAGATTGAAGTCAGCTTAGGGAAGAGGCCCAGGGAGCAGAGTCCATGAGTGTTCCAGGTGTCAGCTTCCATTTGTCATCTTCAGTGGAGTTGTGGACAGCACTGACTCTTCCAAGCAGCGATGTGTGACAATACACAAGGAGCATTGGCAGCCAGAGAGGCTCATTCGAGCCTTGGTGTCCAGAGTTTTTGTTGGAGCTTAGTTCCCTAGATATGATTGACCACCTGGGTGGCTGCTCTTAGATTCCAGTTTCTCCAGAGATTAAGCTAATAACACGTGGCTCAAAGCCCCCACTGTAAATCAGTTGTTTAATTATCTGGTGTGTGGCCCAAGGCTTCTGGGTAAACAAAAGACACTCTAATTGGGCAGAATATTCCAGGGACTTAGAGATTACCTTCCAGAAGCCAAGGCAAAATCCAGATCTCTCTTTGGACAAGATTAATTCTTTCCTTTACTGCACAGTCTGTTTTAGAAAAAGAGGAATATTCTCTTACCTATTCTCAGGACAGATATAATGCTTTTATCTTATCATTTATGCTGTAACGTTATCCATAAAGCCATTTATATATATATTTTATATATGTATCAATTTTTTTTTTCTTTTGAGACAGAGTCTCACTCTGTTGCCCAGGCTGGAGTGCAGTAGTGCAATCTCAGCTCACTGAAACCTCTGCCTCCCAGGTTCAAGTGATTTTTGTGTCTCAGCCACCTATAGCTGAGATTACAGGCATCTACTACCACGCCCAGCTAATTTTTATGTTTTTAGTAGAGATGAGGTTTCACCATGTTGGCCACGCTGGTCTCAAACTCCTGGCCTCAGGTGATCTGACCTCCTCGGCCTCCCAAAGTGCTGGGATTACAGGCATGAGCCACCGCGCCCGGCCTAATTTTATTCTTTAAAGCTTGTTTTTCTCACTCCAGAACAGGATCTAGTCTATAGTCTAGTATAGTTGTTCTGTCTCTTTAGCCTTCTTTAATTTAGAACATTTCCACAGCATTTCTTCGTCTTTCATGACAGTAACATTTTTGAAGAACATTATCACCTCTTCCCTTATTTTTAATAGAACATTCCTAATGATTCCACAAAATTAGATTCACATGATCCATGCAGCAGGAACTCTACGTAGGTAGAGTGTGCACTTTTGAGGGAATCACATCTGGAGGCACATGGAGTCATTTGTCCCTCAAAGGTGGTGTTAACTTTGCTTACTCAGTCACGATGTTATGCAGTTTCCCCACTATATAATTACTGCTTTTTTTTTTTTCCCATTTGTAATCATAGGGTAACACAAGTATTTTCCTGTAGATTTAGCACCCGGTGATGATCTTGCCTTATCTGGTCCTTATCATGACGGTTACAAAATGACGATTTTTCTAACTTCACCTCCACATTTAGCAGCCAGCACCTGCATAAACTTGCAGTCAACAAGAGTCCCCCACTTCTCAAGCATCAATTCATTTGTTATTTGTAGGGATTTGTGAAATTTTTTAAAGGTTTATAGTTTATTACTGTAACTTTTTAGATGTTAAAATTGTCCCAAGTTTGGCCTCTTTAAGCTGGCTCCTGTGACCTTGTAACATGTCCACAATTTTTTTTTTTGAGCACTTTCTTACTTTATTGGCAGAGCACAATATTTTGTGCTCATCTGTACTTTGCCTTGGCTCTGCAATTATCCATATTTTGTTTTTGTTTTTTTACTGGGGAATGGTATTTAATGCCAAAGTCTGGATGCTAGGTATGGTCATTGTAGTATCTACGTTTCTTTGTCTCAGAACATGGAGCTAGGATATGTGTGTGTGTGTGTATGTGTATATATACATACAAATATACACACATATAAATATGTATGCATATGAATAGATGTTCAGTTTATTGCAAAAGAAATGTTCATTACAGTTATACTGAAATGCTATTTCTCACCCATGAAATTGGCAAAAATTCAAAAATGTAACAATATACATTTTTTGGCAAAGCTGTGGGGAATGAGGAACTCTCATGCATTGAAAGGAAGAATGCAAATTGGTACAACCCTTAGGGAGGGCAAGTTGACAGTATCTAACAAAGCTAGGTATTTCCCCTTCCCCAGCAACCCATTTCTAGGAATTTTCCCTAAAAATAGCCAAGTCCAAAAGAATATTAATAGTATACTACAATTCATTTAAGAAAGAAGGTAAAATAAGTAAATAGACAGTGTGTGGGTACAGACATATATATATATATATATATATATATATATACTTATTTTTATAAGAAGAAATACAAGAAGGAAGGTTTAACCAAAATAATGGCCGGGCACAGTGGCTCACACCTGTAATGTCAGCACTTTAGGAGGCCGAGGCAAGAGGATTGCTTGAACCCAGGAGTTCAAGACCAGCCTGGGCAACATAGGGAGACCCTGTCTCTACAAAAAATTTAGCTGGGCATAATGATGCACACCCACGGTTCCAGCTACTGTAGAGGCTTAGGTGGGAGGATTGCTTGAGCTCAGGAGGTTGAGGCTGCAGTTGTAGTGAGCCATGATCATGCCACTGCATGCTGGCATGGGCAGAAGAGTAAGAGCCTATTTCAAAAATAGAAAATCATGAAGTTAGTTTCTTAGAGTGAGTGGAAGGTAACAGGGTGGAAGGGATGTGGGGAAGTCACACTTGTCTGTGTATACCTTTTTGTCTAGTTTTGTCCAACTGAATGTCATCAAACTTAAAAACTTTTGCTCTCCTTGCCTTCTTTACAGCACATCAGCCCTTCAAGCCAGACCTAATATCCCAGTTGGAGAGAGAAGAAAAGCTTTTGATGGTGGAGACGGAAACCCCAAAAGATGGGTGTTCAGGTAAGAACTGTGCTGCAGGAACACAACAGCCATGGAGCCCCTTCTAGAACGAGTCAGAACACATCACTTCTCTGTTTAAACTTTCCTGTGGTTCCCCATTTCACACATAGTAAGTTTAAAGTACTTAAAGTGGCCTATTAGGTCCTAAGGTATTTGTCCCCTCAACCTGCTCTCACTTTCCATATTCACCTACTATTGTTTGTTTTTGCTCATTCAGTCTGTTTCAGAGGCACTGCCCCATGATTGCCCCTCAGACCTCTCAATTATGCTTCTATGTCAGTTTCCTTGACTTGCTTTTCTCTCTGAATGAATTGGGTAATAGATGCATGATCTTTGCTCTCTTCCATTCACCTTGAGGCAGCTAATAGGTGTAGAATAAATGTGTGTAATTGAAGGATATTCTAGAATACTGTTTCTCATCTGATGGATACCTATTCTGACTGCTTAGCTGTCCTTGGGTATTCATAGATGGATAGCCATTAATCCTAAAAGATAAGAATAGCCAATCAGCTGAAGTAAGTATCAAAAATGACCAATGCCAACATTATAACTGGTCTTCCTCATGCAGCATTTTCAAGTGAGACACGCTTGTATTCTTATGTCCAGCTTCTTATCTTCCCATTCTGTCCCATACTCTCGCCCGAAACAGTCTCTTGACATAGCCACAGTCTTAAAGTAGAATTTTCAAGTTGGACATTTGTGTGAATTGAAACATTTTGATAGTTTCTTGAGTCCTCAAGACTGACATCAAAAGCCACTGTCGCAACTGTGTAGCTAAGAATGCTGCTGGGTAAGAAGAAAGAGTCAACAAAAAATTCAAAACAAATTAACTTACTTCTATAATTGTTCATTTCCATCTTGGTCAAGATTCAGGGTCCTACATGACCCTTGAGAGTAGGAGTTAAACTTTTTCTCTAAAGGTCCCAGTATTAAATACTTTAGGTTTTCCTGGCTGCGTGTGCTCTTTGTCACATAGTCTTTGTTTTTCTTACACCACTTTGAAAATGTAAAAAGCACTCTTGGCTCCTGGGTTGTACAAAAACAGGCTGAGGCCATGCCGTGCCAATCTACCTTCCTGATACTGTCAGCTGGAACATAATGTCACCTTTTAAAATACCTCAATTTTTTTTACATATACTAATATGATCATATACCTCATAGTAATGTAAAAATTTGATATGTATATTCTTATTTTTAATATACTAATTTTTCTTCTTTGCCATTACCTTGGGGAAATCCCTCCCAGTCTAAGATTATAACTTGTTTTTGTAATGGATGCATAATATTCTAATAAACAAGCTAGTTACTTCCAAGATACAATGGGGGTACAGCCTCTGGGTAAATGCCCCCATTCCAAAAGGGAGAAATCAGCCAAAACAAAGGGGATACAGGCCCCATGCCAGTCTGAAACCCAGCAGGGCAGTCATTAAATCTCAAAGCTCCAAAATAATCTCCTTTGACTCCATGTCTCACATCCAGGCCATGCTGATGCAAGGGATGAACTCCCAAGGCCTTGCCCCTGTGGCTCTGTAGCGTATAGCCCACTTGGCTATTTTCATGAGCTGGCATTGAGTGCCTGCATCTTTTCCAGGCACATGGTGCAAGCTGTTGGTGGGTCTAGGGTCTGGAGGACAGTGGCCCTCTTCTCACAGCTCTACTAAGCAGTGCCTCAGTGGGGATTCTGGGGGCTTCAACCCCACATTTCCTCTCTCCATTGACCTAGTAGAGGTTCTGCATGAGGGCTCCACCCCTGCAGCAGACTTCTGCCTGAACATCCAAGTGTTTCTATAAATCCTCTGAAATCTGGACAGAGGTTCCCAAGCCTCAGCTCTTGCTATCTGCATACCCACAGGCCCAACAGCACATGGAAGCTGCCAAGGCTTGGGGTTTGCAACTTCTGAAGCAATAGCTTGAGCTATACCTTGGCCCCTTTTAGCCATGGCTGGAACTGGAGCAGCTACAATGCAGGGTGCCATGTCCTTAAGCTGTAGAAAACAGCAAGGCCCTGGGTCTAACCCACAGAACTATTTTTCCCTCCTGGGCCTTCAGGTCTGTGATGGGAGGGACTGCCATGACCGGCTCTGAAATGCCCTGGAGGCATTTTCCCCATTGTCTTGGCTATTAACATTCAGCTCCTCTTTACTTAGGCAAATTTCTGAAGCCTTAAATTTCTCCCCAGAAAATGGATTTTTCTTTTCTATCACAGGGTCAGGCTGCAAATTTTCCAAACTTTTATGCTCTGCTTCTTTTTTAAATACAAGTTCCAGTTTCAGATAATCTTTTTGCCCATGAATATGAACATATGCTGTTAGAAGCAGCCAGACCACATCTTGAATGCTTTGCTGCTTAGAAATTTCTTCCACCAGATAGCCTAAATCATCTCTATCAAGTTCAAAGTTCCACAGATCTTTGGAGCAGGGGCGTAATGCTGCCAGTCTCTTTGCTAAAGCATAGCACCAGTGTTGGGAAAATGTATAAATGCATTTACAAACCTAAATATATCTAAATCTATCACCAGTACCAGTTCCCAATAACTTTCTCATCTCCATCTGAGACCACCTCAGCCTGGACTTCATTGTCCATATCATTATCAGCATTTTGTTTAAAACCATGTAACAATTCTCTAGGAGGTTCCAAACTTTCCCTCATCTTCCTGTCTTCTTCTGAACCCTCCAAATTATTACAACCTCTACCCATTACCTATTTCCAAATTGACTTCCACATTTTCAGATATCTTTATAGCAATGCCCCACTTTTCTGGTACCAATTTTCTTTATTCATCCATTCTCCCATTGCTGTAAAGAACTACCTGAGACTGGGTAATTTATAAAGAAAAGAGGTTTACTTGACTCACAGTTCCATAGGCTATACAGAAAGCATGGCTGGGGAGGCCTCAGGAAACTTACAATTATGGTGGATGGTGAAGGGGAAGGAGGCATGTTTTACATGGCAGAGAAAGAGGAAGAGAAAGAGGGTGGGGAGTGCTACACACTTTCAAACAACCAGATCTCATGAGACAGCACTTAGGGGATGGTGCTAAACCATTAGAAAGCACCCCCATGATCCAATCACCTCCCACAGGCCTCAACTCCAACATTGTGAATTACAATTCAACATGAGATTTGGGTGGGGATGCAGAGCAAAACCATATCAGTGGTTAAGAAAGGAGTCAAAATATTTTTGCAGCTTAAATATTTGTGATCTAAACATTGTCACCACTATACCTTGTAGTGCCCACAAAAATGCCTTAGTTTCTCTATCTAAAAGCAAATTAAGAATGGAAGGTGATCTCAGCTGGGTTACCTGAGCTGATGTTCTCACTTAGCTTTTGTTAAAGGAGAAGAAAAAGAAGAAGACATAAAGATTTTTTTCTCTGAGTTCCTTATAGCTAAGTATTAAATTCAAAGGAATTATTTGTTTTTATGACAAATATAGCACCTTTCTTATTGAATTGATCAATTTGGGATGCTTGAATGATTGACTTTCTCAACCTCTAAGTGCTAAAGCAGGATTGCTATGAAGACATAATAAATTCTCAACCTTCTTACCTCAAATGAGGTCTTTGTCGTTTTTTGTCATGCTTATTTTCTCCATCAAATAAAGTTCATTTATAAGCTTAACATGATTTCTTATTACCACTCTACCATTGATATTGAAATATAACTTAAATGTTGAGATATTTAAATAAAGTAACAAGGTGTTTCAGTCTGTACCATTGACTAAAGGAAATTAATGTTGTTAACGTGTGTGGTCCTTTTTAGAAGAATTTGAAACAAAGTGAAATGACCTTTTGTTTTTTTTCTTCCTCTATGTCCTTGACATTGCAAAACCCACTGGTCAGAGAGAAACTTTAATCTCTTATATATTTGAGATATTTTTATATCATGAATTATGTACTAATTTGCATTGAAGCAGTTGCTTTGTAAGAAATTGGGTTTAGACTAACAAGCTGCTTTCATGTTCTCAAGCCACTATATCAGTCCCAAAAGACAGGACATACTCCACTGTATCTTTATGGATGTATATTGAGTGTTTTTTATAATAGTAAAACAAAACTACAAGGATTATGATTAACCCAAGCTGGAAGCTCAAACTTCTCACATATAAGCTATATACTTTATCTGATATGCCTCCTATAATATATCCCTTCATTTCATCATTATATGATAAAATATCATTATAATAACTGAAAGCTTTGCTTTTGAGAAGGCAAAGACATCAGTAAATGTGCTTTTAAAGTACCAAGATGCATACCTATGGACATACCTTGAAGTGTTGTCCCACAATCAGTGTGCTGCCCCAGAGCCTAGTGACACAGAGTCATCAGTGTGGCCTTTTTTCCTTTTTTAAAAGTTGGGATAGGGTAGGGCTCACAGGGAAGATTTTGTTCAAGAAAAATTACACCATTTTGGGTTTTTTTGAGAGAGTCTTGCCATGCTGCCCAGGCTGGAGTGCAGTGGCTGTTCACAGGTGTGATTATATTAATAGGTCACTACATCCTCAGATGCCTGGGCTCAAGCATTTCTCCTGCCTCAGCTTTCTGAGTAGCTGGGTCTACAGGACTGCACTACCATGCCTGGCTCAAAGTTATACCATTTAAAAAGTTACTTTAAAAATGAGAAAGACTCAATCCACAGGCCCTGCCTATTGGTCTTTTTGATCTTACATTTTTATTTCATCCACAGTAGACTCTTGTGACCTTTGCTTTTCTCATCAGCAGTATCACTCTGAATTGTCACCCTACCTCTCCTATAGCCTTTCAGCTTTCCAGCAAAGTTGTCACCATCACCAGTTCCTTTCCCATTTAAAAAGCTACGTTACATGCCCTTTTAGTTCTATGAGTGAGAGCAACTCAAACTATGATTTATTCATCAATGTTTATTGAGCAACTACTGTTCACTTGGCAGTGAAAGGAATGCAGTGCACAAAACAGTGTTTGTTTTCATGGACAATACATTCCAGTGTGGAGAGGCAGACAAACACAAAGAAATAAGGCAGGATTATGTTTGAGGGTAATATTCATGAAAAAACATTCCTTTTACTGCTTTTCTTCTGGATATTATAGAGACTTAATCTACTTCTAAGTGTTAGAAGAGTGCATGTTGTTAATTCAACCCTGTTTAACCAGTTGTCCTTAGGGAGGATATTTGTCACTAGTATATGAAGATCTGCTGTCTGCTTATAATCTGAACTTTAATAACTTGGTAATAAAATATTTCTACTCAAATATCCCATCTTCAACCCCTTCTGGTGCCTCAAATTTCCTAAACATTAACATAATTTTCCAGTAAAACGGCACAAGCCAAAGTCAGTATTCTTTGAGTTTTGTTCATGGCTCATGAGCACCTCAGAGGACACCTACAGGTGCCATACTTTTTTTCTGATTTTTTTTTAGTTGAATTCTGTCACAGTCTTTCACATTTTGACCTATGCCATGGCCATTGATAATTGTGAAATATCTTTTGAAAAGAGTTAAAATTTATAATGGCCTACAGGGACTTAGAAGAGCTTATTATTCTCATGAGGATAAATAGCTCATTTGTGACAGGATATGTGATGCCTCAAGCATAAAGTAAAGGTCTGTGTTTACCTTCTTCAGCATATCATTTAACACATACTATACCCTTACAAATGAACAACATTATCATGTTCATGTGCCAGACAAAAAAGAAAAAGTTATTAGGACAAAAGGCGTTTGTCCATTTGCAACTATATTTTTTTGAATTTAAGAACATCATCTTTTCCCCTTCAGATTTCCTGGAAGCCCATGATAAATCCATGATAACATGTTTATGGTTGTGTTGTTGCATTTTGTGTTTTTGAAACAGGGTCTCATTCTGTTGCCGAGGCTGGAGTGCAGTGGCGTGATCTCAGCTCACTGCAACCTCCGCCTCACGGGTTCAAGCGATTCTCCTGCCTCAGCCTCCCCAGTAGCTGGGACTACAGGTGTGCGCCACCATGGCTGGCTAATTTTTGTATTTTTAGTAGAGATGGGGTTTCACCATGTTGGCCAGGCTGGTCTCAAATTCCTGACTTCAGGTGAGCCACCTGACTCAGCCTCCCAAAGTGCTGAGATTACAGGCTTGAGCCACTGCACCCAGCCATGTTTATGATTTTACTAGGCCTTTTGAACATAACTATCATGTTCGCTGTCCAAGTTGTGCTGCAACGTCATTATTTTGAGGCATACAAATATCCTGAATTATGTAAATGCTATTTGTATGTAGGTTGAATATTCCTTCTCCAAAATGCTTGGGACCAGAAGTGTTTCGTATTTCAAATATTTTCAGATTTTAGAGTATTTGCATTATACTTACCAGTTGAGCATCCCTAATCAGAAATCTGAAATGTTTCAATGAGCATTTCCTTTGAACATCATGTAGAACATTCAAAAAGTTTTGGATTTTGGAGCATTTCAGATTTCAGATCTTTGGATTGAGAATACTCAACCTGTAACTGGTATAGCCAAAGAAGAGGCATTTTGTAAATATTCTTAGAAATGGTGGCATGAATATTCCTCTGGTTCATTCAAGTTTCATGTTATGACCTAAGTGTAAAATCTTCAAATCTCTTGAATAAAGCATTCACTCATGCACGTCTGAATTCTCTTTATCCGTATAGGAAGGAAGAATCAACAAAAGATGGAGAGTATTCAGGAAGTAACAGTAAGCTACCTTTCCCCCAAAGAGCTTTCCTCCTGTCAGACCTGGCAACAAAGTGCAGGTGGGTTAATCAGGTGTCAAGATTTCTTGAAAGTTTTTCAAGGGAAGAATTCTCAGTTGCAAGAACAAGGTGATTCCCTCTGCCAGGTTTGGGCAGGAATACCAGTTCAGATTTCTGAAGATGAGAACTATATATTGACTCATATAGGGAATGGCTCCAATTATATAAAAAGTCAAGAGTATCCATCTTGGAGGGCACATCATTCTTGGAGAAAAATGTATCTGAAAGAGTCATGTAATTATCAGTGTAGATGTCAGCAAATTTCCATGAAAAATAATTTCTGTAAGTGTGACAGCGTCAGTTGGATCTCACATCACAATGATAAACTGGAAGTACACAGAAAAGAAAACTACAGCTGCCATGACTGTGGAGAAGATATCGTGAAGGTATCATTATTTAATCAGGATTCAATTCAAACAGAGGAGACGCCCTATCCATGTACTGGGTATAGAAAAGCCTTCAATAATGACTCCAGCTCTGAAGTTCATCAGCAGTTCCATTTGAAAGGGAAGCCCTATACATACAGTTCACATGGAAAGGGCTGTAGTTATAGTTCACTTCTTCACATTCATCAAAATATTCAGAGAGAAGATGATATTGAGAATTCACATCTGAAATCCTATCAGAGAGTGCATACAGAGGAGAAACCATGCAAATGTAGTGAGTATGGTGGGAATTTCAATCACTATTCCCCTCTTAACACTTATGAACTTATCCACACAGGTGAGATGTCCTATAGGCGCAACATTTATGAGAAAGCCTTCAGTCATAGCTTAGACCTTAATAGTATTTTTAGGGTCCATACTAGGGATGAACCCCATGAATGTGAGGAAAATGAGAATGTCTTTAATCAGAGTTCATGTCTTCAAGTCCATCAAAAAATCCACACTGAAGAGAAACTATACACAGATGTAGAGTATGGAAAGAGTTTCATTTGTAGTTCAAATCTTGACATTCAGCATAGGGTTCATATGGAAGAGAATTCCTACAATTCTGAGGAGTGTGGTAATGGCTTCAGTCTGGCCTCACATTTTCAAGACCTTCAGATAGTGCACACCAAGGAACAACCATATAAACGCTATGTGTGTGGTAACAGCTTCAGCCATAATTTGTATCTTCAAGGTCATCCAAAAATTCACATTGGAGAGAAACCACATAAGGAGTGTGGGAATAGCTTCAACTGGAGCTCAAAACTTAAAGATCATCAGAGAGTCCACACTGGACAGAAGCCATACAAATGCAATATATGCGGCAAAGGTTTCAATCATAGATCAGTTCTAAACGTTCATCAGAGAGTCCACACAGGAGAGAAACCTTATAAATGTGAGGAATGTGATAAGGGATTCAGTCGGAGTTCATATCTTCAAGCCCATCAGAGAGTACACACTGGAGAAAAACCTTATAAATGTGAGGAATGTGGGAAGGGGTTCAGTCGAAATTCATACCTTCAAGGCCATCAGAGAGTTCACACTGGAGAAAAACCATACAAGTGTGAGGAGTGTGGGAAGGGCTTCAGTCGGAGTTCACACCTTCAAGGCCATCAGAGAGTCCACACTGGAGAAAAACCATTCAAATGTGAGGAGTGTGGGAAGGGGTTCAGTTGGAGCTTTAATCTTCAAATTCATCAGAGGGTTCACACAGGGGAAAAACCCTATAAATGTGAAGAATGTGGTAAAGGCTTCAGTAAGGCCTCAACACTTTTGGCCCATCAGAGGGTCCACACGGGAGAGAAGCCATACCAATGTGATGAGTGTGGTAAGAGTTTCAGTCAGAGATCATACCTTCAAAGTCATCAGAGTGTCCATTCTGGAGAAAGACCATATATATGTGAGGTATGTGGAAAGGGCTTCAGTCAGAGAGCATATCTTCAAGGTCATCAGAGAGTCCACACTAGAGTGAAACCGTATAAGTGTGAGATGTGTGGGAAGGGCTTTAGTCAGAGTTCACGCCTTGAAGCACATCGGAGGGTTCACACAGGAGGGAAACCATACAAATGTGAGGTGTGTACAAAGGGTTTCAGTGAGAGCTCACGCCTTCAAGCACACCAAAGGGTTCATGCAGAAGGGAGACCCTATAAATGTGAACAGTGTGGTAAGGGTTTCAGTGGGTATTCAAGTCTTCAAGCCCATCACAGAGTCCACACTGGGGAGAAACCATACAAATGTGAGGTATGTGGAAAGGGCTTCAGTCAGAGATCAAATCTTCAGGCTCATCAGAGAGTCCACACAGGAGAGAAACCATACAAATGTGATGCATGTGGTAAGGGTTTCCGTTGGAGCTCAGGTCTTCTGATTCATCAAAGAGTCCATACTAGTGATAAATTCTATAGAAGTGAAGACTTTGGTAAGGACTACCCTTCATCAGAGAATCTACACAGAAATGAAGATTCTGTTTTGTTTTGAAGTCCTCAAATGGGAGCTGAAATTTTCCAGTCACTAGAGTTCTTTCAGTAGAAAAAGAATTTTTAAAAATTAAAATGTAATGTTTCTGCCCAACTTCAACATTCATAATGGCCGGGAGACCACACAACAGAGACATTTAATGAGAGGGGTTTCACGAGGGATTTTGTTAGAACTTTAACATCAATCATTGCACAGGAGCTAAGGCTTATAAAATATGGGTATGGTGAGGAATTTAATAAAAGTACAGTGATGAGCATACCGAAATCCATGTTCTCTAGAATGTAAGCTTGGTGAGAGAAGGGACTTTGTTCGTTGCTAGTCTACAAAACTGTGACATTTCATAACTCAGTGTAGGTGCTCAGTACTTTTTGCTAAGTAAGTAAAAGTATATAAAGGTAAAAGTTTGAAAACTTTTAAGCTCATTTTTTAAAACTTCACTTAAAATGTATTTGAAAGAGGAATCTTGCAAGTAATCTTAATAAAATCATTTCAAGTAAATATTTGAAATGTAGAACAATATGCATTATTATGATCTGAAATAACATTAATTTTGTTGTAACCCTACTGGGGTTAGTTCCTATCCTTTGTTCCATCTTGAGCAGAGATGTACTGCACTTCTTAACGTTTGGTCTCTATACATTATGCCATCTGTTGAAGTTTAGCTTTGTGTAGGTGTATATGTACACATGTGTGCACTTTAAATATCAGTACAAACTGATAAACAATGTTTCTGGTTAATATTGCAAAAATACACTGTATTTTACATAATTGATTTTCTACTCCTGCCCTGTGAGTTAAGGCAGAGTTTTACTATAATATTTGCAAGTATCCAAAATGGTTACTGATAACAAATACTTTTTAATAAATGTCAAAATCACAATACTTGTTTTTTTTTATTCTCCATATTTCTCTCAAAGTCCATTTGATCTGACTGATTTGTAAATGTTGTGACCTTTTCCAATCCACACCTCCTTAAGCAGGGTCAAGTTTGAAGGATTTTAATTTTGTCAAGTTTTCCATTCCCATACTTCTCCCACTGACACACAAAAAAGGGGAAAAATCTTGAATTTTTCTAAGCATATTTATCAATGTATTGACTAGTAGGATAGAGTTGCCATTTACTTGCTAGTGTCTGTCTTAAAGAATGATGCATTTTGGCCCGGTGCGGTGGCTCAAGCCTGTAATCCTAGCACTTTGGGAGGCCGAGACGGGCGGATCACGAGGTCAGGAGATCGAGACCATCCTGGCTAACATGGTGAAATCCCGTCTCTACTAAAAAATACAAAAAACTAGCCGGGCGAGGTGGCGGGCGCCTGCAGTCCCAGCTACTCGGGAGGCTGAGGCAGGAGAATGGCCCGAACCCGGGAGGCGGAGCTTGCAGTGAGCTGAGATCCGGCCACTGCACTCCAGCCTGGGTGACAGACTGAGACTCCGTCTCAAAAAAAAAAAAAAAAAAAAAGAGGTGCATTTTGTTGGTGAAAGTGAAAAATACAAGCTTGTCATTTAATATATATCAAAATATTTATTAAGCCGCCCATATGTATCAAAATGTAAAATGTGCATGCCGATCTGGAAATCATAGAACAGTAATTTATAATTAAGCAATTTTAGCAGGAAGGAAGGATTTTACAATGATAGTAATGTTTTAAGCTGGAAGTAAATGTCCATCAATATGAATTTGGGTAAGTTTCTATATGTTCTATACTGTAGATCTACAGAAAGTATGATTTAGCTCTAAAATGACAAGAATAGGTCATGCATATTATTTGGTAAAAACCTGGATTGTACATTCATAATAACCAGCTAATTTAAGTCTGTTTACATGTATGTTCAAATATATGCTTATAGATAATGTGTGAAAGATTACTCATTATTATATATACAGTAGTTTTCTCTGGAAAGCAAAATTTTTGGCTTAGTGGTTTTTTTTGTGTGCTTTATTTAAAAATATTTGTAATGGACATTTACCAATTATACCAAAGCAGTGAACAGCTATTGATATTATCCCTTATACTTAAGAACTCATGATATGATTACTCGATTTCGTTGTATGACATTAGGACCAACAGTAAAGAATAAACCCCCTGAAGTTAATTTTTTAAATTTCCTGGATTTTTGAGAATACAGATAAATTAGGTATCCAGTAACTTTATATTTCTGTGAAATTTCCTTACGTCTCAAAATCCATGTTGCCTAGGATGTCCTAGTGCAATCCAGTTTTATAAATTGATGCTCACAGCTTTTCCATCAGATTTCCCCTTGCTGGATGAATATGGTGACCAAAGCACTGGCATAACTTGGCTTTCAAGGTGCTGGTTCAAGTTGCACAGTGTCATCAGAAATCCAGGGCTTCTAAAGCATGTCTTTGATATCATCACTTACAGGGGAGAGCTCATGGTGGTTTTATCAATTGGAATGCTTTTAGTTCTAAGTAACAGAAAATTTAGAGTTGCCTAAACCAAAACTATTTCTTAGTTCATATAAATGAAAAGATACAGATAGTGTAAGGCTAGGGTCTGGGTAAGGTAGGGGGATTTTATATTGCTTTCCTTTAATTCTCTCACCTCTCTTTTCTTGTGAATTCTTGTCGTCACATTATTCACAGTATAGCAGCCTCACCTGCTTTCTTATTTCACAGCCGAAGGAAGAGATATTCTGTATCATTTTAGTCCTGTGTGGTTCTGGCTCCCTAAAATGCAAAATGCATAGAATCTGTCACACTCTGATTCCCACTAACAACTGAGACTAACCAAGACAACAAAGGACACTGCTGGTCCCCAGCCTACTCCTAGTGAGAAGCAACAGCAGGCTACCATGAGGAAAGGGAAGAACATGGAGAATCCTTCTGTGGCCCCAGTGCAAAGGGATGGCCAAAAGCTGAGGATGGGGCAACAGGAACACTGAGAAAACTTTAGCACTCCAGTTCTCACCCTAAGCACAAGATAGCACTAGAGAAATTTGAAGCCAGTGGTACAACTAAGATATATATTGCAACAACAAAACCCAATTCCAGCTTAATTCCTGACAAGATTAATTCAGCACTCCACTCTGACATCCTAGCAGAACATGTGTGCCCAGTTTTAGGCAAAAATTAATGTTTTCTTCAGTCTCTACTGTTCTGTATATGTTTTCTGGCATTTTGTTTTAAAAATACAAGATCAAAAGTTGAGAACAATCTTCTGCCAATAGATAGCAGACCAATCAATAAAACCACACTTATAGATAACCATATTTTGGAAATATTGGGGAATTTTACATAACTGATTGATGTACTAAAGACTCCAGTGAAAAGGGCAGATAATATGCATGAGCTGATAAGGATTTCAGTAAAATTTAATAGTCAAATGGGAAATGCTAGGAAAAGAAAATTTATGCTACTGCTTTTACTTTTATCAGAACGCTTTTGAAGGACTTATGAGTAGGCTCAACATAGTTAAGAAAAGTGTCAGAACTTGAATATAGGTCGATAGAAATCACAGAAAGTAAAACACAAAAAGAAAAAGTGTGAAGAAAACAATAGAAATCTAATATTTGCATACTTGGAAACCCAAGGGCAGGGGGAGAGAATGGGAAGAAAAGACATTTAAAGAGATAATGACTGAGAATTTTCCAAAAATAATAAGACTTCACCCAGATTCAAGAACCTCAGAATACCAAAGCAGTATTTTTTTTAAAAAAAGAACAAAACTAGATTATTGTCAAGTGGCTAAAAATGGATGGACAGTGCAAAGAAAATATTAATGGCAGACAGAGGAAAGGGACACATTACATGTAAGAAGCAGAATGAGAAAAACATCAGACTTATCACAAACCATGCAAGCAAAAGACAATGGAGTTATATCTTTAACATTTAGAAACAACAACAAAAAATATGATCAATCAAAAATCTAAGCCTGGTGGAAAAAAATCTTTCAGAAGGTATGCGAAATAAAGACATTTTCAGATGAATGGAAGCTGATAGAATTCACTGTTAGCAGACCTGCACTGTAAGAGATATTTAGCATACCAGAAATAGACTTGGATCTACCAAAAGACATAACTATGAAAATAGTTATTTCAATCATTTTAAGTGTAAAATAATTTATTACTCCAAAATATAATTCAGTAAAGCAAAATTAGGAATGAGGTTTTATTAATTTAGAGGATATATAAAAGTAAGATGTTTTGTAAGAACACTGCAAAACAGGGAAGACAGAAATTAGAAATATACCAGCAGAAATTAGAGGTATATGTTGGTACTCCATACATTAATTGGCATAATATGATTTGAAGATAGACTGTGAAAAAATATAGGAATATATTTTAAGCCCTAGAGTAACCATTTAAGAATTTTTTAAAGTACAACTCATAAGTCAGCAGTAGAGATTAAATTCTGGTTCCAAAAATAGCAATGTAGAAGCAAGCTGGCTTCACTCCTTTCAATAGAAAACTAAAGACAAATATACAGCACCAAGATTATCACCAGCAATATCCCAGAACTCAAATAGAAGGAGACAGTTCCTGAGGATACAAATAAGTGAAAAAAACTGAGCAGATGGTAAGAGAATTGGACTTTCCTATCCACATGCCCTTCCCCCTAATCTGCCTGGCACCAAGACTGTGGAAAATTTTCCCTGTCTCACAGTTTCTACACTGGAAAATGTTAAGGTGGACAACCAGCCTCCTCACCATCTTGGGTTCCCTGGCAGGAGACTTGTCCCTGACTCAACCTACAGAGAGCATCAGGAGTAACTGAAGAGAGAAATATCCCTGAGGACAGCCAGAGACAAAGGAGGGAGGTGGGAATACTGCTCCCGTCATGGAAACTCTATTCTGCAACTCAGCCAAAGGAGACAAAAATCAGAGTGGCTGTTCAGCATCACTACACTGTAGGTCCCCAATCATGAACCACTAGCCAGCTTTCTTACAACTAGGATATCCTCTGTGGGACCTACCCCTTTTGGGATGGGTGGCACTATGATTATTTACTAGAACGGAGGCAAGCCTGGAGTTAATGTGCCATCTAGTACCAAAAAGAAGTCAGTAACCTAGCAGGAAAGAAGAAAATCAACAGGTAAAATAAAAAGAATCTCTAGGGAGCCATATCCAATAAAAAACAAAACCAGCCAGACAGAGAAAACTGGAATATGTAATCATTCGATGCAAAGACAGACACACATTCACAAGCAACAACAGCAAACAGGGAGCCATGGTGTCCCACAAATGGACAAAGCAAGGAACCAGTGACGGATCCTAACAGGAAGACAATATGTGAACTGTGACCAAGACTACAGAAGAGCTGTTTTAAGGAAACTCAGTAATCTCCAAGATAGCACAGAGAAGCAATTCAGAAGTATATCAGAGAACCTGAACAGAGAATAAAATAATTTTTTAAAATCAGAAGTCTTGGAACTGAGAAATATGTTTGCTGAACTGAAACATGCATTAGAGGCTCTCAATAGCAGAATGTATCAAGCAGAAGAAAGAATCAGTGAGCTCAAATACAGGCTATTTGTAAATACACAGAAGAGAACAAAGAAGGAAAAAGAGCAAACATTGCCTGAAAGATACAGAAAATACCTCAAATGACCAAAACTAAGAATTATCGATGTTCAGGAGGGAGTTGAGCAAGAGCAAGGAATAGAAAGTGTATTCAACAAAATAACAGAAAACCTTCCAAAATTTAAGAAAGAGATGAATATGCAGGTACAGGGAAGTAATAGAACAGCAAACAGATTTGACCCAACTAAGACTACCCCAAGGCATGTAATAAACTCTCATAGGTCAAGGAGAAAGAATTCTAAAAGCAGCAAGAAAAAAACAAGCAAATCACATATAAAGGAGCTCCAATTCATCTGGCAAAAGACTTCTTAACAGAAGCCATACAGGCCAGGAGGAAGTGGAGAGACATTTTCAAAGTGCTGGAACAAAACAAAACAAAACAAAACAAATCTATCATCCAAGAATACTGTATCTAGCAAAGTTATCCTTCAAATATGAAGGAGAGATAAAGTCTTTGTCAATGTCTGGAAATGTTTAAGGCCCCGGTTTGGGTTCAAGCCTGCTGGAAAAATGTGCAGCTGGTTGGGTCACAGAGTGGTCAAAGCATTCTGTGATTTTTGATCAGGACACAGAAAAAGAGGGTGACTGGAGGACTCTACATTAGCCATTTGTGTGTACTGGACACTTCTTTGGAGGACTACCTTTTGAAATTCTTTGCCCATTTTAAGTTGGGTCTTTTCTTCTCATTGTCTTCCACATGCTAAATGTTATATAACAGTCTCCTCCATTGCTGCCTGTAATGTAAAACCATCTTGGGAAGGAGATCCTGGGAAAACGGTAGATGCTTGCTTTTCTTCTTCAATACAGACAAGTTGTTAGAAGGGGTTGTTGGTGATGCCAAGTTAATAACAGCCAACCCAACACAGGGATCTAACGGTTTGAAGAATAGCAAGAGTCTTAACATTAGAATCCATACATGTGTGTGTTCAGACCCTTTATGTGATACTGCAATTAGGGCTATGGTAAGATTTTACCTCCTTGGAGACAATAAAAGTGCCCACACAGCTGAATATCCCTAACAGTGATATGTGAGATAAATAATATTTCACTGTGTGAACAAAACCAAAGGATTAGAAATCAGAGAGAGGAAACCCCAACAACACATATTGCAAAATATATATATATAAAATAGAAAAAAATGTCATAATGAACAGGTAAGTCACTAAAAGTTCAAATTGACAGTGAAAATATGTAAAGATACCCAACCATCTTAGTAACTAGGGAAGTCAAAACTACAACCAGATCTATTTTTATCCCTTAAGGTTGTCAAAATTTTGTTTTGTTTTGTTTTGAGATAGAGCTTCACTCTATTGCCCAGACAGGAGTGCAGTGGCATGGTATCGGCTCACTGCAATCTCCGCCTTCCAGGTACAAGTGATTCTCATGTCTCAGCTTCCCAAGTAGCTGGAATTACAGTCATGCACCACCATATCTGGCTAATATGTTTTTTTAGTAGAGATGGGGTTTCACCATGTTGGCCAGGCTGGTCTCGAACTCCTGACCTCAGATGATCTGCCCACCTCGGCCTCCCAAAGTGCTGGGATTAGAGGTGTGAGCCACTGCGCCCTGCCAGGTTGTCTAAATTTTTTCAAGAAAATGTGGTGAATCTGCTACTCTCATAAACTGTTTGTGGGAGTGGAAACTAGTGCAGTTGCTTTGAGGAATTAATTAGCAGTAGCTATTAAAAGTTTAAATATGCTTACCACATGACCTAGCAATTGCATTTTTTCTGCGCCTCCCATGGAGAATGCTCACACCTCATAGGAGGGCATGAATGAGACGTTTATTGCAGCTTTTTTGTAATAGTGGAAAAAGTGAAAATAATTTCAATGTCTTTCATCATATAAACTGTATAAACAGATTTGCAAAATATTATGTAGCATATAAGGTGAATGATGTTCTTTAAGTCTTACAAGGGTACACATTCTACACATTTAAATGCATATAAACGAGTCCAGAATAGTAATAAATTAAAAAATAAAAATAAAAAAGAGTCCAGAAGAATAGATACTAAACTGATAATGATCTCTACCTTAAAGACAGGGAATGAAGAGTACTGGGCAGCTGTGGTGGTCGAAGGAGATGTTAACTGTATCTTTAGTATTATAATAATTTAAAAGAAAATAGTAGATTATCATTTTGTAATTTAAAAATATTAATACTAATAATATCATTACTACTGATAGGGGAAATCGAGTTAACAAATACCCAGTTATATGATAGAAGTGGAAAATGCAATTTCTCAATCCGGAATCCATGAAAGAAGTATTGCTTAGCTAAGCATGGTACCAAGAGAAATATGCACTGACTGGGTGATGTGTCAAAGATTAGCAGCCTTTAGAGAAAGGAGCCTTTTGCCCAAAGAGAAGCATTGTTACAGGTTGCATTCCCTGGGAAGTAGACTCTGAAATGGACAGTAGCACTCAGGTGGTGCAAATGTATTACAAATATCAAGAAAAGTATAATTTGAAGTGGAGCATGAAGATGTGACAAAATGGCTACAATTTCATGATAAAACTTGATAAGGAGTTATTTCTTAAGGATGAACAAAGAAAGTGGTTTCATGAAATGGAATCTACTTTTAGTGAGGATGCTGTGAGCACTGTTGACATGACAACAAAGGATTTAGAATATAATGTAAACCTAGTCGATAAAGCAGTGGCAGGGTTTGAGAAGACTGACTCCAATTTTGAGAGATGTTCTACTGTGGGTAAAAAGCGATCAAACACCATCACATGCTACAGAGAAATCTTTCATGAAAGGAAGAGTCAATCACTGGGGCAAACTTCATTGTTGTCTTATTTTAAGAAATTTCCACAGCCACCCCAGCCTTCAGCAACTACCACCCTGATCAGCAGCCATACACATCAAGACAAGACCCTCTCCCAGAAAAAAGATTACACAACTCACAGAAGGCTCAAATGATTGTTAGCATTTTTTTATCAACAAAGTATTTTTAAATTAAGGTATGTACATTGCTTTTGTTTCTTTTTTCTTTTTTTTCTTTTTTTTTTTTTTTTTTGAGACAGAGTCTCACTCTGTCGCCCAGGCTGGAGTGCAGTAGCACGATCTCGGCTCACTGCAAGCTCTGCCTCCTGAGTTCACGCCATTCTCCTGCCTCAGCCTCCCAAGTAGCTGGGGCTACAGGCGCCCGCCACCATGCCTGGGTAATTTTTTTGTACTTTTAGTAGAGACAGGCTTTCACCGTGTTAGCCAGGATGGTCTCGATCTCCTAACCTCATGATCCGCCCGTCTCAGCCTCCCAAAGTGCTGGGATTACAGGCGTGAGCCACCGTGCCTGGCCGTACATTGCCTTTTTTTTAGACATAATGCTATTACACAGGTAAATGGTATGTTTACAGTATAGTATAAACATAACTTTTATGTGCACTAAGAAACCAAAAAAATCATGTGACTCACTTTATTGAGATACTCATTTTATTGCGGTGGTCTGGACCCAAACCTGCAATATCTCCCAGGTATGCACATATTAAGAAAACTTTGGTCAAGTAAGGTGGTCATGCCTGTAATCCTCTGCACTTTGGAAGGCTGAGGTGGGAGGATTAGGATTGCTTGAGGCTAAGAGTTAGAGACCAGCCTCTGCCACATAGGAAGACTCCATTTCTACAAAAAAATTACGTTAAAAAATTATCCAGGCATGGTGGTACATGCCTGTAGTCCTAGCTACTCAAGAGGCTGAAGCAGGAGGATTACTTGAGCCCAGGAGTTTAAAGTTACAGTGAGCTATGATGATTTCACCAGTGCACTCCAATGTAGGCAACAGAATGAGACCCTGTCTCTAAACAAAATACTTTCTGCCCTGAGGTTCATAAAGGTATTAGCCCATATTATTAAGTGGTGTAATTACTTCTGGAACTAATTACCCAGTGTTAGGTCAAACTTCACAGATTAAGCGCACAGTCCTCATAAGACTTTTTTCATTCCAAACTGCAAGTTCAAGGGTTTCCATGCCACCCTCACTTCTGACCAGCTGACCACTTCTGATCACTAGCCTCTCAGGTTTAATAATGTACTGAAACAACTCACAGAACCCAGGAAAATTATATTTATTAATTACAGCTTTATTATAACAAAAGGATACAAATCAAAACCAACCAAAGGTAGAAAATGCATAGGGCAAGGTCTGGGAGGGTTCCAGATAGAAAATTCCATGGTTCTTTCTCTTGGAATCAGGACACATTACCCTCCCAGCACACAGCTGTATGAGAATACTTGCCAACCAAAGTCGTCTATCCAAGCTTGTGTTCATAGATTTTATTAGGGCTTTATTACATAGGTGTGATTGAGAACTGACGTGTAACTCAATCTCTAGCCCCCATCCTCTACACAGGCTGATGTTATTTGGCTCAGAGTCGTAAACTTCAAATCACATGATCGATCTGTCTGGTGTAACCAGCACCTATCTGAAGTAATCTCACTAGCATAACTTATCTAGAGGCCCATGATGTGTCTCTGTCAGAGACAATCTGTCAGATAGAGTGTGAGTGGCCCACTGTGAATAACAAACAGCTTCTATAATTCAGGATATTTTAAGAGTTTAAATGCCATCTCCCAGGAACTAGGGACAGAGGCCAAAAAAGTTGGAGAAATCCAGAATGTGTAACATCATAACAACTGACCTAATTCCTTCAACAGGCCAGGGTCTGAAAAAGGGGATGATGCAGTAGTGTTCAATAATAAATACACCTAAGTAGATAAATAAAATGAATGGACTGGATATTGATTTGACAAACCAGTCATAAGATACTTTTAGGTAATCAGGAAATTTTTAAAGCAGATTGGGTATGTAAAGGAAAATAAAAATCTCAGGATCCTCCAAACTTAGGCAAATGTGGAGATTAAGCCCTGGAGTTCATGAATTGTAATACCCTCTTCCAAATGAACAGCTGTGCATTAGCCCGATCCCCATGAAAGGTGAAAAGCCTTAGGTATTTGGGAAGAGCTTTCCCCATAGATCATTCATAAGTAAACTTATGTGCAAGTAAAACCTTGCACTCTTTCTCCAAGCCCATGTGTGATACGATTCTTCTGGTACACCAAGGCAAGAATCTCTGGGATACAAGACCCCTCTTGTGCTTGCGATAAGGCAGGGGTCTAATTGAGCTAACACAAGCCTCCTATGGATGGCTAAACTAAAAAAGTACCCTGTGAAACACGCCCACTGGGGCTTCAGGAGCTGTAAACATTCACCCCTAGACACTGTCGTTGGATTGGAGCTCTGCAACCTGCCGTGTGCAGGCTCCCTCTAGAGGTTTGAGCAGCTGGGCACGAAGAAACGAGCCACACCCCCATTACATGCCCTGGGAGGGGGACAAGCGAACTTTTCCCGTTTCATCACAATTTACTTTCGGCACTAACATGATTGTTCAGCTGTCTTCATCAGCAGGCCTTTATTCGAGGAGATTCCTGCCCAAGCAAACTGTTTAATTGTTCATTATGCTTCCGCAGAGACCCATCAAATTTTCAATCTCTTCCAAAGAAAGTACCAAAAATCCTTGCTATATCCACCAATCCCGGACTGTAGTATCATGATCATTATGCAATACTAATAAAATCCCTTGCAATGAAAGACCCGCCTTAAACATCCAGTTCTCAATCAGTTCCAACCTTGCCTTGACACTTTCTCTGTGAAGGTGCCAACGCTCCGTCGAAGTGTTGTCCTCCATTGCTGCAATCAGCAACAAATTCCGTTGTTTGTCTTATCAACAGGTTGAGTTGATGATATTCGGGGAGCCGGCATTTGACACAAGTTTGAGATCTGGTATTCCTTAACGTTCGGCGTCCATCGGAGCTCAGCCTAAGTCACTTTTACGCTTCCCATTTTTAGCCTACCCTTTGTTTCTGCTAAAAATTTTGGTTTCTAGCTTATTTTCATAATACAAGCTGAACTTTTCACTTTTATATGCCATCACTTTAAAAATTTTACAATTATTTTCTCATGAATTTTTAAAATGAATAAAACTAAAAGGAATCTGACAGTAGTAGCGCCAGAGAAGTGTCTCAAACCCAACCGGCTTGAGTCAAAACAAAACCCAGCTGGTGGGAAGCGCGACCCTTGGAGCATTCTGGGAACTGTAGTCCAGGAGTGAGAGAACTCTGAGACGCTTCCGCTTAGGAATTCTGGGAAGTGGAGTCCACGAACCGTGGGCACTCGCAGGCACTTCCGCTCCAGGAAGGCGAGGTCGGACCTGAGATAGCTCCCAGGGAGGTGAGTCAGCTCCGGGTCTCCAAGACTTCTCCGAGCCCTCTTGGCCTGGGCGTGGGGCCAGCGATGAACCGGTCCTTGGCTTGGGGAAGAGAAGCTGTGGCCCGCGCTCGAGGGCAGGGTTGGGAGACTGCGGGAGTTTGCGTCCCCTCGGCGGAACCTCTTGCGTTGGGGGCGGGCTTGCGTCGTGCTTCGAGGTTGAGGGTCTCCCGCCCTCTCTGCTGCCCTAGCCAGCCTCACGCACATACCAGCCAGTCCTGCCTGCTCCTCGCGGCAAAATATTGGGCAAGTTACTTAATCTCTCCTTGTCTCAGTTTCCTCGTGCCTGTAAAGGGTTAGTGCGTTCCCAGTGATGTTCTTGTGAGAATTAAATGAGATTTTATAGAAATAAGCTTAAAACCAGTGCATAGGAAAATGTTGGATGCCGCCGTTAATTCTGTTATACTCAAAAATACGCCTGTTGTTTGGAAACTCCTCTGAACCTGGGATGGGGTCGGAGATCCAGCTACGGAGCCGCTGTCCCTTCTCTAATCCTTGCCTGAGGTGGGGCCGTTCCTGGATTCTTGTACTTTTCTAGCCTCTTGACAGGAGATTAGTTCCAGCCGGAGCCTGGGGAATGTCCTCTGTGTTTTATCTCAGAGAAGCTATCGTCATTACAGATTTGCAGAGTGCCAGAGGTGTCCTGAGGAGCTAATAAATGTTCAGTATGTGGTTATAACCAGTAATCCCGTGTGGTTAACTTAAGTGTAACAGCATTTCTTAGAGAGTTTTAGGGTTTTAGTAGTCATTGCTTTCATGCATATGGAAAAAGAGACTTTCTTGAGGCTCCTCCAGCTGAGTAACATTTGCAAGTAATTACATCTATTGGAGGAAAAAAAAATCCGTAGCAGTTTAACTGTCATTACCAACGGACCTAATTATGTTAGACAACCAATCACAGTTACAGACTTTTCTGAGGGTCATGGTAACTCACAGGACAGAGCAATTATCTTTGAGTTCTGGGTTTCTTGAAAAATTCATTTTCTAGAAAGCATACTCAAAAGGGCAGTTTTATGAAGCATAATAGCACTTGCTTGTCAGAAGCTGCAGGAAATAGAGAATACAGGCATTATTTTCCCCATTTACAGGTGACTGAATTAAGGCACAGAGAGATTAATAATTCACTTAAGGTTTATACTGCTTATACTGTTTATACTGATCAGTAGAAAATAAGTAGAAATGCCTAAATTTGAAGCCAGGCATTTTGGCTCTGTTACATTACCCTGCCTGTCTTTGTCTCATTTCCTTGGAGACTAAGATTCAGAAGGAGTACGCAGGGAGCTGCATTTGATTTAGGTCTGTTAATATGAAATGTTCATGAACAAAAGCAGCTGGGTGAGGGGGCCCAGTGGTAGCTGGGATCCAGCTCCCGTTCTCACTAAGCTGTGTGTAACTGTGCCTGCCTAGAGAAAGGGAGACCTTTCTCTAAAGTGCCACATAAAGTGCCATGTTGACTAGTGGCATCCCTAACCTATCTCATGATGCCTTTCCCTCCCCCAGGTTCACTCCCCCGGAACTCTGCCTTTTCCCGGAAGGAAGAGGGGGAAAATGACCAAGTTCCAGGTAAGTTTATTTTGCCTTTCTGTTTCTTAAAATGACATCTCATTGCACAAAGATTGGACACATTTTTCCCATTTGGAAGAGTAAAGGGAACGAAAGGTGCTTGAAAGATTGTTATATGCCAGGCTCTTGCCTTTTATTTCCAAATAATAGTATAAACATTTATATATATATATATCTTAAATATTTTAAAATCTATTTATGTGTAATATATTTATATATGTAAATATAAATTTCTAAATATATATATTTAGAGACAGAGTCTCACCTTGTTTCCTAGGCTGGAGTGCAGTGGCTTACTGCAATCTGGGCCTCCTGGGCTCAATAGATCCTCCCACCTTAGCCTCTTGAGTGGCTGGGACCACAGGCACGTACCGCCACAACCGGCTAATTATTTTTAATAGAGAGGGGATATTCCTGTGTTGCCCAGGCTGGTCTTGAACTGCTGGGCTGAAGTGATCCTCCTGCCTGGCCTAACAGATACATTTTTTAAATGGAAAACAACTGTCACATTACAAATATGTTTACCAATAATTTCCCACCTTCCTTTTCATTTGCACTCACAAATATATATAATCGTACTTTACGTACAATTTTGAGTTTTTTAAATTTAATTTTATATCACCTACGTTTTATCATGTCATTTTCCATCGTTTACCTGATTTTATTTTTCCTCATTCTCCATGTTCATGTAATCTATGAATTTTGCCATTTTAAGGACATTGACAATAGCAGTTTTTCCCCATATAACTTCTCTTCCCAAATAGGAATTTTGAGAATTCTACCATTTTTTAAATCTTTAAAGTTTTAGACTCATTTTCTCGTACACGACACCTCATTTTATGGAAAGAATAAAGTATAGCTTGGTGCAGTAGCATCTGACTGATGCCAAACTCAGAGAAAGTAATTTTAGTTTCAAACAAGAGCTAGATTTCTTTCTTTAATTCTAAGTAAAACCTTGTATTATAGTTAAGTATCTGTTTTATTCATTAACATGTTATTATATTTTAAAGATGTACATACTTAGTTTAAAAGTTTTATAGCACTTGGAGATTCGCCAGGAAATTTGCTCCATGGAACAGCTTTGTGAGGATGTAGATGGCCTTACCTGCATTTTAAACATAGACAGGTGTGAACCTTTAGACTTAGTGAAGTCCACTCAATGCCCAGCTGAAGTTAAAGCTTTCAGTGCCTAAGCCAGAAGTTTCAGGTATTTCATTTGGGTGAAGGCCAGGCACAGTGGCTCACCTGTAATCCCAGCACTTTGGGGCTGAGGTGGGTGGATCACTTGAGGTCAGGAGTTTGAGACCAGTGTGGTCAACATGGTGAAACCCTATCTCTACTTAAAATACAAAAATTAGCTGGGCGTGATGGCATACACCTGTAATCCCAGCTACTCGTGTAGATGAGGCAGGAAAATTGCTTGAACCTGGGAGGCGGAGGTTGCAGTGAGCCGAGATCACACCACTACACTCCAGCCTGGGCGATAGAGTGAGACTGTCTCAAAAAAGAAAAAAACAGAAGAGACTATTCAGGGACCTGAGGCTATGCTACACGTGTATGTGTCCCTGGCATGTCCTGGTGGATGAAGAGCTCCAAAAATAACATTGCTCTTCACCAGATTCCCTTTCTCAGTGCATGACTCTTTGCCAGGTGTGTCATCAAGTTGTTTAGTACGTGGATGATCAGAACTCCAGCCAAAACAAATGTAAGGATGAGCAGTGTAAAAAATAAAAATGTTAATTTCCATACAGAAAAATGCCATATACAGATTTATGAGACAAATAGGAAACAGGTGCAGGGGTAGGAATTTATATATTCTAGAAAATGACTTAATATCCTTAATAGTAATGTTATTGATACATGAAAAATCCCAATAGGATTAAGGAAAGGCAATATGTGAAGAAAAATAATATCAGATCATCTTTAAAAAAATTAAATAGCTGTTTATATCACTCACCAAATTGTTCAAGATTTTAAAAAAATAATATAAGGTCCAGTTTTGGCCACAGTACAGAGAATCGGGAGTACTTACAATCTCTTACAGGAAGAGTTAGTTGAGAAAATTAACATTATACCAGCAAAACAAAGACCAGCAAAACAAAGGTGTATATATATTTTTTACAATGTAATTTCCACTTCTTGGAACTTATCTTTTTTTTTTTTTTTTTTGGAGACAGAATCTTGCTCTCTCATTCAGGCTGGAGTGCAGTGACATGAACTTGGCTCACTGCAACCTCCACCTGCCAGGTTCAAGCGATTCTCCTGCCTCAGCCCCCCGAGTAGCTGGGATTACAGGTTTGCGCCACTATGCCCAACTAATTTTTGTATTTTTAGTAGAGACAGGGTTTCACCATGTTGGTTGGGCTGGTCTCGAACTCCTGACCTCAAGTGATCCGCCCACCTCGACCTCTCAAAAGTGCTGGGATTACAGAAGTGAGCCATCGCGCCCAGCCGGAACTTATCTTAAGGAAATAACCATATGAGCTGGCCGAGATCTATGTAAAAATATGTTTTTTGTGGCGTTGTCATTTTTGAATTTAAAATGATCGAATGTGCATTATTTAGAATGGTTAAATATATTGTAGATCATGTTTGTGAGCTATCATGCAGCCATGAATGGGATGAAAGAGATGATGGTGATGATAATAAGAGTAATGACTAACATTTATTGAGTACTTACTGTATGTCACACAGTGTCCTAAGTTCCTTATAGTATTCACGCATTTAATCCCTTCAAGGACCCTATGATAGAGGTCTTCTTATACAGATGTGGAAATTGAGGTATTGAGAAGTTAGGTGACTTGAGCAATGTCACAAAACTAACAGTGGATAGACCCTTGGAATGTGAACTAAGGCAGTCAAACTCAAGAGCCTGCACTGTTAACCTTGACCCTAAATGCTGCTGCAATTGACCAATATAGCATGTTCCTGAGAACCCAGAGAATGAACTGCATACTTGTCTCAGAGCTTTATGAAGGCCTGTTGGATTGACAAAATAGTGGTACTATCCACTGAGAGAAGATAGGTACCATTAAACACTGTTGGGAAGAAATTAATGCAAAATTTCTTATAAAATTTGGTGCTATCAGTCAAATGGTAAAATGTGTGTATGCCGTGATTTAACAATGACAGTTCTAGGGATTTAACTATACAAAGGGCACCACGTTACATGTACCAGGTATTTTCCTTTTTCCCCCTAGCATTTTTGGTGTGATTGTGGAAAGGAAAGAATAGTAACTCTACAGAAAGAGTTGCTTAGGTGCCAGTGGCCATTGGGTACGAGATTGAGGTTACATGTGCTTGATGTTCTAGGAGGCAGTGACATTCAAAGATGTGGCTGTGGCCTTCACTGAGGAGGAGCTAGGGCTGCTGGACTCTGCCCAGAGGAAGCTGTACCGAGATGTGATGCTGGAGAACTTTAGGAACCTGGTTTCAGTGGGTAAGGACAGGCACCCTCTGTAATTCAGCAGGGTTTCTCAACCTCCATGCCATTGATGTTTTGGGCCAAATAATTCTGTGTTGTATCAGGCTATCCTGTGTATTTTGGGATGTTAGTGGCATTCCTGGCCTCTGTCCCCTTGTTAAGGCTTTGGGACTGCTCAGAGACTAGAGTTTTTCTGTCTCTTTAGAGCATAGAGACAAGATGTTTCTGGCCTTTGTTCCAAGACAAATGATTTTCTTTTAGAAATGAACTATAAAAGAACAGTTGAGCTTGGCTCCTCCTGCTTTCTTTAAACTTGTCCGTCATGATCCATTGGTGGGTCAGGAAATTAGTAAGTTGCATCAGCATTTCTGTAATAAAATAGAGTAACAATATCAGAGCCCCTTAGCCAGAATGGTGCATATTGTGGCAATAACTGCTGCTGCTTGCAGTAAGGGATGTGATGAAAACAGATACAGATTAGAAACAGGTCCTTTAATATTTTATTTCAATAGTTTACATAGGGTAATGTATTTCCAATGGTAGTAAATGTATTTCTTATAATGTGTTGTGATTAAAAAAAAGATGTTTCCTGAACATTGCATGGAGGGGCAGGGAGGAGATTTACATCATGTGATTGGAACCAGAATTTTTCAGTACTCTTTGCTTTTAACACTTCAACATTTTCACTTAAATACTATCTTTTTATAGGACATCAGTCCTTCAAACCAGATATGATATCCCAGTTGGAGAGGGAAGAAAAGCTTTGGATGAAAGAGTTTCAGACCCAAAGAGGTAAGCATTCAGGTGAGAACTGTGCAGCTGGAATCATAGTTAACAGCTGTTATTTTTCCTTTATTCAGGATAATTTCTTCTCCACCCAGCTGAGAGATTTTTTTAAAAAACATCTGTCATGGCTGGGCGCAATGGCTCAAGCCTCTAATCCCAGCACTTTGAGAGGCTGTGGCAGGTGGATCACTTGAGGTCAGGAGTTCAAGACCAGCCTGGGTAACATAGCAAAACCGTGTCTCTACAAAATATAAAAAAATTAGCTAGATGTGATGGATGTGCCTGTATTCCCAGCTACTCAGGAGGCTGAGATGGGGAGATTGCTTGAACCTGGGAGGTATGGGTTGCAGTGAGCCGAGATCCGCTACTGCACTGCAACCTTGGTGACAGAGCAAGACTCTGTCTCAGAAAAAAAAAAAAGAATAAAAACATCTGTCACATCATGTCACTTCTCTGCTTCAGACCCTCCACTGGCTTCCCATTTCACTGACTGAAATCCAGTGTATTTAAGGAGCTTGTAAGACTGTATAATGTTTGCCTACTCACCTAGCTTTAGTATTCTGTTTTTTCCCCTCCCTTTGTCTCTGCCATCCTCACTTGTTCCTCAAATATGACATCTGCATCACAGCCTTTTACTTTCTGTTCGCTGGCTGGAATGCTGTTTTTTCTTAAACCTCTGTCCTCTTTCTGATTGATTGATTGATTGATTGATTGATTGATTGATTGAGATAGGGTCGCACTCTGTTGCCCAGGCTGGAGTGCAGTGACACAGTCTCCACTCACTGCAATCTCCATCTCCTGTGCTCAAGCGATCCTCCCACCTCAACCTTCTGAGTAGCTGGAACTACAGGTGCACACCACCACACCCGGCTAATTTTTGTATTTTTTGTACAGACAGGGTTTCCCCATGTTGTCCAGGCTGCTCCTGAACTCCTGGACTCAAGCAATCTGCCCACTTCAGCCTCTCCAAAATGCTGGGATTATAGACGTGAGCCACTGCGCCCAGCCCCTCTTCCTTATTTCATTCATACCTCTGCTCAGAAGTCATTTCATGAGAGGCTTTCTTAAAATATCATCTTCTGGCCGGGTGCAGTGGCTCATGCCTGTAATCTCAGCACTTTGGGAGGCCAAGGTGGGCAGATCACGAGGTCAGGATATTGAGACTATCCTGGCTAACACGGTGAAACCTCATCTCTACTAAAACTACAAAAAAAAAATTAGCTGGGTGTGGTGGCAGGTGCCTGTAGTCCCAGCTACTCAGGAGGCTGAGGCAGGAGAATGGCATGAACCCGGGAGGCAGAGCTTGCAGTGAGCCAAGATCACGCTGCTGCACTCCAGCCTGGGCAATAGAGCGAGACTCTGTCTCAAAAAAAAAAAAAAATTCCATCTTCCCTTCACTCTCCATGTCCTTAATTTGCCTGAATTTATGTGTAAGCACTATACCACCAAGGCTTATTCACATATATTTATTTTTTAATTGTGGTAAAATATATATAACATAAAACTTTAACATTTTAACCATTTTTGAGTATATAGTGACATTAAGTACATTTACATTGTTGTGTAGCCATTACCACGATCCATCTCCAAAAGTTTTTCGTTGTTCATAACGAAACTCTGTACCCGTTAAACAATGACTCCACATTCCACCTCTCTCTCCAGCACCAGTTAACCATTGTTCTACTTTATGACTCTGAATTTGACCATTCCACGTACTCAAGTGGAATTATATATTTGCCCTCTTGTGTCTGGCTTATTTCCCTTAGCCTAATATCTTTGAGGTTCATCTATGTTGTAGCATGTGTCAGAATTTTCCTCTTTTTTATGGCTGAATAATATTTCATTATAGTACAGTTGACCCTTGAACACTGTTTTCCACAACAGCAGCACCATTTTACATTTCCACTAGCAGTGCACAAGGTTTCTAATTTCTCCACATCCTCACCAACACTTGTTATTTTCTGTTTTTTTTTTTTTTTTTTTTTAAATAATATCCGTCTGAATGGGTTTGAAGTGGTGTCTCATTGTGGTTTTGATTTGCATTTCCCCAATGATTAGTGATGTTGAGCACCTTGTCATATGCTTATTGGCCATTTGTATTAATATATCCTCTTCGGAGAAATATGTGTTCAAGTCCATTGTACATTTTTGAATCAGGTTTTTTTGTTGCTGAGTTTTGGAAGTTCTCTATATATTCTGGATGTTAGTTCCTTATCAGATGTATGAGTTGAAAATCTTTTCCTCCTTTCTGGTTGTTGCCCTTTTTACCCTGTGGATACAGTGTCTTTTGATATAAAAAGTTTATGTTGGGCGTGGTGGCTCACACCTGTAATCCTAGCACTTAGGGAGGCCGAGGTGGGTGGATCACGAGGTCAGGAGTTGGAGACCAGCCTGAGATGGTGAAACCCTGTCTCTACTAAAAATAAAGAAAATTAGCCAGGCATGGTGGCGGGCACCTGTAATCCCAGCTACTTGGGAGGTTGAGGTAGGAGAATTGCTTGAACCCAGGAGGTGGAGGTTGCAGTGAGCCAAGATCACGCCCCTGCACTCCAGCCTGGGCTACAGAGTGAGACTCCATCTCAAAAAAAAAAAAAAAAAAAGTTTTTAGTTTTCATGAAGTCTAGTTTGTCTGTTTTTTTCTTTTATTGCCTGTGCTTTTGTTGTCACATCCAAGAGACTATAAAATCCAGCATTGTGAAGCTTTCGCCATATGGTTTCTTCTAGAAGTTGTGTGGTTTTCATTTTTTTTCTCTTTTTTTTTGAGACGGAGTCTTACTCTGTTGCCCAGGCTGGAGTGCAGTGGCACGATCTCAGCTCACTGCAACCTCCTCCTCCTGGGTTCAAGCCATTCTCCTGCCTCAGCCTCCCGAGTAGCTCAGATTACAGGCACCTGCCACCACGCCTGCCTAATTGTTTTTTTACTTTTAGTAGAGACGGGGTTTCACCATCTTCACTAGGCTGGTCTCGAACTCCTGACCTCATGATCCACCCGCCTCGGCCTCCCAAAGTGCTAGGATTACAGGCGTGAGCCACCACACCCAGCCAGTTTTCGCTCTTACATTTAGGGCTTTGATGCATTTTGAGTTGATCTTTGTGTAAGGTAAGGGTTGACCTTCGTTCTTTTGCATGTGGATATCCAGTTTTCCCAGCCCCATTTGTTGAAAAGACTGTCCTTTCGTCGTTGAATGGTCTTGGCAGCATTATCAGAAATGATTTGGCCCTACATGCAAGAGTTTATTTCTGAGTTCTCTAGTCTGTTCCTTTGGCCTATATGTCTTTATGACAGTTTTGGTTAATGTAGCTTTATAATAAGTTTTGAAATCAGAAAGGAAAAAAGATTCCTCCGTATTTTTTCTTCTTTTCAAGATTGTTTTGGCTATTTGTGGTCTCCTGCAATTACATGTGAGTTTTAGGATGAGTTTTTGTATTTCTGCAAAGAAGAAATTGGGATTTTAATAGGGATTGCATTAAATCTATAGATTGCTTTGGGTGATTTTGGTAACAATATTTAATTGGTAACAGGTTTTTTCTGTAATCTTTAGGGTTTCTACATACATCTTTTGTGAACAAAGATAATTTTACATTTTCCTTTCCAATTTAGATGACTTTTCTTTATTTTTCTTGCATAATATCTCTGACTAGAACTTTCAGTACTATCGTGTTGAATAGAAATGGTAAAAGTGGGCATCCTTGCCTTGTTCTGGTACTAGAAGAAAAGCTTTCCATTTTTCACCATTGAATATGATGTTTGCTGTGGGTTTTTAATGTATGGCCTTTATTATGTTGAGTTAGATTTTTTCTATTCCTGTTTTAAATATTTTTATCATGAAAAGATTTTTAATTTTGTAAAATGCTTTTTCTACATCAATTGAGATGATCATGTGTTTTCTTCTTCATTCTGTTGGTGTGGTATATTACATTGATTGGTTTTCATATGTTACACCATCCTTGCATTCCAGAACTAAATCTCATTTGGTCATGGTGTAATTCTTTTAATATGCTGCTGAACTCTCTTTACTAGGATTTTGTTGAGGATATTTATATCAGTGTTCATAAGGGACATTGGTCTGTAGTTTCCTTTTCTTATAGTATCTTTGTATTTGGTATTGGGGGAATCCTGGTCTCATAGAATGAACTAGGAAGTATTCCCCCTCTCTTCAGTTTTTTGGAAGAGCAAAATGAATTGGTGCTAATAATTCTTCAGATGTCTAATAGAAATCACTTGTGAAAGTCCAGGACTTTGCTAGGAGGTTTTTTATCACTGATTCAATATCCTTTGTAGGTATAGGTCTATTCATATATTCTGTTTCTTCCTGATTCAGTGTTAGGTTGTGGGTTTCTGAGAATTTGTTCATTTCATCTAGGTTATCTAATTTGTTGGCATACAACTGTTCATGATACTCTCTTATCCTTTTGTTTCTATAAACTCAGTAGTAATATACCAACTTTCACTTCTGATTTTAGTTATTTGAGTCTATTTTTTCTTAGTCAATGTAGCTAAATGTCAATTTTATTGATATTTTCAAGGAGCCAACTCTTGTTTTATTTTCTCTATCCTTTATTCTCAATTTTATTTATTTTTGCTCTTATCTTCATAAGATTTGATTCCTGGCCGGGCATGGTGGCTCATGCCTGTAATCCTAGCACTTTGGGAGGCCAAGGTAGGCAGATCACCTGAGGTTGGGAGTTTGAGACCAGCCTGACCAACATGGAGAAACACTGCCTCTACTAAAAATATAAAATTAGCTGGGCATGGTGGCACATGCCTGTAATCCCAGCTACTCGGGAGGCTGAGGCAGGAGAATCGTTTGAACCCGGGAGGCAGAAGTTGCGGTGAGCTGAGATCACACCATTGCACTCCAGCCTGGGCAACAAAAGCGGAACTCTGTCTCAAAAAAAAAAAAAAGATTAGATTCCTTTCTTTTGTCAGCATTGGGTTTAATTTGGTTTTGTTTTTTGGTTTTCACATTTTTACTGGAAGCCACTGGGGAGGGTCCTCCTCCCTGTCAGTGGAGGTGCTCACAGTTTCTTCAGCCACTCCAGGCTTGGGCCCTAGGAGTCCTGGGGTTGGCTGGACACCAGGCACCAGGCACACTGCCATCATCTCAGACAGGCATTGGGTAATTGTAGGGTGTGGCCTGGTTGATCATGATGGCGTACTTGGTGTAGGGGCTGAGTGGGGGCAGAATTATAGCGTGGCCTGCAATGGTGAAGGACACAACCAGCACCGACTCTGGCCCAGGCATTCTTGAAGAAGGCAGCAAGTCTTGCAGCCATCTTGGTCTCGGCAATGGCAATGGCTTGTTATTTTTTTCAGTTCCTTAAGGTGTAAGGTTATGATGTTGATTTGAGACCTTTCTTCCTTTTCTTTGTAAGCATTTATAGCTATAAATTTCCCCCTTAGCACTGTTTTTGCAGTGGATTTGTTTTCATTTATCCCAAGATATTTTTTAATTTCCCCTGTGATTTCTTCTTTGATCTGTTGGTTGTTTGTGTATTAATTTTCACATATTTATGGAATTTTCAGGTTTTGTTCTGCTGTTCATTGCTAGTTTCATTTCATTTTGATCAGCAGAGATACTTTGTGTGATTTTAATCTTTTTATATTTATTAAAGCTTTTTTGTAGTTTAACATATGGAGTATCCTAGAGAATGTTCTGCATGTACTTCAGAAAAATGTGTATTCTGCTGTTACTGGGTGGAGTGTTCTGTATAATCATAGTCTACATGTATATATTTCCATATACTTCAGAAATGTATAAAACATAGAACTTTGATTAATTCTAAAATTGCTTATGTCCTTTGTTAAGATATCATATAATCCACCAAACTGAGGGAGATATGTGATAAAAATGACTTAGTAGGATACCATTTGTAATGCCACCATTCAGTTCAGTTTTAACATTCATTTTACATCTTTTTCTGTTAATGAAAATTGACTTGATAGTTTAAATGGATAATTTCTGCTTCTCCACCCTTCCCCCAACATACACATAATTTGGATGACCTATTTGTTTTCCTTTCTATGACTTTAAACTTTTTATTTTGAAAACTTAAAAAACATAGAAAAGTAAATAATGCCACAAACTGTATATCCATACTGTCTTAGCAGTTATCAACTTTCCAGTGTTCCTGTTTTTTCTATTCCCTTCTGTTTTCTTCTGGAGAATGTCATATTTTTTTCTGGAGAATGTCTTATCACCCATAGATTTATCAGTGTCTATCTACAACAGTAATTCCTTATTGTCACTTAATATCCATTCTGTAAGCAGTATGGGCTCATATGTATTTATTGTATACTTTGTGTTATAATCCAGTATTGCATTGTTTATTTTGTTACCAAGTTGTTTCTACTTTGATCACTTGGAGCTTTTTCAGGTTGTCTCCTGTGGTTGAAATCACCAGTGATTTCTAGAAATGCAAATTAAAACAATAGTGAGATATCATCTTATACCCGTCAGAATGGCTATTACTAAAATCTGTCATGGATCTCAGGAGATCTCAGATAATGAACTCAAGATGGATTAAATAGCACCATTTACTCAATAGGATGTCCTTTCCCCAGTGTATGTTTTTGTCAACTTTGTCAAAGATCAGTTGGCTATAGGTATGTGACTTATTTCTGGGTTCTCTTTTCTATTCCATTGATCTATGTATCTATTTTTATATCAGCACCGTGCTGTTTTGGTTACTTAGAGCTGTGTAGTGTAATTTGAAGTCAAATAATATAATGCCTCCAGCTTTGTTATTTGCTTAGGATTGCTTTGTCTATTTAGGCTCTTTTATGTTTCCATATGAATTTTAGAATTGTTTTTTCTCATTCTGTGAAAAATGACATTAGTATTTAGATAGCCATTGCACTGAATTTGTAGATTGCTTTGGGCAGTATGGTCATTTTAACAATATCGATTCTGCTGATCCATGAGCATGGGATATTTTTCCATTTTTTTAATGTCATCTGCAACTTCTTTCATTATTGTTTCATAATTTTCCTTGGTTAGCGCTTTCCCCTCCTTGGTTAAATACATTCCTAGGTATTTTAATTTTTTTTGTAGATATTATAAATTGGATTATGTTCTTGATTTGGTTTTTAACCTGATCATTATTGTTGTATAGAAATGCTACTGACTTTTGTATATTGATTTTTTTAATCCTGAAACTTTACTGAAGTCATTTATCAAATCTAAGATTCTCTTGGAGGAGTCTTTAGGGATTTGTAGGTATACGATCAGATTGTCAGAAAACAGATACTAAATGACTTACTCTTTTTTCCAATTTAGATAGTTTTCTGCCTTTCTCTTGCCTGATTACTTTTCCTAGGACTTCCAGTGCTATGTGGAGTAGGAGTGGTGAAAGTGGGCAATTCTTGTTTTATTCCAGTTCTTAGGGGGAATGCTTTTAGCTTTTCCCCATTCAGCATGTTACCTATGGGTTGTCATATATGACTTTTATTATTTTGAAGTATGTTTCTTCTGTGCCTAGTTTGTCGAAGGTTTTTATCATGAGAGGACGCTGAATTTTGTCAAATGGTTTTCCATATCTGTTGAGATGATCATGTGATTTTTAATTCTGTTTATAGACTTAATCACATTTATTGGTTTGTGTATGTTGAACCATTCTTGCATCCTTGGAATAAAACCCACTTGATCGTGGTGGCTTATCTTTTTGATGTGCTATTATATTTGGTTTGGGGTGTTTTGGGGGGGGTTGTGTTTATTTTTGGAGGATTTTTGCATCTACGTTCATCAGGGATATTGCTCTGTAGTTTTCTCTTTTTGTTGTGTCTTTGTCTGACTTTGGTGTCAGAGCGATACTGGCTTTGTAGAATGAGTTAGGGAGGATTCTCTCCTCTTAGATTTTTTGGAAGAGTTTTAGTAGAATTGATACCAGTTCTTTGTTCCTTTTGTGGAATTCCACTGTACATTTGTCTAGTCCTGGGCTTTTTTGTTCTTGGGAGGTTTTGCATTGCTGATTCAATCTCACTGCTCATTACTGGTCTGTTCAGGATTTCTGTTTCTTCCTGGTTCAATCTTGGGAGGTTGTATGTTTCCAGGAATTAGTTCATTTTCTCTAGAATTTCTAGTTTTCAAGTATATTGTTCGTAATAGTCTCTGATCATGTTTTGTATTTCTATAGTATTAGTTGTAATGTCTCCTTATTCATTTCTGATTATGTTTATTTGGATCTTCTCTTTTTTTGGCTAGTCTTACTGTCAGTTTATCAGTTTTATCTTTTCAAAGATAAAAACAAGCTTTTCATTTCATTGATCCTTTGTATGGTTCCTTGGTTCTCTATTTTATTTCATTCTGCTGTGGTCTTTGTTATCTTTCTTCTGCTAGCTTTAGGTTTGGATTGTTCTTGTTTTTCTAGTTCCTGGAGGTGAGACATAAGGTTGTTAATTTTTTATCTTTTTTTTTTTTTTTTTTAAATGTAGACATTTAACGCTATAAACCTCCCTCTTAGCACTGCTTTTGCTTTGGTATATTGTATTTTCATTTTCATTCATTTCAAGAAATCTAAAAATTTGTCTTAATTTTGTCATTAACCCAAAGATTGTTTAGGATGATGTTTAATTTTCATGTATTTGTATAGTTTCTAGAGTTCTTCTTGGAATTGATTTCTAGTTTTATTCTGAGGTATGAGAAGATAGTTGGTATGATTTTGGTTTTTAAAAATGTAGTGAGACTTGTTTTGTGACCTAATCCATGCACTAATCAGAAAAGTGTATATTCTGCTGTTGGGTAGAATGTTCTGTAAATATCTGTTAGCTCCATTTGACCTAAAATTTAAGTCCAGTGTTTCTTTGTTGATTTTCTGTCTCAGTCGTCTATTTAGTGGTGTCTGTGGGGTGTTGAGGTCCCCCACTGTTATTGTATTGCTGTGTATTTTTTTAGGTCTAATAATACTTGTTTTATGAATTTGGGTGCCCTGATGTTGGGTGTGTATATATTTAGGATTGTTATATCTTACTTGTTTATTGATCCCTTTATCATTACGTAATGACCTTCTTTGTCTTTTTTTTACTGCTGTTGATTTAAAGTCTTTTTTTTATCTGATCTAAAAATAGCTACTCCTGCTTGTTTCTGGTTTCCATTTGCATGGAATATCTTTTTCTACCTCTTTACCTTCAGTCTGTGTCTTTATCAGTAAGATGAGTTATGTTGCCATTTGATTTCTTTATCTTCTTTCTTTGTGTAATTATTTTATAAGGCCTGCGAGTTTTATACTTTTGTGTCTTTTATGATGGCAAGTATCAACCTTTTGTTTTCATGGTTAGAACTCATTTGAGCATTCCCTGTAGAGCTGGTCTAGTGGTGACAAACTCCCTCAGTGTTTATTTGGGGAAGGCTTATTTTTCCTTCATTTATAGAGCTTATTCTAGTAGGATACACAATTTTTTTGTTTTTTGAAGTAACTTGAAAATAGAATCCCAATCTCTTCTGGCTTGTAAGGTTTCTACAAGTTGAATCATCTGATGGAGCTTCCTTTACAGGTGACTAGACACTTTTCTCTTGCCGATTTTAGGATTTTATCCTTTATATAAACCTTAGTCTGATGACTGTGTGCTGTGGTGAGTTCCATCTTGCAATGTATTTTCCTGGAGTTCATTAGATCTCTTTTATCTGGATGTCTAAAGCTCTTGCTAGATTAGGAAGTTTTCCTCAATTATTTCCTTAACTAGTTTTCCAAACTTTTTACTTTTTCTTCTCCCTCAGGAATACCTATGATTCGTAGGTTTGGTTGCTTTATGTAGTTTCATACTTCTTAAAGCTTTGTTTTTTCTTCTTTATTCTTTTTTCTTTACTTTTGTCTGACTAAATTAATTCAAAAGACCTGTCTTCAAGTACTGAGATTCTTTCTTCTGCTTGTTTAGTCTATTGTAAATGCTTTCAACTGTATTTTGTAATTTCTTCAGTGATTTTTTCATTTCCAGAAGTTTTTATTCGTTTGGCTTTTTAAAAAAGTTATCTATCTCTTTCTCTTTGGTAAATTTCTCATTGATATCCTGAATTGATTTTTTGTATTGCTTTTCAAATTTCTTTTGTATCTCATTGAGCTTCCTTAAAATTAGTATTTCAAATTATTTATCTGGCTCATTTTTTCCCTTATGATCTGTATTTCTTTTATGTTGTTTTTTTCCTGTTTTACTACACTGACTAGAACTTTCAGTAATGTTGAATAAAGGTGGCGAGAGTGGATATACTTGCGTTGTTTCTGATTTTCTGAGGGAAGCATTTAGGTCTAATTTTAGAATGTTAAATCAGTAGTGATTATCTTGAGATAATCACTACTTTGTCGTGATTTATCCTTTTTATACATTGTTAGATCTGATTTGATAACATTCTGTTAAGAATTTTATAAATATGTTCATTAGGAATATTAGTCTGTAGTTGTCTTTTCTTGGAATGTGTTTGTCTTATTTTGGTGTTAGAATAATGCTGGCTTCCTAAAATGTGTTGAGAAGTATTTACAGCTTTTCATTTTTCTGGAAGAGTTTGTCTAGCATTGGTATTGTTTCTTCCTTAAATGTTTAGTGAAATTCATAGATGAAGCTCTGTAAGCCTCAAGTTTTGTTTGTGGAAACGTTTGTAAGTATGAATTCTATTTCTTTGGTAGATAAGGGCTATTCAGATTATCTGTATGTTCTCAAGTAAACTTATTTTGTGTGTTTAAAGAAATTTGTCCATTTCATCTGCATTGTTGCATTTATTGCCATAAAATTCATAAGTCCTTTATCTTTTTAATAATGTATACAGGATCTATAATTATGTCACCTTTCATTACTGATATTTGTAATTTGTATCTTCTTTCTGTTTTTATCATGCATGCTAGAGTTTATTTATTGTTCTTTTCAAAGAACTAGCTATTTCTCTTATTTTCTGTTTATGCTTACTTTGCATTTAATTTGTTCTTGTGTTTTTAGTTTCTTTGACACATTTCTGCTTTATAAATTTTGCTTTAAGTAGAAATTTTGATATGTTGGTTTTTTATTTTCACTCAATTTCTAAAGTTTTGAATTATTTTTGATCCACAGTTTATTTAGAAGTATGTTGTTTATTCTCTGAATATTTGAAGATTTTGCAGAGATGTTTCTATTCTTAATTTCTGATTTAAATCAGTTGTGGTTAGAATACCCTTTGTATGACTTGACTCCTTTTGCTTCTGTTAGAACTTGTTTTATGGCCTAGAATATGGTCTGTCTTGGAGTATGTTCCATGTACACCTGAAAATAACATTTTCTGCTCTTATTGGATAGAGTGTCCTGTAAAGGCCAAGTAGTCAACTTGGTTGATAATATTGCTTCAAGCCTATATCTTCACTTATTACCTACTTGTTTTTGGTTGTGTTTGCTTTTTAACATAATTGATTGTTTTTGTTTTGTTTTATTGTCTGGCTGCTGCTGCTGCCGCTGCTGCAGCTAAGACTTTTTTTGTTTCTTCAGCTTTTGTGCATTCTGGAAAACCTGGATTCACAGAGCCTTCTTAGTCAAAAGCCACGGTCAGTGGGCTGTTTAATAATTCAGAGGGGAAAGGTGTCTTCAGTCCCCAGTTCCCTACATGTCTTCCCAGAGTTGTCATAATAGGTCTTATGGAGGTTTTTGAGCATCTTTTTCCTCTGGTTGATGTTCATCAGCAGATAGCATTTGTGGGCTTTGTCCTTTCAATGTATCGGCATGTGTTTTTCGTAACTGCAGATCTTGGCCAGGCGCAGTGACTCACGCCTGTAATCCCAGCACTTTGGGAGGCTGAGGTGGGAGGATCACTTGAACCCAGGAGGCAGGGGTTGTAGTCAGCCGAAATCGTGCCACTGCACTCCAGCCTGAGGGGCAGAGCAAAACTCCATTTCAAAAGAAAAAAAAAAAACCGTGGACCTTGATGTTCAAGTCAATAATTCTAGTCTCTGGGGAACTGGTGTCCTCAGGGCTTGCCATGTCCTTTTTTATGAACTATTCGGCTTAATTTTTGGCTTCTACTGGTTAGCCATCTCCAAAGACAAGTGTCTTCACAGCGTCATCAACCTTCTCAACTCTGGGAAAGTTCTGGTAGTCTTTGAGCAGCGTACAAGGGCACAGGTCATCATCTTGGCTGGGCTGGACTGGTTTCTGGATGGCATATCCACAGGCGGCCTGGAGGAAGAGACTTGGAGGCTACCAGCACCACTGTTTGGAAGGAAGTCTGATGCTCCCTCCTCTTGGCTTCTCAAGAACTGGAGCTTGGGTCCCAGTGGAACTTAGTGCCCTTCACACAGTCCTTGGCATGGTGACTTCTGACCCCCAAGGGGCCAGGGCAGCTGTCCATTTCACAGCATGGACTGGGTTACATGAGTGCCACCATGCATCTTCCTACTTGCTTTACTAGCTGTTGGAAAGCGGTATTGAAATCTCCAGCTATAAATATGGATTTGTCTATCAGTTATTTTGAGCACATTTCTAACTGTGCAGGTTGTATAATGAGAGCCTATAATTGAGGCATGTATTTTGCCTGATTTATGTAGTTGCTACTTATGATTCAGTTCCTGTAGCCAAAGAAGAGGTGACTTTTAATTTACCATTCTCATAGGCAAGGAAGTCAATTTTTCCTTTCCAGGTACTTACTGAGATATCATTTTGTTGCTCTGCAGCTGGCTGGTTTCTACCCCCTGTCCTATTCTTAGATCTGTAGTTCTGTGTTTCCACAGGCCATAAAATCCAAGAAAATCCATGATGGTAAAGATAAGCTGAAAATTTCCATCACGAACTAAAGCCCGATACCGAAGGAACTATGTGTAAAATTTGGAAACATCTGGACAAAGCATTCATTTTGGAGTTGTGTATACTGGAGAATACACACAGACAGCAAGACACATACTCAGAAAAGACCCACGATATACCTTAAGCACTCACCCTGGGCTGATCTCAAATTTTCTATCTTAAATATGGCTTTTAAAAAAATTTAGTGTTCTCTTGGTTGCAGCTGCTTTTCGGAGCTCCTATAAATTTATTTCAGCCAGTCTAGTTTTTTTAACATTTCCATGGGGAAAATTAGAGCTTAGGTCTTCTTAATTTCTCTACTTTGCTAATGTCAGTCTCTGGTCCTTTATTCCTTATTCTCTCTATCCTTTCAGGAGACAGGAATCAAAACGAGATGGCGACTCTTCACAAAGCAGGATTAAGGTGCTTTTCACTGGGAGAGCTTTCATGCTGGCAAATCAAGAGACATGTTGTGAGTAAATTAGCCAGAAGTCAAGACTCCATGATAAATATTGAAGGAAAGAGCTCTGAGTTCCCCAAGCACCATGATTCCCCCTGTCAGGTGGGAGCAGGAGAATCTGTTCAAGCTTCTGTGGATGACAGCCTTCTAGTGAATCACGTAGGGGATCATTCCAGGATCATTGAAAATCACGAATTTCCAACTGGGAAAGTTCCGAATTCTTGGAGTAAAATATATCTGAATGAGACACAGAATTATCAGAGAAGTTGTAAGCAGACTCAGATGAAAAACCAATTATGTATATTCGCTCCATATGTTGACATTTTCAGTTGCATTTCACGCCACCGTGATGATAAGATACTGCACAAAAGAGATAAAGCGCACAGCAATAGTGACTGTGGTAAAGATACCCTAAAGGTATCATCTCTTACCCAGTGTAGTGTTCACACAGGACAGAAAACCTACCAGGGTAATGAATGTGAAGAAGCCTTCAATGATAGCTCCAGTCTCGAATTTCATAAGCAGGTACACTTGAGAAAGAAGTCTCCAGCGTATAGTACGCACGAGAAGGACACTAGTCATACCTCACGTATTCCTGTTCAACAAAGTGTTCGTACTGGAAAAAAACGCTACTGGTGTCATGAATGTGGTAAAGGTTTCAGTCAGAGCTCAAATCTGCAAACTCATCAGAGAGTCCACACAGGGGAGAAACCCTATACATGCCACGAGTGTGGTAAGAGCTTTAATCAGAGCTCACATCTTTATGCTCATTTGCCTATTCACACAGGAGAGAAGCCCTATAGATGTGACAGTTGTGGGAAGGGCTTCAGTCGTAGCACAGATCTTAACATTCATTGCAGAGTTCACACTGGAGAGAAACCTTATAAATGTGAGGTGTGTGGGAAGGGCTTCACTCAGAGATCACATCTTCAGGCCCATGAAAGAATTCACACCGGAGAGAAACCCTATAAATGTGGGGATTGTGGTAAACGCTTTAGTTGTAGCTCAAATCTTCATACCCATCAGAGAGTCCACACTGAAGAGAAACCATACAAATGTGATGAGTGTGGTAAGTGCTTTAGTTTGAGCTTTAATCTTCATAGTCATCAACGAGTCCACACAGGAGAAAAACCATATAAATGTGAAGAGTGTGGTAAGGGTTTTAGTTCAGCCTCAAGTTTCCAGAGCCATCAGAGGGTCCATACAGGAGAGAAACCATTTCGATGCAACGTGTGTGGTAAAGGTTTCAGTCAGAGTTCATATTTTCAAGCACATCAGAGAGTCCACACTGGAGAAAAACCATACAAATGTGAAGTGTGTGGGAAGCGCTTCAATTGGAGCTTGAATCTTCACAATCATCAGAGAGTCCACACGGGAGAGAAACCCTACAAATGTGAAGAGTGTGGTAAGGGTTTCAGTCAGGCCTCAAATCTCCAAGCCCATCAGAGCGTCCACACTGGGGAAAAACCATTCAAGTGTGATGCATGTCAGAAGCGATTCAGTCAGGCCTCACACCTTCAAGCCCATCAGAGAGTCCACACCGGAGAGAAACCATATAAATGTGACACTTGTGGTAAGGCCTTCAGCCAGAGGTCAAATCTTCAAGTCCATCAGATAATTCACACTGGAGAGAAACCATTTAAATGTGAGGAATGTGGGAAAGAATTCAGTTGGAGTGCTGGTCTCAGTGCTCATCAGAGGGTCCACACGGGAGAGAAACCCTATACATGTCAGCAGTGTGGGAAGGGCTTCAGTCAGGCCTCACATTTTCACACACACCAGAGAGTCCACACTGGAGAGAGGCCTTACATATGTGATGTCTGTTGTAAGGGCTTCAGTCAGAGGTCACATCTCGTCTACCATCAGAGAGTCCACACTGGAGGGAATCTGTAGAAATGAGAGAGGTGTGGTTCAGCCTTCAGTTAGAGCTCACATCTTTGTCTTCGTTGGGAAGTCCATGCTGATGATTTTGAAAAGTTCTTGTAAAACTAGAAGCTTCAAAGAATCTTGACGGGGAAGAAGTCTCTCAAATGCTGTGTTTTAGACTTGGTCAGGACATGATTCTTTACAAACGTCATATTTCACAGATGAGAGAAAACTTTGTTCTGTAAATATGATCAGTGTTTATATCAGAGTTACCAAGTGTCCCAGTTCTCAAGATGTAACACAGCAGAAAAGTCTTGTCAGAGTCTGCGCAGGAGAGAGGCCTTCCTTTAACAAAAATATGATTGACAGAAAAAATTGATGTCAACTAAAATGTAACCTCTATGTAAGGAGGTGTTTTTCACCACTGTATCTCTACCATGTAGAATTGTGCTTAGCTCATAATAGGGCCCAGCAATTACTGAAGAAAGTGAAGAAAATACCTATAATTAGGACAAATACTTGAAAATTCTAGTCTGTTTTGTACCATAAATTTATATTAATTTATATTCAAGAGGAATCCTACAAGTAGCCTTAATAACGTTAGTTTCAGTAAGTACTGAAAAGTGTGTAATACTGCCATCCATACTAATACAGATTTGGAAAAAAGACACGACTGGCTCCCATCCTTCAGCCTTAGTTCTTTGTACAGTGTATTAGTTGTGTACAGTATGATTTTTAGCGTCATTAGTTTTTAGACTGAACAATACTGTTTTTATCTAATGTGACCCTGCAATTTACATGATTAGAATTTTTGGACACTAAGCTTTACTGTAACTCTGAAAGTGTTAAAAGTAGTTACTGATGACAAAAAGTTTCTTAGTAAACTTGAATTGTTAATCATTGGTTTCATTATTTTCATTCAGGTTCAGGTCTACTTGCTTTTCTACGTATAGTCTTTCCTGCATCTAGACCACTTTAGAAGGAGCTTTGGCAGATTTCAAGCACATTAATTTGTCACATTTATCCCCTTAAAAGGAAGTGGCAGGGCAAGAAACCTGTTGGGTCTTTATTGGAATTTTATCTTATTGTTTATTTATTCTGTTGAATAGAGCCTTGCAATGTTGCCCAGGTTGTTCTCAAACTCCTGACCTCAAGCATTCCTCCCACCTTGGCTTCCCAAAGTGTTGAGATTATAGATGTGAACCTCTGTGCCCAACCTTGAAATTGTATTCAATGTAATGATTTAGATGGATTACTGTTTACACAGCATTCTATGCTTAATACCTCTTGGTATTAGTGGACAATAAATACTCTTTGACCTGGCGGTCCTAGCACTAGAAATTTCACTCAGGAGATTGTGACAAAAGCGAGAAAGATTGTACACAAGGATCTTTATCCTGAATTCAAAAAGGAAAATGTCAGTAAAATATTTGAGTAAGTCTTGATAAATCCTTATAATATACAGCCATTAAGATGATCACAGGTCTATAATGACCAGAGAAAACATTGTTCATGAGAAAACTAGGTTAGCTCCTTCCTGGGATGGATCCAATTAATAGAAGTCTGTCCACCTAATGATGTGATTATATGCATAGAAATAATAGAAGGATATTAATATGCTAACAGTTGTTTACTGTGACATGGAAGGTTGGGATGATATTTTAACTGTTCAAAAAATTATGGTGACTTCAATTTTATCAAAGTAAAAGTGATTCACTTTGATAAAATTGATGATAATCCCTTACAGCTAAATCTTGTTTGCTTTATCTCATTATATGGCATGTAATCCTGTGTTATGGATGTGTAACCGGCGTAAGTCCAGCTGTTTGCTACTCAGAGGCTGAAAACATGAAAAGCAAAATGTAGTGAAAGGAAAGCAGTTTTACTAATCAAATGTTAGCAATTGGGAAATGGCCAGGCTCATGCCTTAAAAGACCATTCCAACGTTTTGGGCTGAGTGAGGGAGTTTAAGAGGGAAACTTGGTGTGGGAAGTAAGTGGGAGCGGTGCAGTCAGGTGCAGGTCTTGCATGTCGTCTTCTGATGGTTTTCTTGAGTAATCTGCCCATCTGGAGTCCAGTTTGCATCATCTTGATATTGGCCCAGGGGTGGTGGATGAACTGTTCATAACTGCCCCTAAGTGGGAGGATTGCGCGGCTGATTTGTTTAGTCTCTGTGTCTGTTTTGCTTTAAAATTAGTCCCTGGAATTCTAAGTAAGCACAATTATACAAGGGAGCACTGTGCATGAAGTACCTGGTGGGAAAGGGAGAGATGAAGAATTTTAACATATAAGGCCACATTCTGAGATTGGGGAGGAAAGGGAGAAAAGTTTTTAAATGCATTTCAAAGCTGCAATACTCTGTTAGAATTCCCCACTGTCGAACTTCATCCTATTTTTATGGAAAGTGGGCAACACAGTTAATCTGGCTGCTTCCTGCTGAAAGGGGGCGTAGTTGGGAAGTACCAGAATGGAATCTATTCACTTGGAGTTGGAAATATATCCGCATTCCCAGATCTGTAGCAGGAACTTGCTGGAGCCTTACAGTAGGAAGACCAAGGACCTAGGAACTTTTGAGAAAGTCTGTCCTCAGTGTATAGCAGAGGTAAAATCCACAGCAGCTGATGAGGACAATGAGAAGAATACCAACCATACAGTATATGAAAGTCTTTTATGAGGAAGTCAGCTGGACCACACTGTTCAAGGGTCCTGGGAGAGGATCCTATATCTGTATCAGAAATATGGGTGTCCAATGCATGCACAGCTTGGGTCATATTGTGAGAATAATGTGGTATATATACATAATACTTAGTCTTTTTTTTTTTTTTTCCTGAGACAGTCTTGCTGTGTCACCCAGGCTGCAGTGCCATGGCACAATCTTGGCCCATTGCAACCTCTGCCTCTCAAGATCAATTCTCATGCCTCAGCCTCACCAGTAGCTGGGATTACAGGTGTACACTACCATGCCCAGCTAAGTTTTGTATTTTTAGTAGAGAGGGTTTCACTTTGTTGGCCAGGCCAGTCTCAAACTCATGACCTCAAGTGATCCACCCTTTTCGGCCTCCCAAAGTGCTGGGATTACAGGCACTGTGGTCCGTTGCTCCCAGACAGAACAGTCAGTCTTAATCAGTGCACAAGGGCTGCCGTGTGCTGAGTCAGGGTATCTAAGGCCGTATAGTTCTGCAGGGCCACTTGTCTAATCTTGTGAGGGTCTTTCAGTGAGAAAGGGAATGGCATGATGGATATTATTAAAAGTAGCAGCCGTATGTTTAACCAGGTCTTTTATTTGTAATTTTACATCTATGGCCACTGCCGGGGGGGGGGGGGGGAAGCCTAGTGGGTACAACCACCTTGATGCCTATTTTTGATGGGGTTGTCTAGCCTTTACACTTTCCCAGTTGGCATGGAGAGAGTCTAAATGGGAAAGGATACATCCTGGTAGGGAAGGTGCGCCTACCAGTCCAGTTGTAAGTGTTGGGAAAAGGGCTTGGGGATGCCTACATAAACTGGCCATAAAAATATGGGACAATAATTTGTGGAAAGCCACAAGAGGCCTCTGAGGAAGAAAGCCTCCTAATTGCCATCATGTTCCCATACTCAGAGCGAGACCTGCTCTCTTACCTGTAAACACTGTGTTCAAGAAAAAAGACACTCCTTTAAAGCCTTGAAGTGTAGACAGATACGCAGGCTCCTATTTAAGCCCACTCCCACCAGCTACTCTCCGATAAATTAAAGATAACACTGTTTAAGCACAAAGGAGATTCACTTAAACCACCACTGCTATAGATCACGCGTATAACGCACTGCCTCCCTTTCACTGGTTTGCCCTGAACATCTTAGATCTAAGTGATTATACTCAATAAATAGTGTAGAGACCGAAACTCTGGGCCTTTGCAGCTTCTGATTTGCTCTGGCCCCCTGGCTCCCACCTTTATGAACTCTTAACCTGTGTCTTCTCATTCCTTTGTCGCCACTTTGCCACTGGAATTCGGGTACCCTACGGGTGGTGTTAAGGCTGGTCCCCAACGGTAAGGCCAACCATGGGTGCTGCAGACCCATAGCAAACCCCAGGGGGAAGGATAAAGCTCTGTTATGGAGGTGGATGCTATTTTGATTGTGCGTCCTGGTCACATGTTATTAGTCAGTCCAAGGGTTTGGCCACATTGTTGAAGAGGTAATCATCCCATATCGTGGGAGATAGTGCAGGGTGTACTGTTACTGTGTTTTTCAGTGCATAGAAGTCTTGACCCATTACCTGGATTTACGCTGCCATCAGCCATCCTATGCCATCGTGTATGGCATATCCTGTAGTGGGGGTGGCGTTAACCTGTTTATGAAACAGAAGGAAAATATGTTTATGTGTTTTCTCAGAGGTGGGGAACTCATGGTAAGTGCTGCTCTAATCATAGAAGGGAAACAGGTTAGTATTTTTACCCCAAGTATAAAAATACTCAAGTGCTCAGGTTAGCAGTTTGTATGCACCATGGCAAGCCTGTGATTAAAGAAAGGGGTGGCACCCTGCAGATCCAACAGTCTTCTATTTTAGAGGTAACTCACCAGCTGTGCCCATTCAGCAAACAGGTTAGTTTTAGCAAAGATAAAGAACGTACTTATAACTGTACAATTCATTAACAATTTATGTTAACAGAAGGGTGTTACTTATTTGTATGATTTTTCTTTAATAAATAACTTTAGGTCCTCTTGGTTTACATGACCAAGCAGTCCGGTTGTCTGAGGCATCAGGTTCAGGAGGAGCTGCCTTCACCTCAGTGTGATGTATCCATGGTCTTACTCCATCCAATCTGACAGATGAATGGATGGTTGAGTTACTGTCTACTTTTTGGCTAGCTGTTGGTCTGGCCCTTGATTTCTCTAGGATTTTAGTAGCACTTTATTTTCAGTTCATAAAAGTCTTGACCCATTACCTGGATTTACACTGTCCTCAACCGTTCTATGCCATAATGTATGGGAAAGTAGAAAGGGTGAATGAGTATTATTTAATTTAAAATTTTTAGGGTTTTAAATTACACAAAAAGTCTATAAGCATTTATCTCATTTATATGTACTCAGTATTTTCTCATTTTTAACAGCTTATCTAGATTACTACTGCAAACTGAGATATCACATAAAGTTGGTCATTATTTAAAGTTATTTCCCTGTTAACCATTTTTACAGTCTGAATATCAGATATGCATCTAACTAAGAACCTTAAACACTGGGCATTTTGCCAGTAACTCAGAAGATTTAGCTGTTAAACTAACAATTGTAAATTTTATTTTTTAAAAAAAAAATTGCACAAAGATTACTCTGTTTTCAGTTGGGTTTATAGTCTCAGAACCTTTGTGCCAAACTATGACACCTTAAAACATTTAGCCAAGGCAACTATAAAACTATAAAACTTATTAACCCAGACAAAAATGTATGCTGACAATTCTGAAGACATTTTAATCTTACTAATGATTTTAAAACCAGTTTTATTGTGTGAACTTGAAAAGCATTTGTACTTACCTAATTTATAATTACTCATCTACTTATAAGGTCATTTGGTAGCATGCTAGAGCAACACATAACAATACATGTTACATACATGTAATAATGCAATCACATAAACATATCTAAATATGTATACACATATATACAAACAAAGATCCAATAGCTTTTACCTTAGAGTTCTAGCCATAAGATAGCAATACAGACTCACCATTTTATAAAAGACAGCTGTATCCAAATTTTTTTTTTTTTTTTTTTTTTTTTTTATGAAATGGAATCTGTTTACATGGCTAAACTTTGTTTGCCCTGATAGGTAATCCAAGAAAAAGGGTGGATCAAAATTTTGGGTAAAACAGTTTTTATGGCAGTTTTAATTTTTAAAAACCTCTTTTACCTTTTTTAAATTAAGTTTTAAAGGAGTTTGCAATGTTTATATTTTAGCCAGAACTAGCTGAACTGTATAAGAATAAAAAATTATCTACATTACTTTGAAACAGTGAGTTTTATCTCAACATCAGTAGCTTACTAACAGTAGAGTCAGCACAGGCTGAAAACAAAAGAGAAACATAAATAGAGACTTTAGAAGATTCTGCTTAACTTTATAGTTGCAGGTTAACCATTTGAGCTCTGAATTTTTATTGCTGTAATTTTCCCATCAATTTAAAATGTGTACAAAAACGGCCATAGATATGTAACCAGCTGGATTCCCAGATAGTCTAGAAAAGAATTCTCACACATTCTCCTCCCCACAAAGCTTGACACAAGTGTCTAAAATATTCTAAAGTCTCAGAGTTACAAAATTGGTGGCCAAAATGATAAAACCTGCTTTTCCCCTAGCAAGAAGAGTAGCCTATCTTGCTGCCCTCTGATAATCAGTTGGACCTGGTCTTGGCTGGTGGGATGGAAACTGCCAAAGCATCCTCAGAAGGATACGAATCACTAAACAGACAAAAACCACAGATGGATCCAGTGTAGACAGAGTGTTCCAGACTGGTACTCAGGGTATTTTAGAGAAAAGTCCTGAGATCTTGTCTCAAACCCAGATGGGACCATGGAGTGACCTGCATTAGGTCCTGATAGCTGGAAAGCCCAGATAGCAAAGACAGAGGATTTTTGGATGCACTCTGGTTGCCCAGTTCTTGAAGCCCATCAGCTTCCCAGATGTGGCTTTCCTCACTCCAACACAGTATTATAGCAGCTGATGCCATGAAGAAGAGAGAAGGGCAAATCCCCAAGACAAACAGTATTGACGGTTGTTGGGAATTCCGTAAGGTCCCAACTGCAGGGTCAGCTAGCCATAAGCAGCTAGCATTTGCAAGTGACTGCTGTACTGCCTGGTAGCATGAATGGGTAAGTTCTGGCATCTGCTGTGCCCAATTGCTCCATTCATTGGAAACCAGGTGTACAGGCTGAGCTGCTCAAAACACACAGTTTGTAACATGGGGCACGAAATTTGTAACCAGCTAAAATCCACTGCTTGCCACTCAAAGGCTGAAAACACAAGTAAGGTGTTGTGAAAGAAACGCAATTTTATTAATTAAATGCAAGTGGTTGGGGAATGGCCAAGCTCATGCCTTAAAAGTCCAGTCTTTCTTTTTGGGTTGACTGAGGGGGTTTAAGAAGGAAAACTTGGTGTGGGACATATGTGTGGGAGTGATACAGGAAAATGCAGATCTGTATGTCTTGTTCCAATGGATATCTTGAGTAATTGCCCATCCAGAGAAATAGTTTGTGTCATCCTGATTTTGGCCCAATTAGTGGTGAACTAATTGTAACTCTCCCTAAGTGAGAGGATTATGCAGCTGGGTCTCTATGTCTGGGCTGTTTTATAATTAGCCCCGGAATTTCTAAGCAAACACATAATTAGATATGCAAGCACTGTGCATGGAAGTACCTGGTGGGAAAAGGAAATACAAAGAGTTTTAAAGTACAAGGCTACGTTCTGAGATTGGGAAGTGTATTAGCAAGTTTTCATGCTACTAATAAAGACATACCCCAGACTGGGTAATTTATACAGGAAAAAGGGTTTAATGGGCTTACAGTTTGACATGGCTGGGAGGCCTCACAATCATGGTGGAAGGCAAGGAGGAGCAAGTCACGTCTTACATGGATGACAGGCAAAGAGAGAGCTTGTGCAGGGATACTCCCCCTTTTTTTTCTTTTTCTTTTTCTTTTTGAGACGGAGTCTCTGGATTGCAGCAGGCAAAGAGAGAGCTTGTGCAGAAACCCCCACCTTTTTTTTTTTTTTTTTTTTGAGATGGAGTCTTGCTCTGTCACCCAGGCTGGAATGTAGTGTGCGATCTCGGCTCACTGCAACCTCCCCCTCCCAAGTTCAAGCAATTCTCCTGCCTCAGCCTCCTGAATAGCCAGGATTACAGGCACACGCCACCACTCCCGGCTAATTTTTGTATTTTTAGTAGTGACGGGGTTTCACCATGTTGGTCAGGCTTGTCTCGAACTCCTGACCTCGTGATCTGCCTGCCACGGCCTCCCAAAGTGCTGGGATTACAGGCCTGAGCCACAGCGCCCAGCCAAACTCCCCTTTTTAAAACCATCAGATCTTGTGAGACTTATTCACTATCATGAGAACAGCATAGGAAAGACCTGACCCCTTGGTTCAATCACCTCCCACCAGGTCCCTCCCACAACACATGGGAATTCAAGATGAGATCTGGGTGGGGACACAGCCAAACCATATCAGGAAGGAAAGGGAAAAAAGTTTTAAGATGCATTTGAAGACTGAGACACTCGGTTACAGATGTATGTAAATGGATGTTCATAGTTGCATTGTTGATAACAGCAAAATTTGCATTTATCAGTTGGACTGACAAAATGTTTGATGGCTTATCCATTCAGCGGAATACAGAGTGAAATGAGAGGAGGTAAATTTATAATTATTGGCATTGGTAGTTACTCAGAATAAGTTTAGGAAAGTGGGCAGAGACAGGATTTTGTGTGAATGTGTATATATGTGTATGTGATGTGTGTATGTATGTATGCATATGATCTTGTTACTTTAAGGGGGCTAGTGTAGTAATTTTTAACATTTTTGTAATGTTTTGTAAATGTTCTAAAACTTTTATTTTGAATTAATTCTAAACATTAAGAAAAGATGCAAGAATAATACAAAAGAATCCCACATATTCTTGGGGTCTCTAATGTGATTGCAGTTAAACCTGTTCATTTCCACATCTACTGCCTGAACTGAGAGAACGACACAGCTTTGGTTCCTCAGGCATGTGACCTCTTCAGCATGGTGACTTCACAGAAACTGGACATTACATGGTGGCTCAAAGCTAGTATCCAGATAAAAGCCAGCGCAAGTACTATGGCCTTTCCTAATCTAGCGTTGGAAGTTCCAACATTACTTCTGCCTCAGTTCGTTGAGACAGTGAAAAGCCTATCCACAATCAAGGGGGTAGGAAAATAATCTGTAAACATATTTTAAGACCATTGTAAGTTGATACAGTAATGTTTCCTAATCTACAGTTTATTCATTTTCCACAGTCATCCTATAATGTTTATAGCATTTTCTATTTCAGGGTCCAATCTAAAATGTGTCATGCCCTGCATTTCATTGTCATGTTTCTTTAGTCTTTAACCTAGATCAGTTCCATAGCCATTTTTTCTTTCATGAAATGAGCCTTTTTGAAGACAACAAGCTATTTTGTAGAACAACCCTAAATTTGAGTCCTCATGATTAGATTCAAGTTAAATGTTTGTAGATTGAGTATTGCATGAATAATGCATACTTCTCAGTGCATCACAATAGGAAACACATGATGTGTTTTGTTGGTGTTAGCATTGATAACTTGTATAAACTGGTGTCTCCCAGGTTTTTCCACTAAAAAATGGCTATTTTGGCTTTGAAATTGATAAGCAATTTGCAGGAAGATCTTTGAGCAATTTGTGTGGAAGATCTCATCTTTCACCCACTGGTTTTAGTGTTCATTGATGATTCTTGTCTGAATCAATTATTATTGTGATGACTGCAAAATGATGACTTTCTGACTCTGTCATTCCTTCTATTTTTAGGAATTGGCATCCTACTGTTTGTTAGAAGAGCTTTTCCTTCCCCTACCCCCATATCTCTCTACCTGTCTGTCGTCCATATGAACCTTTGTTTTCTGGTACAATAATATATTAGGTTTATCTTGTATATTCCCTGTCCCAGCCACAGAGCTCTGATTGCTTTTAGTGGGGAATGATACTTAGAAACCAAGATCTGGGTGCTGTGCATACTAATCATTATTGGGATAATAGTCGTGTGTGTGTGTGTGTGTCTGTGCAAAATAATGATCCCTCTCATTTTAAATAAGTATTGCAGGATTCTTGCTAAGGTATTTTCCCATTCCATATTTACTTCTTTCTCTAAGAGTCAGAAATTGGCTCCCAGCATCATCAGTATGTTTACTCATCTGTTCAGTTCTCCAGTACATGGCAACTAGTTTTGGAGTTGCTAAATAACATGAATGCACATAACAAACTTTGTTAGTGTTCATGATTTGTTTGCAGATCTTTTTCTCTTTAGACCAAGTATATATAGATAAAATTCTTTATTCAGGCCAGGCGCAGTGGCTCATGCCTGTAATCCCAGCACTTTGAGAGGCCAAGGCAGGAGAATCGCTTGAGCTCAGGAGTTTCAGACTAATCTGGGCAACACAGTGAGACCGTCTTTACAAAAAATTGGCTGGGCATGTTGGTGCATGCCTGTAGTCCCTGGTACTCAGGAAGCTGAGGCGGATTGGTTGAGTCCGGCAGGTTGGGACTACAGTGAACTAAGATTGCACCACTGCACTCCAGCCTGGTCAACTGAGACCTGTCTCAAAAAAATAAATAAATAAAAATAAAAAAAATAAAAAAAGCCAGACAATCTCCTGCTGCAAATGACAGGATTTTATTATTTTAATGGCTGGACAATATTGTGTGTGTATATACCACATTTTCTTTCTCCTGTCATTTGTAGCAACATGGATGGAACCAGAGGATATTGTTAAGTGGAATCATCCAGGCATAGAAAGACACATTTTACATATTCTCATTCCTATATGGGAACTAAAAATATTGATCCCAAGGAGGAAATGATTTAGAATGGTGGTTATCAGAGGTTGGGATGGACAGGGGTGAGGGAAAGATGGAGAGGTTAGTTAATGGGTACAAAAATATGATTAGATAGAACAGTGTCAGTAACACTAGAACTTATTTATTCTATCTAATCAATAACACAGTAGGACAACTACAGTTAATAATTTATTGTATATTTCAAAATAAATAGAAGATTTAGAATGTTCCCAACACAAAGAAATGATAAATGTTTGAGGTAATGGATATCCCAATTACCATGATTTGATCATTATACATTGTATGTGCACAAATCAAAATATCACATGCATCCCATAAATATATAGAACTATTAATATATTAATAAAAACTATTTCAAGTGTTTATTTTTAGAAAAAAATATTAATTCTACTCTGGAAAAATGTGTATACTTTAAAAGATTCTCCAGAAGGTTGATGCATGGTTCAAATGGCAAACCATAACCCACAGTACCGCTATGAATATTTATTTAGATATGATGTATTTAGGAAAATGAAAAGTCTCTACATGACTAAGAGCAAAAAGAGGTTCAGAAAATAGCTGCTTTAGAAGTGCACAGAAAAGGGAGTGTGATATGAGAATGTTAACTGAGCATTTTTTCTTTAAGTAAATTTCCTCAGTAGGTTGGAATGAACAAATATGGGAATCAACTCAACCAGAAGGGCAGAGGTGAGGGAATTACAGAATTGACCCAGAGCCCTATTTCAACCAAACCTAGTCCTGTCCTACCTGTATTCTTTTTGTTGTTTGTTTTGTTTTGTTTGAGATGGAGTCTCACACTGGTCACCTGGGCTGGAGTACAATGGTGCCATCTCGGCTTATGGCAACCTCCGCCTCCCGGGTTCAAGCGATTCTCCTGCCTCAGACTCTTGAGTAGCTGGGATTACAGGCACCCGCCATCACACTCGACTAATTTTTGTATTTTTAGTAGAGATGGGGTTTCACCATGTTGACCAGGCTGGTCTCGAACTCCTGACCTCGTGATCCACCCGCCTCAGCCTCCCAAAGTGCTGGGATTACAGGCATAAGCTACCGTGCCCAGCCTCTTCTTTTTAATTATGCATGCCAATAAATTTTGTTCCAGCTAGTTGGAGTGTGATTTTCTATTTCTCACAATTGAAAACATCTTGATTTAAACAACCATGAGCTCCAGCAGCCCACCCTAGTAATCTGGTGGTGACAAAGCAGAGCATTATTGGCCCTGTATTTCTTTTTTTGTTTTTATCTTTTTTATTTATTTTTTCTTTTTCATTTATTGGCCCTGTATTTCTGATGGTAGCATGAAACAAGATATCATGGAACTTAAGTACTCATTGTCCTGGAAGGTAAGGTTCAGGACAAAAAAAACCAGTGGGAAACTTTCTGCCACCTCCACTAAATAATACACCTGAGTAAACCCTTCATCCAATTACTATGATTTGATCATTACACACTGCATAACGTGTAATGGTGTCTGAGAAGTGTGGGGTGTTGTCCAAAATGCTGTGTCCTTAACAGGTTAGTCTAACATCTAAAATGCATGCCATATGATGTTCCCCTTTTTTGCAAAACCTTTCTCATGAAGCTTTATGGAACTAAAAACCAGTTGGGAATTTTTTCTTCATTCAGTCTGTTTCTGTCACAAAAGCTCCCAGAAAGAAAGATAGTAAAAGCCCCCACCAAAAAAACAGCACAGCTGTACACTGTATGGAAAAAGTCTTAAATGATCAGATAGAAATTTTGGCCTGTTACTGCTTGAAAAATGAAGCTGAACTGAGGACAGAAGCCAACTGCTAAAATATTACTCAAATTGTAGACTGCATGGTTTTCTGTGTTTTAATTAAATGTCATTTCCTTGAATTTATTTTAAGGCTTCTTGCAAGAATCCTTTTCTCAGTACAATTATAATGAAGAATTGGGGCTGAGCTCACTAAAATGTTCAAATATATGTCCTATATATGATAGATTTTTCCTATCAAATTAAACAATTCCAGGGAAGCCACTACTTGTTAGGTACTGGTTCAAGGTCATGATCATACAGCAGCAAACAATGTTCCTGCATGGAGCTTAGATTCTAGTGGACACAGATTTTGTCATGTCCCTCATTATACTTTTGATAAAGTTCTGACCTTATCATTTTGAAGTCTTCACTCCTGCATACTGCTTATTGAATGTGAAGGTTCTGATTCAAATGTATTGTATCATTCTTTATAGGGTTTCTTTGTTTTGTGTTCTCTTGACAACTGTGACATTTTGAGCTCTGCTTGAAACTGGTCATATTCATACAAAAAATAGGTTTTCTTCAATGGAATTCAGATGACTATAAAAACTCAGCTCACTCGTGAATTCTTAAAACATGACATTTTATAAATATTCTCTGCTGTGCGGATTTTCTAGGAAAATGAGAAGTCTAACTCTTGAAGAGCACCTCTATCACACTCATCATGATTAATGGATTTATCACCATCATGGACTCTCTGATGAATCTGAAGACATGAACTCTTACTAAAGCCCTTACCACACACAAAACATTTGTATGGTTTCTCTCCAGTATGGACTCTCTGATGGGCTTGAAGATGTGAGGTCTGACTGAAGCTCTTACCACACATGCCACATTTATAGGGTTTCTCTCCCGTGTGGATCCTCTGATGAACGTGAAGATATGAGTTCCAGATGAAGCCTTTCCCACATTCTTCACATTTGTATGGTTTCTCTCCTGTGTGGACTTTCTGATGGGCTTGAAGATGTGAACTCCAACTGAAGCCTTTCCCACACACATCACATTTGTAGGGTTTCTCTCTAGTATGGACTCGCTGATGGTCCTGGAGATGCGAACTCTGACTAAAGCCCTTCCCACATGTCTCACATTTGTATGGCTTCTCTCCTGTGTGAACTCTCTGATGGGCCTGAAGGTGAGAGATCTGACTGAAGTCCTTCCCACATGTGTCACATTTGTAGGGTTTCTCTCCTGTATGGACTCTCTGATGGGCCTGAAGGTGGGAATTACGGCTGAAGTTCTTATCACACACATCACATTTGTAGGGTTTCTCTCCAGTGTGGATTCTCTGATGGGCTTGAAGATTTGAGGCCTTACTGAAGCCCTTATCACATACCTCACATGTATATGGTTTCTCTCCAGTGTGAACTCTCTGATGAAGACCAGAATTCCTATTAAATATCCTGTCACTTACTTCCCATTTGTATGTCTTCTCTCTAGAGTGACCTCTCTGATGGGCTTGAAGTTGTGATGTCTGACTGAAGCCTTTATCATATACATCACATTTACAGGCTCTCTCTCCAGCACTATCTACACAGTGAATGTCAAAATCTAAGCTATGATGGAAGCCCTTCCCACACGTGCCACATGTACACAACTTCTCTCCCGGGTGAGTAAGCTCATGGGAGGGAAGACAGGAGTTCTGGTTGAAGCTCTGGGCACATACCTGACATCTGTAGAGGTTCTCTCCTGTGCTGACTCTCTGATGAGGTTGCACATGTGAGCCCTGACTGAAGCCCTCACCACTGTCACCATTCTGATAGCATTTCTCTCCTATGTGGACACATTGATGCCTGGGAAGCCCTGAGCTGTAACCTATGCCCTTCCCATACTCGACACTTACCTGAGGCTTGTCTTCTAAGTGTAGTTGCTGGTGAAGTTCAAGATTAGAGCTAACACTGAAGCCTTTTTCATTCTCATTAGAGGTTTGCTTTCCTGATTGGATTACGCTATGTTGGGATGATTCCTTCACACAGTCTTTTCCACAATTATTGTGGCTAAAAGCTTTCTCTCTTTTGTGTACTCCATGACCATCATGTTGATAAGCAATCCTTTGCGTAACACAATGGTCACATTTACAGAGATTATTTTTTACATCAATTTGCTGACACCTACTCTGATAATTCTGTGGTTCTCTCAGATACATTTTCCTCCAGAAATCCCAGGTGGTCCTCATTGGAAGCTCTTGATTTTTGATGCTATTTGAACTCTCCCCTTGCCCCTTTATTGTATAGTTCTCATCTTCAGAGACCTGAATAGATTCTCCTGTCCACACCTGACAGGGGGAATCACCTTGTTTTAGCAACTTGGACCTCTGGCCTTGAAGATTTATTATGAAGTCTTGATTACTGGTTAATTTACTTGTAAATTGTTCCCATATTTGCCAGCATATAAGTTCTTCATATGAAAGGAATCTTAATCTTACTTCTTGAAGGATATCTATCTCATTTTGATTCCTGTGTCCTGGAATGATAAAGAGAACTCAGAAATGAAAATGAAGACAAGTGAATATTTGTTCAGAAATAAAAAACATTTCACAGGTTGACCACACTGGGAAACCTTAATAAACCAGTGGAGAATTCAGCTTGACTTTATCATTGGGTTTTTTTTTTTTTTTTCTTTTTTTTTTTTGAGACGGAGTCATGCTCTGTCACCCAGGCTGGAGTGCAATGGTGTGATCTCGGCTCACTGCAAGCTCTGCCTCCTGGGTTCACGCCATTCTCTTGTGTCAGCCTCCCGAGTAGCTGGGACTACAGGCAACCGCCACCACGCCCAGCTCTTTTTTTTGTATTTTTAGTAGAGATGGGGTTTCACTGTGTTAGCCAGGATGGTCTCGATCTCCTGACCTCATAATCTGCCCGCCTTGGCCTCCCAAAGTGCTGGGATTACAAGCCACCGTGCCCGGCCTATCATTGGTTTTTTTCATGCCTATGGGAACAAAAAAGGCTGGTTTCTATATACAAAATGTTAATGAGACTCATTTAGAGCTATACCAAGATTGTTTTGTTTTTGTTTGTTTTTTTCTTTTTTTGAGACGGAATCTCACTCTGTCACCCAGGCTGGAGTGTGGTGGCATGATCTCGGCTTACTGAAACCTCCACCACTGGGGTTCAAGTGATTCTCCCGCCTCAGCCTCTGGAGGAGCTGGGACTACAAGTGCATGCCACCACACCCCATTAATTTTTTTGTATTTTTAGTAGAGACAGGGTTTCACCATGTTGGCCAGGCTGGTCTTGAACTCCTGACCTCAAGTCATCTGCCTGCCTTGGCCTCCCAAAGTGCTAGGATTACAGGTGTGAGCCACCATGCCTGGCCAATACCAAGACTTATGTATGTGGTCAAATACACATACAGAGCAACAAAAAGATGTCCTAGAAAGATGTTATAGAAGAGTAACTTTACCTCCTTGTCCATAAGAATAATCACTTAAAAATCCTCTCCTCTTTTCCATGGCAGATGTATAAAATCTACAAAATCCTGGCTATATGTAAGCCTCAGAATCATGGTTACATTGTACAACCTGCATCTGTATATGATAAAAAGTCCAAAATGGTTAGAAAAGCCTGAATCTCTCCTTCAGCATTTATAAGTGGATTGTTAAGTGATGCCAAGAATTCTCAGAGAAAGAGGGGACATCTTTGGCAAAAGTGAAGAGAATATAGAAAAATATCTTCTCTGTCTTGAGAATGAACCCATAAGATAGTACCATTATTTCCTTAATTTAGTCCTTAAAATATACATTTGATGAGCTAGATTTGGGAGAATTCTCCTTCTTTTCAATGAGGTTCTAAGTATATAATATTCAATTAGTGAACATGATAAGTGAAAAAAAATGAGAAAACATATTCCCATAGCTGACACACCCTATAGGAGAGTAAAGGCATTGAAAATTGTTGCCACTTGGTTTGACTGACTTTTCTGATAAACCTAAATGGCTAATACAAGATGGTCCCCAGTGATCACTCCCCGTTGCAATCCACTCCCTTTTGAAGTCCCCTCCCACACTGTATCAAGCTTGGTCTGTGAAACCAATAGAATATGGCAGAAGTGATGATCTGTCACTTCTGATGCTAGGTCATAAAAACACTGCGCTTCTATCTTCCACTCTCCTGAATCACTGGGTCTGGGGGAAACCAGCTGCCATGTTTTGAGGACACTTCAGCAGCCTAGGGAACGGCTCACTTAGCAAGGATGCGAGGCCTCCTGCCACAGCCATGTGAACGAGCCCACCTTGGAAGCAGGTCCTTCAGTCCCAGTCAAGCCTTCCGGGGACTGCAGCTGCGTCACTCTTTGACAACAGCTTTTTGAGATCCTGAGCGAGAACCCCTCAGCTAAGCTGCTCCCGTATGCCTAACCCACAGAAACTGTAAACCAGTGTTCGTTGTTTTAAGGTGCTAAGGTTTTTGTTTTGTTTTGAGACGAAGTTTCGCTCGTGTTCCCAAGGCTGGAGTGCAATGGTATGATATCAGCTCAATGCAACCTCTGCCTTCAGGGTTCAAGTGATTCTCCTGCCTCAGCCTCCCCAGTAGTTGGGATTACAGGCAGCCGCCACCACACCTGGCTAATTTGTGTGTGTGTGTGTGTATTTTTAGTAGAGATGGGGTTTCACCATGTTGGCCAGGCTGGTCTCGAACTCCTGACCTCAGGTGATCTGCCTGCCTCAGCCTCCTAAAGTGCTGGGATTACAGGTGTGAGCCACCGCATCTGGCCAAGGTGCTAAGTTTTACAGTAATTTGTTATACAATAATTGATGACTAACATAGGTGTCATAAAAATTATAACTAGGCTGAACATACGTCAGAAGAGTAACTATGTGCTGAAATAGTCCTTTAATGACACCTCTTTATTCCCTGCCGGTGAACTTTCTCCAGGAGAAGTAAAGACAGTGAGATCCACTCAGCACCCTTCTCTGTGAGGTTTTGTTTTATTGATCCTTGAGGGAGAAGATGCCCTTTAATTTGTACTTCTGTCCAGTGAAAATAGACCTCAGGAATATTTTGTGTAGGTGGAGCTGGGTACCTAGATGGACAGGCAGAGTGTGAAACCCTGAAAAATTCTGATGTTCACTCTGAAGAGAGGTGAGGGTAGAATACACTGTCAGATTTGTTCAGTTTTCCAAGGGCTGTAAGTTACATAGTTATATCCTTTTGTCAAAACTCATCCAATTGCACACTTAAGGTGTGCACATGTAAATTTTAACTCAGTAAAAAAGAACTGTAAAACAAGCCATTTTACTTTCTGAAAATTTAGGGAGCTATACACTTATAATTTGTACAGTTTTCTGTATATATTTCAATAAAAATTTGGCCAAAAATTAAAAAAAAAAATAAAGATTTGTGGCTGGGCATGGTGGCTCATGCCTATAATCCCAGCACTTTGGGAGGCCAAAGCAGGCAGATCACAAGGTCAAGAGATGGAGACCATCCTGGCCAACATGGTGAAACTCCATCTCTACTAAAAATACGAAAATTAGCTGGGTGTGGTGGCGTGCTCCTATAGTCCCCACTACTTGGGAGGCTGAGGTAGGAGAATCGCTTGAACCTGAGAGGCAGAGGTTGCAGTAAGCCGAGATTGTGCCACTGCACTCTAACCTGGCGACAGAGCAAGACTCCATCTAAAAAAAAAAAGAAAAAAAAGTAAAGATTTGCTCAAGGAGGCAAAGAAGAAGTTGGGAAGCTACCTATTAAGAAAAAAAAAAAAAGGACAATGGCAATAACTGGGATCAAATTCCCAAGTTTAGGTTTGTACACAAAAATGAGGCAGTCAGAAACAAAAAAAAGAAAATTTTTAAAAATGAGGCAGTCAGCCAAAGAAGTCAGCATCCAGCATTCCTGACTGCAATGCAGTAAACTTTCATGCAGCATGGAGATACAAGAAAATAAAAGATAAGAAGATTGAAAAGATTTTACTACCCCAGCTACTTCCAAAATCCAGGGTCTGTCTCTCTCAGCTAAGCAGAGAGATTCTCCTGGGTTTTTGGTTTGCTTTTTTGTTTGTTTGATTTAGTTTTGGGTTTTGGTGGGTAAAGTCAAGTAGGAATGACTTTAATTCGTATATTTTAGGTATTTATGATGTATATTCAAATTAAAGATAAATGAAGGAAGGAGTGAAGAAAAGGGGGAATGAAATAAGGAAGAGAAAGAATAGAAAGAGAGGGGTGAAAGCAGCGCAGGGAGGTTGTCCCTGGGTGTATGGATAAGGCAACTCTCACCAAAGGTCACGCAGATAACACAGGTTAGGGAGAGCTGTGAGGGAGCCATTTCACTACTATTCAAATGAAAACACCTATCCTTCATCCATTAACTGACGTTACTGACATCAGTCCATTAACCCATTCAGTTACTCATTCAACAAATATTGAATGAACGTGTACTATGTGCCAAGCCTATGAAAGGCAATAAGGATCAGCAATTTTAAAACAGGTAAAATTAGTGTTGGGCACAGTAGTGTACTCCTGTAGTCCCGGCCCAGGAGTTTGAGCTGCAGCAAGCTATGATTGTATCACTGCACTCTAGCCTAGGTGAAAAAGCCAGACCCCCATCTCTAAGAAAAGAAAAAGAAAAATGAAAAGAAAACAGGTAAAATTCTTACACTCAAGAAGTTACACTGTAGTGGGGAAAGAGACCATAAAAAAGTAAACAAAATATAATACATGAATATGTCAGCTGGTGATTGATGGTTAATCACAAAGGCAGAATAAAGAGATGGGTATTTAATTAAATGTATTTATTTATTTATTTTATTTATTTTTGAGACAGGGTCTTGTTCTGTCACCCAGGCTACAGTGCAGTGGCACAATTATAGCTCACTGCGAGCTAATTTTTTTATTTGTTGTAGAGGTGGGGTCTCGCTGTGTTGTCCAGGCTGGTCTTAAACTCTTGGCCTCAAGTGATCCTCCCACCTTGGCTTCCCAAAGTGCTGAGATTACAGGGATGAGCCATCTCGCCCAACCAAGGATAGGTATTTTAAACAGGGTAGTCAAAGCAGGTTTCTGTGATGTTTCTATGATGAGATGACATCTGACCAGATACAAAGGAAGTAGGTAGGGAGCCAAGAGGATGTATGAGGTAAGAACATCCCATGCAGACAGAACAGCAGGGCTTCAGGTAGAGAGAAATACATGCAGGCCAGGCACAGTGGCTCACGCCTGTAATCCTAACACTTTGGGAGGCTGAGGTGGGAGGATTGCTTGAGCTCAGGAGTTTGAAACCAGCCTGGTAACATGGTAAGACCTCATCTCTACCAAAAAAATACATACATATATATATAAAATATATGTATGTATTTTTAAAATTAGCCTGGTTTAGTGGCATGTGCCTGTAGTCCCATTCCAGCTACTCAGGAGGCTGAGGTGAGAAGATCAATTGAGCCCGGGAGGTCGAGGCTGCAGTGAACCATGATTGCACCACTGCACTTCAGCCTGGGCCACAGAATGAGACCCGTCTTTAAAAAAACATAAAAAACAAAAGCACACTGGGCATGTATAAGAAACACACAGCAGTCTTGTGTGGCTGGAAAGGAGTGAAAGGCAAAGGATAGAAAATAAATTCACAGGGAGTGGGTGGCCAGGTCACATAGGACCCTGAAGGCTCATACAGATTTCGGAATTAATGAGTGAGATGGGAAGTTGCAGAAGGGTTTTGAGCCAAGAAGCAATATGATCTGACTTACAAGATCTGGCTGCTAGGTGGAGAATGGACTGGAGGGAGGTAAAAGGAGGAAGGTCATGTGCAAGCTGCTGCAGTAAACCGGGGTGATGAATGCTGAGGGCTTGGGCCAGGCTGGTGGCCTAGGAGGTGGTGAGGAGGAGAGGACTGGGTTGTACCACGCAAAGACTCAGAGCTGCATGGTTCTCACCTGAACAGCCATCTCCTTGGATTTCTGTCTCCGTCAGCCACAGTTTGTCTTCTCTTCCCAACTGTAGTATCACATCTAGTTTGAAGGGGTGATAGCCTGTGAAAAAGAAATGGCATATATATAAAGTGAATACATTATAGTCAAAAATTTTAATTCCAACACTACCATTTTCATGCGCTCTAAGTAGTATTTTTCAAAATTGTGATCATGAACTGTTATCTGAATACCTTTTAATTTGTGATCCGGTACACAAATACATAAGTGTCAATCACTGAATCAAGTGATCAGATAATCTGATCCTATCCATTGTCTACTTTGATCACATCTTTCCTGTTTCTGCTTACAATTTTTGCTGCACTGAGTGCAGTTCTTGACAAGGAGCTATAATATTTCTACTTCATTAAACACAATATAACTCACCAACTGATTTCAAAGCCCACCAAGATTTCACAACAGCAATTTGAGAAAAATAGACAAAGTATAGACAAGGTATCCCTGGGGAATTAGGAAATTCACATCCCCAAGTTCAGGGAAGCATTTTAAGCATCTCAAAGTCTTAAATAATTGAAAGCAGGACGGTCCAGAGGGCTGACTTTCAGTTACAATTTGAGGTGCTTGTGCTCACCCACTGACAGCCAGTTCCTGAAGTTCTCCAGCATCACATCTTGGTACAGCTTTCTCTGGGCAAGGTCCAGCAACCCCAACTCCTCCCTGGTGAAGACCACAGCCACATCCTTGAATGTCACCATCTCCTACAACATCAAGTAGATGTAATCTCAATCTGATGGCCAATATCTACTGGGAGAGAGGCAGCACTAAGCAGGTAGAAAGAACAGGCAGGAAAATGTTCTGGATTGTGAAGGCCTCAAATCAACTTTAAGTAGCTTCCTCCTTTTCTCCATCCCACATGCCAGTCTCATAGACTACTTTTCCACAGTCACATCAAAAGTGTATGCTACTAAAAAATAACCCCTGTGTATTTGGTGACATTTGTAAGTATTCCAACAGTAAATGCCCCAGCACTGTAAACCTTGACTCACACGGAATATGTATTTTATAACTTGACTGATACTACGAAATTGTCCTAGAAATGTTGGGTCAATTTAGTACCAATGCCGAAAAAGGTGTTTGCACATGCATGTTTATAGTAGCACAATTTGCAATTGCAAAAATGTGGAACCAACCCAAATGCCCATCAATCAATGAGTAGATAACGAAACTGTGTGGCCAGGCACAGTGGCTCACGCCTGTAATCCCAGCACTTTGGGAGACTGAGGCAGGTGAATCATGAGGTCAGAAGTTCGAGACCAGCCTGGCCAACATGGTGAAACCATCTCTACTAAAAATACAAAAAAGTGGTCGAAAGTGCCTGCAATCCCAGCTACTCGGGAGGCTGAGGCAGGAGAATTGCTTGAACCCGGGAGGCAGAGATTGCAGTGAGCCAGGATCACGCCACTGCACTCCAGCCCAGGCAACAGTACTAGGCTCCGTCTCAAAAAAAAAAAAAAAAAAAAAGGGAAAAGAAACTGTGGTGTATATATATATGATGGAATAGTACTCAGCCATAAAAAGGAATGAATTAATGGCATTCACAGCAAGCTGGATGATATTGGAGACTATTATTCTATATGAAGTAACTCAGGAATGGAAAACCAAACATCGTATGTTCTCACTCATAAATGGGAGCTAAGCTATGAGGATCCAGAGGTATAAGAATGACACAATGGACTTTAGGGCCTCAGCTGAGGGATAACAGAGGATGCCTCTGGGGAGTAAGGAACTAACTTGAAAGAGACAGGAGGGACCTTTTTGGGGTAATATAAGTGTCCTATATCTTGTTCTGAGTGGTGGGCTAATGCAATTATACAACTGTCAGAGTGGGATATACAACTGTTATTGACCTGACCACTTAAGAGATATGTAATTTTGTAAGTAAATATTGCATTTTTAAAGCCTCATGAAAAAGTATTGCAAATTGAAATAACATTTAGAGACACAATATTGTGTATGTTTGTTCATAGCCTCTGAAAAATTAGACACAAAATGAAAACCCTTCTGAGACAAATACATAAACACTAAATCATACAAAACTCCAGCGATAACATTAACTGAAAAAAGAAAATTATATATAGAATGTGACTGTAGTTCTGTAAAATACACTGATGAGTATACATATAAGACACACAATATGTAAATACATATAAAGTAGTATGGAGGAAATAGATGATTTGTATTTTAGTGTAGTAATGTGGACGTTTTCTCCCATTTTTTGATATCTATGAATTTTTGTACTACTACTTATGAAATAAAGAAGATAAAATAAAACTACCAAAACTAAAAACAAAACAAAAGCTAAAGACATAAACAAAAAATTGAACCAATCGACAATCAAGTAACTAGCAGATCCCAAATACCAGTTTTCCTCCTTTATCTTTCTCAAGGAAGAGGAAAAAAAAGTGTCTAATCTTTGAGGGAAAGAGATGTCATTTTAAGAGATAAAAATCAAAACTCAACTCACCCGAAACTTGGTCATTTTCTCCTGCTCCTTCTAGGGAAGGGCAGGGTCCTGCGAAGGCAGAACTGGGAAAAGAAAGAAGCCATGAGAAATAGGACATAGCCCACATGGCCGTTCTGGGTGAATTTTTAAAAGGTGGCCGAGCATGGTGGCTCACACCTGTAATCCCAGCACTTTGGGAGGCCGAGGCAGGCAGATTGCTTGACCTCAGGAGTTCGAGACTAGCCTGGGCAACATGACGAAACCCCATCTCTACAAAAAAATACAAAAATTAGCCGGGTGTGGTGGCACACACCTGTAATCCCAGTTACTCTGGAGGCTGAAGTGGGAGGATGGCTCGAGCCTGGAAGGTGGAGGTTGCAGTGAGCCAAGATGGTGCCACTGTACTCCAGCCTAGGCAGTACAGCCAAACTTTGTCTCAAAAAAAAAAAAAAAAGACCCTTTCTTCAGCACATATCACTAGCCGCTCAGCCAGGGGCCCTTCTGCAGTAAACAACCTGCCCGATTCTAAGTAGCAAGCCTAACATAAGAGCCCTTTGTAGTTTCCAGGGTTATCATTCTCATACTGGACACTGTGGGAAATGAAAGGCAGCAGAATGTACTTGCTACAAAAGTGGATTCTGGGGTCACAAGGTCTGGGGTCAAATCCTGGCTTGGCTACTAACTCTTTAAGCTCATTAACCTCCCCATTCCTCAAATCCGTCACCTGCAAATGAGAAAAATAGTGCTTTCTTGCAAGATTATTATAAGGGTCAAATGTGTGAACAGATGGAAACTCTTATAAATGATTTCCCTGTAGTTGCACAAAAGCAGATGATATTATGCATCATAAAATTGTTGTTACAAATGTCTTTTGCCATCATTTCCAACAAAAGAATCTTTTATAACATCCAGATTTCAAAGACTGTACAATGCTTTATCTTATGAAATTCACCTTTACCTCTGAAAAGTCTATAATTCTGATTGGCTACATTACTTACTACTTTGTTGTCCTGTAATATTTAATTGATATCAGTGTTCAGTTTTATAAAAGGTATAAATATTTATGAATTTTCTTCATGTAGACAGGAGAGTCTTAGTGGTGTATCTCCCTTTCCCATGCTCACTGTCGCAAGGAAATACTAATTTAAAATGTGTCTCTGCGATTGTTTTTTCTAATTTTGAATGAAAGTTTGACAGTATGTGTCTCACTTAAGTGAAAAATACTGTAGTACTAATAATAGATCCTAATCTACAGAGTTGCTTTTGGGATTAAGTGAGCAAATCAAATAGTCTTGGCTAGGCTAATCCATAGAGACAAAAAATAAATTAATAGTTGCCAGAGGCTGAGAGAGGAGATAGTAAAGAATGATGGCTAGGGAATAGGAGGTTTCTTTTGGGGGTGATACAGATGTTCTTGAATTAGAAAATAGTGATGGTTGTACAACCTAACATTGTGAATACACTAAATGCCGCCGAATTGTACACTTTAAAAGGGTGAATTATATGGTATATGAATTATGACTCAATTTTTAAAATAGTGGGGAAAAGCCTTGATTCAGTGTCGGGCACATTATATAAGCTCTCAGTAAGTGATGACATGATGACTGTTGTTCCCATTTAGTGGATGAGGAAGCTGAGGATTACTGAGATTAAGTTACCCAAGGTCACAGAGCTGGTGAGGTGAGACTGCATCTAAATCCAGCTGAGTCCGGAGCCTGTCTCTTAATCGTGTCTCCTTCTCTAATCAGAAATATGAAGACATGGAAGGAGTCATGTCTTAGAGATCAGAGAAAGGGGAGTTGGAGGGTGTGAACTGCTGAAAATGATCTGCTGAGAGATACTGGAGCCAGATGATGAGGAACCTAATATCCTAATTGACTCTTCTGACGTACTAGCTCTTTGTGCCTGTTTCCTTGCCCATAAAGTGAGGACAACAACAGCATCTACTTCGTAGGGTTATTAAGAGGTTTCAGTGAGTATATACAAGATAGCGTTCAATACAGATAGCTACTCCCGTTCACGGGTCCTCCTACTTCAGGCAGAAACACTCTAGTAGGGAAAAGAGCAATGTATTCTCTTCTCAAAGCTAGGGAGAGATCAATTCTTAACATCCAATTCCCTTTGTTCTGGTCCTATATTTCCCTGCACCCTCCTGCTCTGCTCAGTAACAGGATTTTGCAAGACTTGACATTTCACAACATTTAGTAGAAAAAAGCAAATGGGGTCTGGAGTGCCTGGCTCAGCTCTGCTCACTATATGTACCAGGGCCACTTTTCTAGGCCTGAATTTCCAGACTTTGTTCATTCCTAGGTTGTCAAGTCCTCTCGTGCCTTTGCTCCTGCCACTCTGCCTCCAGAGAGGACCAGCTTCCCTGTCCTTCTCTGTAATCCCTCCTCTTGGAAGCATTCTGAGTAGCTGGGGCATTTGGGGTATAATTAGTAAATCAAGCATCTGTTTTGCCTGTGAGATAATGAACAATTACTCATCTTTTTATCCCAAGCACCTAGAGTATAGTGAGTATTTGATGCACACGGAATCAAAGAATGACACACAGACAAGGATTGTACTAATTGATCTCCAAGATTCTCTTGAGCTACAAAATTCTGAGGCTATTCCTAATTGGGAGGAGGAGAAGATGAACTTTATCTGTCAATTTCTTCTTGCTTTTTAATTTCATTTGCTTTGCTCAATTAACATCAAGGTCATCCTTCAAAGTGAAATCATTAAGCCGGGCGCAGTGGCTCACGCCTGTAATCCCAGCACTTTAGGAGGCCGAGACGGGCGGATCATGAGGTCAGGAGATCGAGACCATCCTGGCTAACACGGTGAAACCCCATCTCTACTAAAAAATACAAAAAACTAGCTGGGCAAGGTGGCGGGCGCCTGTAGTCCCAGCTACTCGGGAGGCTGAGCCAGGAGAATGACGTGAACCCAGGAGGCGGAGCTTGCAGTGAGCTGAGATCCGGCCACTGCACTCCAGCCTGGGCGACAGAGTGAGACTCCGTCTCAAAAAAAAAAAAAAAAGTGAAATCATTCATAAAAGGGTCATAGATTGTGGATAATGTAAACCCTATCTATTTATTTATTTTAATAGCAGTGTCAGGTATTTACTCAAATGTCATCTCCTCAGAGTTCTTCCCTGCAAATCCTTTAAAAATTTTTTCTTTGATTATTACTCTTGAGCATCTCCCAGTCATTGCCTAAGCTGTGAAACCATTTCTTTTCCTCTTTTTATTTTTATTTTTAATTTTTTTGAGACACACTTTCATTCTCTTTTCCAGGCTGGAGTGCAGTGGCATGATCTCAGCTCACTGCAACTTCTGCCTCCTGGGCTTAAGCGATCCTCCTACCTCAGCCTCCCGAGTAGCTGGGACCACAGGTGTGCACCACCACATCCAGCTAATTTTTTAATTTTTTTTGTAGAGATGGAGTCTCACTATGTTGCCCAGGCTGGTGTTGAACTCCTGGGCTCAAGCCACCCTCCCGCCTCAGCCTTCCAAAGTGTTGGGATTACAGGCATGAGCCACTGCACCCCCATGGGACTGACATTTCTCAGGGCTGAAGGAGAGTGTGGCACAAAGGTCAAGAACCCACTCTGCCTGAGCTCAAACTCCCAGTTCAGGCGCTTTCCTGTTGTTTTACTTTGGGAAGATAAATATTTTACCCATCAGTGTTGTCATCTGTAAAATAGGAATGATAATATTATCATTGTTATGAAGATTAAGCTAATGAATGCATGTAAAGCCTATAGAAGAGACCCTGGCACTCATTGTATTAACAATTATTACTCATTCATGAACACATGCCTAATCCAACCTCCCGTTTATTCCATAAATATTTGAGCTTTTGCCCAGCAGGAAAAATAATATTGCTAATGAGTGAAGGAAATCTGTTCTCCAACTGAGCAGAAATAGCAATAGCATGTATTAAGTCCTCTCACGTTGGGACAATGTTACAAAGAGTCAGGGGGTCGAGACCCTCCTCTCTGCAGCCCTCCGGTTAGTCAGGGCTGAGGAAGGAAAGGGGGTTGGAAGATATCCAAACTGTGTTTCTGGTCCAGGATGAATGACAGTGGACATCCCCAGGCACCACATGGAGGTGAGACACACTCATGCCTTAAAGGAGAAGGAAAAATAAAAAAGATGGAGAGAAAATTGACGCCCCCCTCCCCCCGTTAGGAAGCCAGGAACAGCCCCGCGGAGTGCAAGGATCAGAGAAGGGTGAGTGGCGCTGCACCTGGAGCTCAGAACCCACCGCGGGCTCACAGAAACTTTCAGAGACTGAACGCCTCTCCTCTCCGGGAAGAAATAAGAGATTGGCAACAACCAGCCACCTTTTCAGTGTGTGCCAGGATCGGTCCTAAGCATTTTTACATCTATCTTACGTAAATCTCACGAAACTCCTACCAGATAGGTACTACTATGAAATTCACTTTACAGAGGAGAAACGGAGAAATTATATGCCAAGATTATATTGCCAGAAGGCGGCAGAGCGTGTGGAAGGTGGGGAAAACCAGGGAACTTGAGCGCCCAGGACACCCTCAAACCAGACGTGCGACCAGGAGCCATTCCCAAATTGGAGACCCATGCACCGCCCTAAAAGCAAAGAGCAAGCAAAACATCGACCCCGCCCTCTGTAGCTTCTCTTTACTGAGGGCGAAGGCAGGCACCTGCGAGTCCCACGCCCAGGCCAGGAAAGCTCGCTGTAGATGCAGAGGTTCCGCGCTGACTCACCTCCCAGAGGGGATTGATGACGGCTGCCTCGCCCTCCTGCAGCGGAAGTGCACAAGGTTGCAACGACTCCTGCACTACACTTCCCAGAATGCCCGAGCGGAAACAGGCTACCGTCCCGCCCCGCCAAACGGAAGTAGTCTTAGCTACCTGTTTCTCACGCACTACGCTTCCTAAAATCTTCCGCAAGGCAGACCTTGCCACTTTAAATTATTTATTTATTTTTAAGTATGTTAGTGGATTCAGTTAACTGTTCTCAGGGGCTATTAGCGCTTGACCTTTATTTTTCTGTTCCTTCCCTGTTCTGTTTTCTTTGTTTCCTTTCTAAAGTGACACTACAACTAAGTGTGACTGGAAAGTTAAATGTGGCTGTTTCAAAGAGTGGAGAGGCAAAAAAAAAAAAAAGAAAAGAAAAAAGAAAATTAAAAAATGAAGTAAATGTGGCTGTATAGAGAGAAAGGTGAACAGAGAATCTCAAACTCTTTTTTATCTTATTGCATTCTTTACATGTGCCTGGATATATCTAGACAATGATATCTATCATGAGCGATTCAAAGATGTTAAAGACTCACAGGAAGGAAAAGTAACCTTTGATCGGGTCACAGAACAACAAAATTTTCTCATTTTTGTTGGGTTTAATTGATCACTTTGAAATACAGGGATTTTTGGCAAATGAAAGGAGCTGGCAGGGAAGTGAAGGAAATATGCTAACAGTGAACTATCTAAAATAAGAAATCAAGAAACTATTCCATTTACAAACACTACAAAAAAATTATACCTAGGACTACACTTAACCAAGGAAGTGAAAGAACTCCAGGTTGATAACTATAAAACACTGATGAAAGAAATTGAAGACGACACAGAAAAATGGAAAGATATTCCATATTTATTGATTGGAAGAATTAATGCAGTCAACCCTTGAACAACTCTGGGATTGGGACAGTCACCCCCATCACACAGTCAAAAATGCATCTATAGGCTGGTTTGGGTGCAGTAGTGTTACAACTGGTGATCACAACCAGTTCCAGATTTCTTTGTTCCTTCTTCACTCCAACTGCTTCACTTGACTAACCTTAAAAAAAAAAAAAAAAAAAGTTAAAAAGAATGCACGTAAAACTTTTGACTCTCAAAAAAACAGCTAATAGCCTACTATTAAACAGAATCCTTATAGATAACATAAACAATTAAAACATATTTTGTAGGTTCCATGTATTATATACTGTATTCTTACAATGAAATAAGCTAGAGAAAAGAAAATGTTACTAAGAAAATCAAGAGGAGCCAGGTGCAGTGGCTCATGCCTGTAATCCTAGCATTTTGGGTGGCCAAGGAGGGGCAGATCACGAGGTCAGCAGTTTGAGACCAGCCTGGCCAACATGGTGAAACCCCATCTCTACTAAAAATACAAAAATTACCTGGGCTTGGTGGCATATGCCTGTAATCCCAGCTACTCCAGAGGCTGAGGCAGGAGAATTGCTTGAACCCGGGAGGCAGAGGTTGCAGTGAGCTAATATTGTGCCACTGCACTCCAGCCTGAGCGACAGAGCGAGACTCCATCTAAAAATAAAAAAAGAAGAAGAAAAAGAAAATCAAGAGAAAGAGAAAATACATTTACAGTACTGTACTGTATTGATACTGTAAGTTTACACCATCTGTTTAAGAAACTGTCTTTCTGAAATAGCAGGCAACTGCAGCTTCAGACCTCAATTTACAGTACATAACAAGCAATCCAACTTTTATAATGTCATGACTTTTCTATGCATCTTAGGAGCACTTCCAACATCACTAGTGGCAGTTCACATAGGTCCCATGGTATTATTCAAGATTTATGGTATTGCACTAAACATAATAAGAAATAAGAGGAAACCATGAGATCACTTTTTACTGTAATATACAATTTACTGGAGAGATGAACTGCTCATTTTGAGATGATTAGCATCACTTGGAATTTTAAGCAGATATTCACACACATGAGCTCACCACAATAGTGACAGGAGATAGCTATTAAATTATTACAGTAGTGCAGCATGTACTACAGTTAACTTTATGCAGTTTTGATTTAATATTGCATCTTTGTTTTACATTTCTCCTCACTGTGAATGTACAGTCTGTGTTTGTGTGTGTAAGTTTTGATAAGTTTTACCTTTTTATAATAAATTCATATATATTTTATGGTAGTAAGTGATAAAATAGACTAATATCTACATATATTTTATGCATTCATGATATACCTAAATTTTTCTTAATTGTTTGATATTTCTAGGCTACATGGCTTATCTGTGAGCTTTTTCACATGTAAGTGGACCCGTGCAGTTTAAACCTGTGTTGTTCAAGGGCCAACTGTATTGTAATTTGCAAAAAAAACACCTAAATTATATCTTGAAAATGCTTCTTATTTCAACTTATATTTTTTTATATCCACTCAGCTTGCTCTTGAGATGATAAATACAATAGAATGATCATCAACACATCAAGTCAATGTGGAATCCAAAACGAAGTAATTATCTAACAGCCTTGTAAAAGCACGTGTATCAAGACTTCTTGCAGAGACTTTCTTTCCAATGTGGTTTTCTCTAGAAAGGAGAAAGTTGTTCTGTTTTATTTAAGTTATAGGGGGTGGGTATTGTGTATAGGATGGGTAGGAAACTGTCTTCGATATTTTCTACTACAATTTTTTTAGTTCAGTCAGCAGAATTTTGTTATTATTTTAGTACCAAAGGAATTCTGAATCATGTTTTGTTTTCATCTCAAAGTATTTTCTAACGTCCCTGTAACTTCTCTCCCCACTGGTTTTTATGAGGGTGCTGTTTAATTTCCACACATTTGTGAATTTTCCAGTTTTTCTCATTACTGATTTCCCCGTTTCATTTTTTTGTGACCTGAGAACATTTCATATGACTTTATCTTTCTGTTGATACGTGATTTTTTTTATTTTTATTGAGACCTGTTTTGCGCCATAATGTATGATCTATCCCAGAAAATGTTTCGTGACCACTTGAGAAAAATGTGTATTCTGCTGATTTTAGGTGGGGTGCTTTGTATATATCTGCTAGGAGTTTGGTTTATGTCTTTCCAAGTCCTCTAATTCTTTATTGATCTTTTGTCTGGTTGTTCTATCCATTATCGAAAGTGGTACACTGAAGTCTGAAAACATTGTAGAAATATCCATTTCTCCCTTCAGTTCCATCAATTTTCACATCATATATTTGGGGACTAGCTGTGTAATATCTGTACCGTTATATCTTCTTGATGCATTGACTCTTTTGTCAATATATAATATCATTGTTTGTCTCTCGTCAAGTTTTTACCTAAAGTCTATTTTTGTCTAATATTAATACAGTCACCTCAGTTCTCTTCTTTTACATCCTGCATGGAATAATTTTTTTCCATTTTTTCACTCAACATTATTTTTGTCTTTGGATTGCAAATAAGTCTCTTATAGACAGCATATAGTTGGATCATGCTGTTTTATCCATTCTGCCAACTTTTGCCTTTTAACTGGAGAGCTTAATTATTTGCATTTAAATTAATTCCCGATTTAGAAAAGGCCTTGCTCTTTCACTTTGTGATGTGTTTTCTACATGGCTTATGTTTTTTGTTCCTAGGTCTCTCGATTAATGCCTTCTTTTCTGTTTGACGTTTTTGTAGCATACCTGTTTTGGTTTTGTTTCCATTTTGAGACAGGGTCTCACTGTCACCCAAGCTGGAGGGCAGTAGTGTGATCTCAGCTCACTGCAACCTCTGCCTCCTGAGTTCAAGTGATTCTCATGCCTCAGCCTCCCAAATAGTTGGGACTACAGGCATGCACCACCATGCCCAGTTAATTTTTGTATTTTTAGTAAAGATGGGGTTTCACCATGTTGGGCAGGCTGGTCTCAAACTCCTGACCTAAAGTGATCCACCCACCTTGGCCCTCCCAAAATGCTGGGATTACAGGCATAAATCACATGCCTGATCTGTAGTGTACCATTTAAATTTTCTTCTTATTCCCTTTTCTGCATATTTTATTTTCTTAGTGATTAACCTTGGAATACAGTTAACATCTTTTTTCTTTTTTGAAATGAGGTCTCATTCTGTCACCCAGGCTGTAGTGCAATGGTGTGATCTTGACTCACTGCAGCCTCGAACTCCTGGGCTCAAGTGGTCCTCCAGCCTCAGACTCCTGCATAGTTAAGACTACAGAAATGTGCCATCACACCCAGCTAATTAAAAAAAAAAATTGTAGAGACAGGGTCTCTCTATGTTTCCCAGGCTGTTCTCAAACTCCTGGCCTCAAGCAATCCTCCTGCCTCACCCTCCCAAAGTGCTGGGATAACAGATGTGAGCCACCACAGCTGGCCTATTTTTCCAAATACTACTGTGAAAAAATTTAAAGATGCAAAAGTGTTGAATAGTATTAATTCAAACTATATTATAATACATTAAAGAAGTTAATATAGTCTGAATTAATACTAACCTAGCTTCTACAGTATAAAATATCCTGCCCCCATATATCTGTCCTTCTTCCTTTAGGATTTGAAAAAATTACATCTTTATACATTGTGTGCCCCATTAACATAGATTTATAATTATTTTACTCATTTTTCTTTAAATCATATAGGAGTTATGAGCCAATAATACAATAATATTGGCTTTTGTGTTTGCCTATGTAGTTACTTTACCAGTGTTCTTTATTCGTTTACATGGCTTCAGGATACTATTTACTGTCTTTTCACTTCTGCTTGAAGTATTTTGTATCTCTTGTAGGGCAGGCCAACTAGCAATGAACTCCCTCAGTGTTTGTTTACCTAGGAATATCTTAATTTCTTCTTAATTTTTGAAGGATAGTTTTGCCAGATATAGGATTCTAGGCTAACAGGTTTTTTTTTTTTTTTTTTTTTTTTTTTAATTATTTTGTTACTTTAAATATGTCATCATACTGGCTTCTGGAGATCATGATTTCTGATGAAAAGTGGGTTATTAATCTTTTATAGAGCCTTTGTACATGAGGAGTCACTTCCTTTTGCTGATTTTGAGCCTCTCTTTGTCTTTTTATGGTTTGATTATAATGTGTCTTGGTATGGATCTCTATGCATTTATTCCTCTTGGAGTTCCTTGAGCTTCTTATATGTGTAGACTCACGTTTTTATAAGTTTGAGAAGTGTTTGAACATTATTTATTCAAATATTCCTTATACTCCTTTCTCTCTCCTCTCTTATCGTGACTCCCATCGTGCATATGTTGATATGCTTGATGGCATCCCACAGATATCTTAGTTCTACTTATTTTTCCTTCTGCTCCTCAGATGGAATAACTTCAATTTACTTATCTTAGTTCACTGGTTTTTGTGCTTGCTTAAATATGCTGTTGAAATCCTCTAGTGAATTTTCATTTCAGTTATTGTACTCTTCAGGTCCAAAATTCATGGTTTTTAAATAATTTCTACCTATTCAGTATCTTATTTTCAGACATCATTCTCCTGGTTTTATTATTTTTGTTCATGGTTTCCTGTTGCTCTTTGAGAACATTTAAGACAGTTTATTTAAAGTGTTTGTCTAGTCCAGTGTCTGTGTTTCCTTGGGGACAGTTTCTGTTCATTTATTCTGGGAATGGACCATAATTTTTTATTTGCATGCTCTGTTTTTTTGTTGTTGTTGTTGTTGTTGTTGTTGTTTTATAATGTGGTATCTCTTAAAGTCAGATTCTTCCTCCTGCTCAGTTTGTTTTTATCTTATTGTGGATTATAATGGTTTGTTTAGTGACTGTTTAATTGTGTCTCCCAAAAAGATATGTAGAAGTCTTAACCTGTGAACATGACCTTACTTTGAAATAGGGTTTTTGAAGATGCAGTCAAGATGAGGGCATTAGGGTGTACCCTCATTCAGTATGACAATGTCCTTATTAGAAGAGTAACATACCATATCAAGACAGAAACACATGGGGAGAATGCCATGTGACCACAGAGGCAGAGCTTGAAGTGATACAGCTAAAAGCCAAGGAATATCAAAGATGAATGGATACCACCAGAAGCTACTAAGAGGTAATGAAAGAGAGCATGGCCCTTCTGACACTTTGATTTTGGAGGTCTAACCTGCAGAAAACTGGGAGAAAATAAATTTTTATTGTTCAAGCCACCCAATTTTGTGCCATGTGGTAACAGCAGCTCTGGGAAATGAATAGTGAGTTTTCTAAATGACTTTTTTTTTTTTTTGTAAAACTGACATTTCCTGTATTGTGTGGTATCTAAGGCCTCTATTCTTTTCACTTATTTTTACCCATTGTGTTAACAGGGATTTCCTTGAATGTCTGGATGAAAAACAAACAAACAAAAAAGGAAAAATATTTGCCCACTCTTTGTGCAATGACTCTGTGTTGGAGCCCTCTTTCAATGCTTAACCAGGCCATTTACAACTCTGCCAAAGCCTTCTCTTATTGCTTGCACTAAGCCGAATATCAGTCAGTGGTAAAAGCCTGCAGTCTTTTCAGGTCATTTCTGAACATATGTTCTCCTCTGAGCATGTGCGTGCCTTTCTAAATTTCCTGGTGTATGTAGAGAGCTTTTCAATACCCTACTTCCTCACAGAATCTCTCTCCCCAGATTTTCCTCCCAAGTTGTCATCCTGTATACTGTTTGCTTCAACAGTAATCTCTCACCTCAAGTGACAGTGGGTTGTTCATTTGCCTTTCAGTGATTTAGAGGAATGTACTCTTCAATTAGCCACTTTTCCACCATGATAGAGTTCCAAGTCAGATAAGATAAAACCAAGTGACTTGCAACAGTCCTTCAAGTAGCCCTCAGACAGTTCAAAACAGACAAATACAATTGAGAACAAGGTCTGCTCCACTGCCGCTGGAGCGAGGTATCAGTGTCCTACACTGGGAATATAGGCTGTCACCTTCAGGACCATCACCCAGCTGCAGAGAAAAGTAAATCAAGGGCAAACGAAAGCACCACAAAGCTCCCCTACTATTTTTAAGCTGCTGTTTTCTCTATTCAACATTCCCTGGGTTGTTGTAAACCTTGGACTACTTTTCAGAGTTCTGATGACATTGAATCTGACAGGTTTTTTAAGATCATTTTTGTTTTGTTTCTGTGGAAGGATGGGCCCTTGAAGCTACCTACTCCATCTTTTCCCTGACATTACTTTGCCATTTTTTTTTTTTAATACTTTAAGTTACGGGATACATGTGCAGAACGTGCAGGTTTGTTACATAGGTATACACATGCCATCGTGGTTTGCAGCACCCACCAACCCATGATCTACATCAGGTATTTCTTCTAATGCTATCCCTCCCCTAGCACCTCAACCCCTGAAAGGCCACAGTGTGTGATGTTCCCCTCCCTGTGTCCATGTGTTCTCATTGTTCAACTCCCACTTATGAGTGAGAACATGTGGTGTTTGGTTTTCTGTTCCAGTGTTAGTTTGCTGAGAATGATGGTTTCCAGCTTCATCCATGTCCCTGCAAAGGACATGAACTCATCCTTTTTTATGGCTGCGTAGTATTCCATGGTGTATACGTGCCACATTTTCTTTATCCAGTCTATGATTGATGGGCATTTGGGTTGGTTCCAAGTCTTTGCTATTGTGAATAGTGCTGCAATAAACATACGTGTGCATGTGTCTTTACAGTAGAAAGATTTATAATCCTTTGGGTATGTACCCAGTAATGGGACTGCTGGGTCAAAGGGTATTTCTGGTTCTAGGTCCTTGAGGAATCACCACACTGTCTTCCACAATGGTTGAACTAATTTACACTCCCACCAACTGTGTAAAAGCATTCCTATTTCTCCACATCCTCTCCAGCATCTATTGTTTCTTGACTTTTTGATGATCACCATTCTAACTGGCATGAGATGGTATCTTATTGTGGTTTTGATTTGCCTTTATCTAATGACCAGTGATCATGAGCTTTTTAAATGTTTCTTGGCCACATAAATGTCTTCTTTTCAGAAGTGTCTGTTCATATTGTTTGCCCACTTTTTGATTTTTTTTTTTTTCCCTAGTAAATTTAAGTTCCTTGTAGATTCTGGATATTAGCTCTTTGTCAGATGGATAGATTCCAAAAATTTTCTTCCATTCTGTAGGTTGCCTGTTCACTCTGATGATAGTTTCTTTTGCTGTGCAGAAGCACTTTAATTAAATCCCATTTGCCAACTTTGGCTTTTGTTATCATTGCTTTTCATGTTTTAGTCATGAAATATTTGCCCATGCCTATGTCCTGAATGGTATTGCCTAGGTTTTCTTCTAAGGTTTTTATGGTTTTAGTTCTTATGTTTAAGTCTTTAATCTATCTTGAGTTAATTTTTGTATGAGGTATAAGGAAGAGGTCCAGTTTCAGTTTTCTGCATATAGCTATCCAGTTTTCCCAACACCATTTATTAAATAGGGAATCCTTTCCCCATTGCTTGTTTTTGTCAGGTTTGTCAAAGATCAGATGGTTGTAGATGTGTGGTGTTATTTCTGAGGCTTCTCTTCTGTTCAATTGGTCTGTATATCTGTTTTGGTACCAGTACCATGCTGTTTTGGTTACTGTAACCTTGTAGTATAGTTTGAAGTCAGGTAGCGTGATGCCTCCAGCTTTGTCCTTTTTGCTTAGGATTGTCTTGGCTATACGGGCTGTTTTTTGGTTCCATATGAAATTTAAAGTAGTTTTTTCTAATTCTGTGAAGAAAGTCAATGGCAGCTTGATGGGGATAGCATTGAATCTGTACATTACTTTGGGCAGTATGGTGGCCATTTTCACGATATTGATTCTTCCTATCCATGAGCATGGAATGTTTTTCCATTTGTTTGTGTCCTCTCTTACTTCCTTGAGCAGTGGTTTGCAGTTCTCCTTGAAGTGGTCCTTCATATCCCTTTTAAGTTTTATTCCTAGGTATTTTATTTTCTTTGTAGTAATTGTGAATGGACATTCACTCATGATTTGGCTCTCTGTTTGTCTATGATTGGTGTATAGGAACACTTGTGATTTTTGCACATTGATTTTGTATCCTGAGACTTTGCTGAAGTTGCTTATCAGCTTAAGGACATTTGGGGCTGAGATAATGGGGTTTTCTAAAAATACAATCATGTCATCTGCAAATAGAGACAATTTGGCTTCCTCTATTCCTATTTGAATACGCTTTCTTTCTTTCTCTTGCCTGATTGCCTTGGCTAGAACGTCCAATACTATGTTGAATAGGAGTGGCAAGAGGGCTTCCTTGTCTTATGCCAGTTTTCAAAGGGTAATGCTTCTAGCTTTTGCCCATTCAGTGTGATATTGGCTATGGGTTTGTCATAAATAGCTCTTACTATTTTGAGATACGTTCCATCAATACCTAGTTTATTGAGAGTTTTTATTATGAAGGGGTGTTGAATTTTATTGAAGGCCTTTTCTGCATTTATTGAGATAATCATGTGGTTTTTGTCATTGGTTCTGTTTATGTGATGGATTACGTTTATTGATTTGCATATGTTGAACCAGCGTTACATCCCAGGGAGGAAGCTGACTTGATCGTGGTGGATAAGTTTTTTGATGTGCTGCTGGATTTGCTTTGCCAGTATTTTATTAAGGATTTTCACATCGATGTTCATCAAAGATAGTGGCCTGAAATTTTCTTTTTTTGTTTCATCTCTGCCAGGTTTTGGTATCAGGATGATGCTGGCCTCATAAAATGAGTTATAGAGGAGTCCCTCTTTTCCTATTGTTTGGAAAAGTTTTGGAAGGAATAGTACCAGCTCCTCTTTGTACCTCTGATACAATTCAGCTGTGAATTTGTCTGGTCCTGGGCTTTTTTCGGTTGGTAGGCTATTAATTACTGCCTCAATTTCAGAACTCTTTATTGGTCTATTCAGGGATTCAACTTATTCCTGGTTTAGTCTTGGGAGGGTATATGTGTCCAGGAATTTATCCATTTCTTCTAAATTTTCTAGTTTATTTGCACAGAGGTGTTTTATAGTATTCTCTGATGGTAGTCTATTTCTGTGGGATCAGTAGTGATATCCCCTTTATCATTTTTTATTGGGTCTATTTGATTCTTCTCTTTTCTTCGTCTGACTAGTGGTCTGTTTTGTTAGTCTTTTCAAAAAACCAGCTCCTGGATTCATTGATTTTTTGAAGGGTTTTTTGTGTCTGTCTCCTTCAGGTCTGCTCTTAGTTCTTTCTTGTCTTCTGCTAGCTTTTGAATTTGTTTGCTCTTTCTTCTCTAGTTCTTTTAACGGTGATGTTACAGTGTCGATTTTAGATCTTCCCCGCTATCTCCTGTGGGCATTTAGTGCTACAAATTTCCCTGTAAACACTGCTTTAGCTGTGTCCCAGAGATTCTGGTACATTGTGTCTTTGTTCTCAATGGTTTCAAAGAACTTATTTCTGCCCTAATTTTGTTATTTACCCAGTAGTCATTCAGGAGCAGGTTGTTCAGTTTCCATGTAGTTGTGCAGTTTTGAGTGAGTTTCTTAATCCTGAGTTCTAATTTGATTACATTGGGGCCTGAGAGACTGTTTGTTATGATTTCTCTTCTTTTGCATTTCCTGAGGGGTGTTTTACTTCCAATTATGTGGTCAATTTTAGAATACATGCTATGTGGCACTGAGAAGAATGTATATTCTGTTGATTTGGGATGGAGAGTTCTGTAGATGTCTATTAGGTCCACTTGGTCCAGAGCTGAGTTTGTCCTGAATATCCTTGTTAATTTTCTGTCTTGGTGATCTAATATTGGCAGTGGGGTGTTAAAGTATCCCAGTGTTATTGCGTGGGAGTCTTAAGTCTCTTTGTAGGTCCCTAAGAACTTGCCTTATGAATCTAGGTGCTCCTGTATTAGGTGCATATATATTTAGGATAGTTAGCTGTTCTTGTTGCATTCATCTCTTTACCATTATGTAATGCCCTTGTCTTTTTTTTTTTTTTTTTTATCTTTGTTGGTTTAAAGTCCGTTTTATCGGAGACTAGGATTGCAACCTCTGCTTTTTTTTTCTGTTTGCTTGGTAAATATTCCTCCATCCCTTTATTTTGAGCCTATACTTTGCCATTCTTAAAACAGCTTATCCTTAATGGATTTGAAATTGGAATATTGTCAGGTACAATTGGACTAGAATGGGGAGCAAAATGTAGCAATAACTCCTGTAGTTCAAATACCTGGCAAAATGAGGTCTCTGTAACTCTAGGGGGTACAGGGGAGATGGAGACAACTGGGGATAACAGAGGATTGGATCAGTGAGCTAATGCTGGAGAGAAGAAAATGAACAAAAGTCCACAATATGAACTGCAAGATAGTTCTCATTATGGAATTCAGGAAAAAGAAACTATATCTTCACTGTTCTCATTGTGAAGGCTAGAGTTAGTCAATGATAGAAATAGGCTTTTAAGAACTTTATTCTGGATGAAAGCAGGACAAGGGAAACAAGCTTTGCAGAAAAATAGTAAGATTGGAATGAGGAAAGAGAAAATCCATTGACAAGAAAAAATAAAACAGCATTGCAGTCTCTCAGGGATGAAAATACCATCCTGAGCAGCAGCAAATAACATATATGGGGTCTGTGGACTGGGTCTTTGTTAGGTTTTAAAACTGTGTTGTTAAACGTGTGTTTAATTTTTCTTTTCCAGTGGTGAGTCAAAACACAATGGCCGATTAACAATACTGTTCCCATGGAGTGAGGCTGTAGGGAAATGTAATACTTTCTAAAATTGTGTAAATATGAAAATATGGATGTGTAACTGTCTATATGTATTATAAATAATACTGAGACTCTAATCAAATAATTAAACTAGGCAAATGAAAAAATAAGGCACATTAATGCATCTGCAGAAATTTGCTTTAAATTTTTTTCTATACTAAGTAATACATTTACATGGTACAAAATTAAAATAATATAAACAGTATACGTTGAGAACTCATCCCATTCTGACCCAAGGTTGTTTGACTATACCAAAAGCCCATGTACCACATGTAATCTTTGTGTTAGTTTTTTTGTTGGTTTGGTTTTTTGAGATGGAGTCTTGCTCTGTCACCCAGGCTGGAGTGCAATGGCACAATCTTGGCTCACTGCAACCTCTGCCTCTTGGGTTCAAGTGATTCTACTGCCTCAGTCTCCCAAGTAGCTGGGATTACATATGTGCACAGCCATGCCTGACTGATTTTTGTATTTTTAGTAGAGACGGAGTTTCACCATGTTGCCCAGGCTCGTCTCGAACTCCTGACCTCAAGTGATCTGTTTGCCTCGTCTTCTCAAAGTGTTGGGATTACAGGCGTAAGTCATCATGCCCGACCAGTGTTAGTTTTTCATGTATACTTTCAGTGGGTCTTTGTGCATATGAAAAATTCAAGAAGCATATATTTACTTAAGTTAAAACCTAACATTAAACTCTTAATAATGCATACTGTCCTATGTGAAAGTGTGATTTATTTTTTCTCAATTGAATCTTTAATTGCAAATTAAAGTACAAAGATTTGAATATGCATGACATTACTGAACAACAAAATATAACCAAAGACAAAAGATATACAAATGAGCTTTTTCTAATGTATTAAAATATATACCCTTCCATCCTTTGGTTTATTACATGAAGAGTGTAGTAAGAAACAAGAGTTTGTAGGTGAATGAATATATTTCTGGGGATTTTCAATGGTAGTATCTGTATTTTTAAAATAAAATTTTATTTTAATTTAATTTTAATTTTTTTAAGTTAAAAATACAGATTGTTTAAAAACAATCACACCTAGACACATCACATTCAAACTGCAGTAAATTCAAAATAAAGAGAAAATGTTGAAGGCAGCCAAAGGCAGGGGATTGGTGGGGAGACACAATACATACAAAGAAACAAAGATGAGAATTACAGGACACTTCTCATTAGAAACTATGCAAACCAGAATACAAACAGTATAGAAAGAAAAAAAATCAACACATAATTCCATACCCAGCAAACATATCCCTCAAAAATGAAGACATAATGAAAACTTTTTAAGACAAAAACTGAGAAAATTCAGTAGCAGCCAACCAGCAATACAAGAAACATTAAAGAAAGTTCTTCAAACAGAAAGGATGCTAAATAAAATTTGGTAAACATGTAAAGTAATGAAGATTTCCAGAAGCAGTTAAGAATTTAACTTTTAATTGCTCTGAGAGACACTTGACTCCCTAAAGCAAAAATAATAGCAATGTGGCTTTATAGCATATGCAAAAGACAAATGCTTGACAACAACTGGACAAAAGTTCGAAGGGAGGAATTGGGAGTGTACAGTTGTATAAGTAAAGTAGTACATATTCAAAATCTCAGGAATCACCACTAAAGAACTTATTGATGTAACCAAACACCACCTGTTTCCCAAAAACCTAGTGAAATAAAATAAATAAAATGGTATATATTATTTAAAGAGAGGCTGTCATTAACTATAGATGTATATTGTAAATTCTACAGTAAATGCTAAAACAATTATGAAAAGAGGTACAGGTTGAGTACCCCAATCTGAACATCCAAATGCTTCAAAATCTGAATTTTTTTGAGTGCTGACATGACAACTGAAAGGAAATGCTGATGGGAGTGTTTTAGATTTCAGATGTTCAGACTGCAAATACTCAACTGATAACTACAATACAAATATTCCACAATCCAAAAAAATCTGAAATCCTAACACTCCTAATCCCAAACAGTTTGGGTAAGGGATGTTCAACCTGTATAAATAAGCTAATTGTGGATACAATATGAAATCATTTTTTAAAATTAGCAAAAAATGTATAACAAGAGGAAAAGAAATGAAGACAGAAGGTAACCAAAAACAGATTTATATCTGACCATATCAATTACTAAATGATATATAAATGACATAAACATACCAATTATAACAGAAATCATCAGATTGGAGAATAAAGCAACAATAATCAAATTAAAGCTGGAGTGGCTATACTATTATTAGGCAAACACGAATAAAATGCTATAGTAGTGATATTCAAAGCAAACAAAGTAGGCATCAAAACAAGGATTATTACCAGAAATAAGAGGGACATATAATAAAGAGGCAATTTTACCAAAAAGACATAAAATTAAATGTGTATGCACAAAACAACAAAGCTTCAAAATATACAAAGCCAAAACTGATAAAGACAAAGACTAAACAACCCACAATTACAGTTGGAGACTTCATTCTCATTAATCAATAAAACAAATAGGAAGAAAACCTGTAAGTCATGATGAAATCTTGCCACAATGAAAAAGAAAACATACACCAAGATGGATCATACTCTGGGCCATGTAATTCACTGCACCAATTTAAAAGAATTGAAACCACACACAGTATATTCTCATATCACAACAAAATTAAATGAGAATCAATAACAAAACAATCTCAGGAAAGTCCCCCAATACTCATGGAAATTAAATAACCCATGGGTGAAAAAAATAACCCATGAGTTACAAGAGAAAAGGGAAAATAACTTAAATCAAATAAAAATAAAAAGATAACATATCAGAACTTGTAGAACGCCACTAAGGCAGCATTTAGAGCAAAATTTATAGCATGAAAATGCTTCTATTGGAAGAGAAGGAACTTACATCAATTATCTAAGCTTTTTTAAGCTTAATAAACTTAATAAAAAAAAAAAAAGCTGGGTTCAATGGCTCACACCTGTAATCCCAGGATTTGGGGGAGGTCAAGGCAGGAGAACTGCTTGAGCCCAGGAGTTTGAGACTAGCCTGTGTAACAGAGTGAGACCCTGTCTATGAAAAAAGAAGAAGAAAAAAAAAGAAAATTAAACCCCTAAGCAAGAAGGAAGAAAACAAACAAACAACAACAAAAAAAGAAAGCAGAAATCAACCAAACTAAAAGGGGAACAATGGTGAAAAAATAAAATAAATAAACTTTGAAAAGAACAAGAAAACAAAACAGAAATTACCAATTGTAGGACTGTATTATGATTACAGATCCTAATGATAGGCCAGGGGCAGTGCCTCACGCCTGTAATCCCAGCACTTTGGGAGGCTGAGGCAGGTGGATCACTTGAGGTCAGGAGTTTGAGACCTGCCTGGCCAACATGGCAAAACCCCGTGTCTACTAAAAATACAAAAATTAGCTGGGCATTGTGGCAGGTGCCTGTAATCTCAGCTACCCAGGAGGCTGAGGCAGGAGAATCGCTTGAACCTGCCTGGGAGGCAAAGGTTGCAAATAAGTGCAAGATCACGCCACTGCACTCCAGCCTGGGAGACACACACACACACACACACACACACACACACACACACACACGCCAGATCCTGACATTAAAATGAAAATAAATATGAAAAACTTTATGCCATACGTGACAATCTAGATGAAATAGACAATTTATTTAAAAAAGAAAACCTACCAAAATTCATTCAAGAAGAAATAGACATCCTGAATATTCCTCTACCTATTAATGACATTGAATTCAAGTTAAAACACCTCCAGAAACACCACCACCAGGCCTAGGCCTCTTACATGTATCAAACATTTAAGGGAAAAGAAACTACCAACACCACACAAACATTTTGAGGAAAAAGAAGAAAATAAAGAAGAGAAAAATACTTTCCATTTTATAAGGCTAGCATTATCTTGTTACCAAAATTAGAAAAATGCATGAAGGCAACAGATCAATATTCCTCATAAACATAGACACAAAATTCCTCAACAAATACCAGCAAGTAGAATATATGAAAAGAATACTGCACCATGACTAATTGGTTTATCTCAGGAATGCAATGTTGTTCAAACATTTTAAAATGAATGTAATTCACCATATTAATAGACTAAAGAAGGAAAACTCTTTAATCATCTTAGTAGATGCAGAAAAAGCTCTTAGGGAAACAAGCAAAGAAACAAAAACCGTATTGGAAAAGAAGAAATAACTGTCTCCATTTGCATACAACATGATTATGTATAAAGAATGAAAAAGTTACCAGAACTAATAAATCAGTTTCAAAAGGTCCTGAGATGCAATGTTAACATACAATGTTAACATAAATAAGTTGCATTTCTATATACTATTATGAACAAATAGAAACTTACAATAGAACAACATTTTCAGGAATTTTTTAAGTACAAGTCTAACAAAACAGGCAATATCTGTGTACTGAAAAATACAAATCACTGACGAAGTAAAAGACCTAAATAAGAGAAGAGACATGCCATGTTCACTGATTGGAAGACTAAAGAAGTCAAATCTTCCAACACGCTTCCCATTAAAAGCCCTGCAAATATTCTTTAAAACAATCAACAAGATGGTTCTACAACTTACACGAAAAAGCAAAAGAACTAGAATAGCTAAAGCAATTTTGAAAAAGCAAAGTTGGAAGACTCGTGCTACCTGATTTAGAGAGAGTTACTATAAAACTATGTTAGTAATCAAGAACAACTGGCTGTGTATGGTGAACAGACATAAAGATCAACGAGCAAGAATAGAGAGTTCAAAAATAGGCCCACTCGTATACGGTCAACTGATTTTTGACAAAGATGCAAAGTCAATTCAATGGAGAAAAGATCATTTTTTCAATAAATGGTGTTGGCATAACTGGACATCCATAGTTTTAAGATGAATAAACATGTTTTATATTATATGCAAGTATTAATTAAAAATGGACCATACATCTGTATGTAAAACCTAAACTCATAAAATTAGAAGAAAACATAGGAGAAAGTCTTTGAGACCTTGGATTAGGCAAAGGTTTCTTAGATATGACACCAAAAGCATGATACATCAAAGAAAATTATAAATTAGACTTCATAAAAATTTTAAACTTCTGCTTAACCAGAGTGAAAAAATTTTACAAATCACATACCTGATAAAGCACTTGTATCAATAATATACAAAGAACCCATAAAACTCAATAAGAAAACAAGTAACCCAATAAAAAAAAAATTGGGCAAAGTATTTAAATAGACTTTACCAAAGATATGATAGTGGAAAATCAGCACATGGAAAGCATGTTTAGAAAAATGCAAATTAAAAACACAGTAAGATACTACTAGGGTAGAATAGCTAAAAGAGACCGACCATTATACATTTTGATGAAAATGTGAAGAAAACATGTACACTGCTGATGAAAACATAAAACAGCACACTCACTTTGGAAAAGAGTGGAAATTCCTTAAAAAGTTAAACACGGCCGGGTGCAGTGGCTGTAATCCCAGCACTTTGGGAGGCCTAGGCAGGTGGATCACAAGGTCTGGAGTTCGAGACTAGCCTGGCCAGCACGGTGATACCCCGTCTCTACTAAAAATACAAAAAATTAGCCGGGCATGGTGCCGCATGCCTGTAGTTCCAGCTACTTGGGAGGCTGATGCAGGATAATTGCTTGAACCCAGCAGGCAGAGGTTGCCACACCACTGCACTCCAGCCAGGGTGACAGAGACTCCATCTCAAAAAAAAAAAAAAAGTTAAACACAATGTTTGGGGTGATGGGCATCCCAACTACACCGATTTGATCATTACACATTGTACACATGTACTGAAATACCACAGGTACTCCTCCAAATTTGTATAACTGTGATAAATAAAAATACTAAATTAAAAATACAATAAAAGTCATACATATACTTACCATATGATCCAGTTATCCAATTCCTAGCTATTTATCCAAGATAAAATATATAGTCTAGAGTTATATATGGTGTGTATATATATATATATTTCTGGACTGTACATATCTCCATGCAAACACTTGTACACAAACAAGTGTTGACAGCATGTCATAGCATTTATAATAGCCAAGTTTGAAAACAACTCAAATCCCCATCAATAGATGGATTAAAAAAAAATTGTGGTATATCTATACGATTACAGTAATGATCAATAATGAATTAATTATATACAGACAACAAGGATGAATCTCTTTCTGCCAGAAGTTAGGGAAAAAAAGAGTATATACTGTATGGTTTTCATTTGTTAGGATAGTAGGAAATGCAAACTACTCTACAGTGACAGAAAGCAGATCAGTGGTTGCTCAGGGATTGGGGAGGAGCAGAATGGAGATTAAAAGGGAGATATGAGGTGACTTTGAAGAATGATGGGTATTTTTGCTATCTTGATTGTGGTGATGGTTTCAAAGATACACATATTAAAACTTTAAAAATCGAACACTTTAAATATGTACAGCTTATTGTATGTTAATTATACCTCAAAACTTAAAAGGGGGAGGGAAAAAGAGAAGAGAAATATGGGTATAAATTGCTGAAGGGCTCTCCAACTTACAATTTTCAAGTAAATGGCTATCCTAAAACCTGCATTTTTAAGATGATTATTATCTCTATGAGTCAGGGCCCTAGGCCGGAGTGCAGTGCAACAGCACAACTCACTACAGCCTCAACCACCTGGGCTCTAGCAATCCTCCCACTTCAGCCACTCAGCCTGTAGCTGGGACTACAGGTACGTGACACCATGCCCGGCTAATTTTTTGATTTTTTTTGTAGAGATGGGGTCTCACTGTGCTGCCCATGTTGCTCTTGAACTCCAGGGCTCAAGCCATTCTCCTGCCTCAGCCTCTGAGAGTGCTGGGATTACAGGCATGAGCCACCATGCCTGGCAAAAGCTGCATATTTTTAAATAAACCTGATTTTGTGGAGGAACTACCAAGTAAATAGTTTCAGATAAGTCCTAAAAAGGATTCCTTCCTCAAGTGGACTGCAAAATTATAGTTGGAAGAGGTACATTCAGTTAGGTTACAGCTGCTAGGTTAAAGCTTCAAACATGGCTTTTTCAACATTTGAGTTAATTTTTCAGTATTGGATTTTCAATCATCAAACAAGAAGAAATATTTTAAAATGGCATCAACAAGGTCAGAAATGTAATCAAGGAAGTAGGAAATACAAAACATATCTCTTAGATGGGGGTGTCCAATCTTTTGGCTTCCCTGGGCCACACTAGAAGAACTGTCTTGGGTCACACATAAAACAACTGATGAGCTTTAAAATTTTTCAAAAAAAAAAATCTCATGTTTTAGAAAGTTTATGAATTTGTGTTGGGCCACTTTCAAAGCTGTCCTGGACTGCAAATTGGACAAGCTTGCCTTAGATTATTAACTTATTATAGGAAAAGCCTGAGTTGAAATGGAGCAAAACACTTCCTAGGCAAATTTGGTACTTTTTGAAGGATATTCCATTCTTATATTTGTACTTTATTCATGTGAAATGGGATGCATGCTCTATAGAATGTAAACTTAGGCATTCTGGCCTTGCAATGTAATTTATGCAGACAGCATTTAAGAGTAGCTTTGAAGTCAGCAAGATAGACCTGAGTTCAAACTGTGGTTGTGGCATTTACTACTGACTGACTTAGGGAAGGTACTTAAACCTGTAAAACCTAAGTTTACTTACAAAAAAACAAACAAACAAACATAACATTTATTCATAGAATTGCAGATTAGCTACACATTGGACACACAGCACATTGCTTCATACATGGTCCTAATTTTCTCTAAAAAAAAATGCTTGTGTTTTCTTATGTCAATTTGAGCATTTCTTTAAACCTAAAAGACTTGAGAAGTGCTGAATTGAGATAATACATATCTGTAGTACGTATGTATCTCAGAAGCAAGGCTTCCGAGAAACTAAAATTTGCTTAGACCAGGGAATGGCAAACTTCCTAAAAAGGGCCAGACAGTAACGTTTTGGGTCTTGTGGGCCACAGATGGTCTCTGTAGCATATTCTTTTTTTTAACCTTATAACTCTTTAAACATTTAAAATCTCAGCTCTCGTGTTGTACAAAAAAAGAACACATGCTAGATTTGGCCAGCAGGCTATAGTTTACTGATCCCTTGTTTAGAAATTTCTAGTATAAGTTAGCAGATATCTAGTAATAGTGACATGTATGTTGAAAATAATAGTTAACACTATACAGATCTTACTACATGCCAGGCATATAGTTTTAACCCTTACCACAGAACTAAAAGACATTATCCTCAAACATTGACAACACAAGCAAATTGAGGAATAGAGAGGTTAAGCATTTTGTCTGCAGTTACACAACTAGCAAATGGCTACACTGAACAAGAAAGTCTAATTCCAGGGTTGGCTTTTTCTTTTTTTCCTTTTTTTTTTTTTTTTTTTGAGATGGAGTTTCACTCCCGTTGCCCAGGCTGGAGTGCAGTGGAAACGATCTCAGCTCACTGCAACATCCGCCTCCTGGGTTTAAGCAATTCTCCTGCCTCAGCCGAATAGCTGGGATTACAGGCGCCCACCACCACGCCTGGCTAACTTTTTGTATTTTTAGTAGAGACAGGGTTTTACCATGTTGGCCAGACTGGTCTGGAACTCCTAACCTCAGGTGATCCACCCACTTTGGCCAGCCAAAGTGCTGGGATTAAAGGCGGCAGCCACTGCACCCAGCCAGCTTTTTCAAGATGGGGTCTCACCGTCACCCAGGCTGGAATGCAGTAGTGCAATCACAGCTCACTGCAGCTTCAAACTCCTGGGCTCAAGTGATCCTCCCGCCTCAGCCTCTTGAGTAGTTGAAACTATAGGTGTGAACCACTGTGCCTGGCTGAGAGTCTGCTATTATAGTATACTACTTTGTTACCAATCTTCTGACTTGGTCTCTTTAACACTAGTTTCTCCTAAAATGCCTTGGTCCTCTCAAGAAGCAGTAGAGGGATGCGGTTTGAGACTTTGTCAAACTACCTCTGAGAAGGTTAAGAAGAGAATGAGAGGTAAATAAAGCAATATTCATCAGTGGCATCAGTGACACTCACAGGCTAGGAGAGCTCCACAACAGTTCACAAGAAACCATTCCTTAACATTAACTGTGCTAGTACCTGCAAGGAAACATTGACTGGAAGGCTCTCATCTGAATATATCTATCTTTGGATATTTCTATCAGATACTTTTCTTCATGATCCTACGGGAACATTTTATTTGGTTTAAAGGGTCAATACGCTGAGAATGCGAAAAATTGTAATGTTTGGGAGACTATGCCATTCAAAAATCATCTCTGGCATCAGTCATCCAATACTCCCATTCTCTCCAAAAGACAGAACCCCCAAGTTCTAGTTGGATGCATGTCCACATTCCCCAGTAAATATATGAATGATACTGGGAGACAAATTTCTGATTCTTGAAGAATGAAGATGCAACACAGAATAGGGGTAAGGCTAGAAAAAAAAAAAAAAATCACTAGGATATTAAGAACTGGAGATAAAAGCAGGAACTCATCATTAATTCTTTCTACCTTTCTACTTCTCTTCCTGTCTATATACCTCTTTCCCCTCCTTCATCCCCTAGTGGAAAAAAAAAGAAAAGGCACATCTATTACAGCTATTACCCAGATCTTGATGTTTAACTACCATCCCCCAATCAGAAGAATCTGAGTTCTCAAAGAAACAGCAAATTCCATGGATGGGGCAGGAAGAATACCAGATGAGCTTGGAACATTGTATTGTGTAGATGTGCTCAAATTTATTTGAAAATACATGACGGGCAAACAGGACAGAAGGGAAACTTCCTTAGAGTAGAACAACAGTCTAACAAGTGTTGGAGGAATGATGAAGGTTGAATATATCACCCTTTTACACCATCAGAGCAATTACTGATTTAGGCCAGACTTAAAGAATGCTTAAACTAGTGGAGGAAAATTTACGAAAAACAAGTTATTTATAGAGTCAGGAAGTGTCTCCCCACAAGTTGCCTTTGTAATTATTAATTACAAAGAAAAAAATAGTAATTTCGCAGTGGAAAAACCCAGCACGGCCCTCCCCAATCAAGTGTTCCAAGTTAACATAACCCATAAAGGTACAAACATACCGTGTTTCCTGATGTGCTGCACACCACTTAGAGTCCTCAGGGAAAAAAATGTAATTCAAATCCAATTGTAAGGAAACCTCAGGCAAATCCAAATTAAGAGACATTCTACAAAATAATCTCAAGAATATCAAGGTCATTAAAAACAATGAAAGAGGTAGCAATTCAGATTAAAGCAGTCTAAATGCAATGTGTAATCTTTGGACTCTAGAGCAGAAAACCAATAAATATATTATTGGGATAACTGTAAGATTTAAATAAGGTCTATACGTTACATAGTGTTATGTATCAATAATAAATTTTCTTTCTGGGTACAGTGGCTCATGCCCATAATCCTAGCATTTTGCAAGGCTGAGGTGGGAGGATCACTTAAGCCCAAGAATTCTACACCAGTTTAGACAACATAGCGAGAGCCCATCTCTACAAAAATCTTTAAAATTAGGTGGGCATGGTGGTCAATGCCTGCAGTCCCAGTTACTTGAAAGGCTGAGTGGAGTGGATCGCTTGACCCCAGGAGTTCAAGGCTGTGGTGAGCTATAATCACCCCCCTGCACTCAGCCTGGACAACAGAATGAGACCCTGTCTCTAAGTAAATAAATCACTGGAATGTTGTATTAAAGCTAAGTAGATATCCTTGTTCTTAGGAAAGCACACAAGTATTTAGTGTAGGGAGAAGGATATAACATTCATATGGCAAAACTTTATGTATAAATGCATATAACATGTATAAGTATGGGTATAGATATGCTCATACTTATTGAGAGAATAATTCAAATATGTTAACAACTGGTGAATCTGGGTAAAGAGTATATGGGAGCTTTTATATAATTTCTATAATTTTTCTGAAAGTTTTAAATTATTTCAAAATAAGTTTAAAGAAATATAAAAATATACATAAAGTAAAATCCCATTATTTAGAGAGAACTATAAGTAAATACTTATTCATCTATGCGTTTTTACAAAATAGGATCACATAAAAATCTCACTTTTTTTTTTCAAGTTAATATACTCTGAACATCTTCCAACATCCACAGCTAAAAATTTACCTTTTCCCATTTGATGTCTGCATAGCGTGCTGCTGGATTGGTAAAGCACAAAATACTTTGGCAATCCAACTATTTCTGTTTGCTATTAAAACAATGATGCACTGACTATCCTTCATTTATTTATTTGGGACACAGTCTCGCTCTGTCACCAGGCTGGAGTGCAATCGTGTGATCTCAGCCCACTGCAACCTCCACCTCCTGGGTTCAAGCGATTCTCCTGCCTCAGCCTCCCAAGTAGCTGGGACTACAGGCACGTGCCACCACGCCTGGCTAATTTTTTTGTATTTTTAGTAGAGACGGGGTTTCACCATATTAGCCAGGATGGTCTTGATCTCCTGACCTCGTGATCCACCCGCCTTGGCCTCTCAAAGTGCTGTGATTACAGGCATGAGCCACCATGCCCGGCCATACTATCCTTTAATATACCTCTATGGCAGACATATATTTACTTCTGAAGATCAAAGATTCATCCCTGGGGATATATTCCTTAATTTTAAATCTATGTACCATATAAAATAATCATATTATGAGTCCTTAGTTACAGAAAATTTTGAGTCAGTAATTTTATTCATTATTCATAGCTTTACAGCTTTCATGAAAATAATGATCACTGTAGGTATAAAATGAAAATTAAAGAAAAGGAATAATAACTCAAAACTCTCCCTGGCCAAAAAACCAGTTAGCATATGGCAAATATCCTTCCACACATTATCTTCAGGCATATATTCACATTGAAAGGTGATCATTTATATTAACTAGATCTTACCAAGAGAGCCACAAGCCCCATTTTTCCCCTAAATACGAGTTCTATTCCTGTTCATGGTTCTATGTCATCATCTTGATGGATTTGTTAGAAAGATTCCAAACGTGAATAAACCTCCTTCCACTCTCAATACTTTTATAGGGTTTACCACCAGCATGCACTCTCCAAAAACTTGAAAAGGTGCATTCAGACAAAAGTTGGTAACACACTTCTCATTTCTAAAGCTTTTTGCCAGTATGGACTTTCTGATGATATGTAAGACGTGAACGGTGACGGAAGTCCTTATCACATATGTCACATTTGTATGGTTTTTCTCCAGTGTGGACTCTCTGATGGGCTTGAAGACGTGCACTCTGACTGAAGCCTTTACCACACTCTTCACATTTAAAGAGTTTTTCCCTGGTGTGAACACCCAAGTGGACTCGAAGATTTGAGGGGAGACTGAAGGCCTTACCACACTCCTCACATATGTGGGGTTTCTCTCCCGTGTGGACCCTCTGATGATGCCGAAGATTCAAGCTCCTACCAAAGCCTTTCCCACACTCTTCACATTTGTAAGGTTTTTCTCCAGTGTGGCCTCTCTGATGGTATATAAACTGCGAACTGTATCTAAAGCCCTTTCCACACACATCACATTTGTATGGCTTTTCCCCCGTGTGGACTCTCTGATGGGACTGAAGACCAGAGGACTGACTGAAGCCCTTACCACAGACACCACATTTGTATGGCTTCTCTCCAGTATGGACTCTCTGATGTACCCGGAAATCGATGGCCTGACTGAAGCTCTTATCACACTGCTCACATTTATAGGGTTTCTCTCCTGAGTGAACTCTTTGATGCGCATGAAGATTTGATCTCCAACTGAAGCCCTTCCCGCATTCCTCACATTTATATGGTTTTTCTCCGGTGTGAATTACTTGGTGTAGTTTAAGATTTGAACTATAACTGAAATCCTTACCACACACATCACATCTGTATGGTTTCTCTCCAGTGTGGACTCTCTGATGGGTTTGAAGCTTTGAGGACTGACTGAAGCCCTTCCCACACGTTTCACATTTGAATCGTTTCTCCCCAGTGTGGACATTTTGATGGACTTGAAGATTTGAAGCCTGACTGAAGCCCTTACCACACTCCTTACATTTATAGGGTTTCTCTCCCGTGTGAACTCTGAAATGAATATGCAGATCTGTATTACGGGTAAAGCCTTTCCCACACGCCTCACACTTATATGGTTTCTCTCCTGTGTGGACTCTCCGATGGCATATTAATGGTGAATTGTGGCTGAAGCCCTTACCACACACATCACATTTGTAGGGTTTCTCTCCAGTGTGCACTCTCTGATGGATGTGAAAATGTGCAGCCTGAGTGAAGCCCTTACCACACTCCTCACATTTATAGGGTTTCTCACCCCTGTGGACCCTCTGGTGAACACGGAGATTAACACTCCAACCGAAGCCCTTACCACACTCTTCGCATTTGTATGGTTTTTCTTCAGTGTGGACTCTCTGATGGCACTGAAAATTTGAACTTTGACTGAAGCATTTACCACATTCCTCGCATTTATAGGGTTTCTCTCCAGTATGAGTTCTGTAATGAATGATAAGACCCGTGCTGCTACTGAATCCTTTGCCGCAACTGTCGCATCTATAGGACTTTTCTCCTGTATGATTAGATTGGTAAGAATGAAAAGAGCTCTTACTGAAGCAATCACCAGATTCATGACATCTATTGAGTTTCTCTCCTGGGTGAATTCTCTGAAGAGTTTGCAGATGTGAGCTTTGACTGAGGCATTTTTCTCCTGTGTGAACATTCTGATGAAGGGGAAACCCTGGGCTATAACTGAAGCCTCTTCCACACTCACCACATGGATGGGGTTTCTCTCCTAAGGGTAATTTCTGATTGGTGCCATCACTAATGTTTTTGCCATATTCATTACCTTTGCAGGGTTTCGGTTCTGTGTCAGTTTTAATATGCTCATGAAATGGTGACTTTTTCATGAAGTCTTCATGTATATGCAGGTTATTTTTCACATTAATTTGCTTACCTCTACTCTGAATCTGTGACTCACTCAGATATATATTCCTGCAAGAATGCTGGGTTCTCCAAAATGAAAACTCTTGATTTTCAATATAAATCCCTTTAGGGTTCATTATATTGTTCTCATTTTCAGAAACCTGAATAGAGTCACCTTGTAGTAACTGGGAACTCTTCCCCTGAAGACACCTGGTTAATTCCCTTGCAACCTGTTTCCAGATTTGCCAGCAGGATAGCTCTTGATTTGAAAGGTATTTTAATGCAAATTTTTGGAGCGTCTCCATCTTATTTTGATGCTTGCTGCCTATAAAAAAAAAAAAAAAAAAAAAAAAAAAAAAGGCAATATTTAGAGATGAGAGCAGTAAATGCTTTCTTCAGAAATATCAGAATTTCACACTTAGGTCATGGGAGAAAGCCTTGATAAACCAGGGAAAAAATGACCTTGTCCTTACAGCATCGTGTATTCTTTTGTCATGTTTTTCATACAGGTGTAAACAAAGAATGGGGTCCACAGGCTCCCATTCACTAAGTATAAACATGATCCATTTAGAACCGTTTAAGTCTAACAATTTAATATGAGAGCTAAAAGCTAAAATCAGGTAGCTGCAAGGCAACAAAAAGACAATCCACATTGCGACCTACAATAACATCAATTAATAGCCTACTCACCTCTTCCTCAGTAGGCTTATGATAAGTGGGATTCTAATAACCAGTTAGGTTAGAAAAGTTCAGACTGTAGGCATAAAATAGTATTTTAGATCCTGTTAGAAACTATTATCCAACAGGAAATTTGGGAAAGCAGTTGGAATAAGATCATTGTTCTAAAATCTGGTAGAAATCCAGGTCTCTGGACAAGAAGTGGAAAAGGGAAAGTCAATCTTGTGTAACTAGGAGAGAACTTCGGAGAGGAAAGAAATAGAGCATAATGCAAACTCTCAAAGCCAACACAAAAGACGAAGAGAGGGAGAGGTATGTTCAGCTTGGAAACTTCCTCCCAGAAAGCAGGGAGCCTTGCTTGTTCTCTTGCTCCTGTCAGGTCTCTGCTCACATATTACATGTTACTCTATCCATGATGCCTTCCATAACACATGATCTAAAAATAAATCAACAGTACCACCATAAACCTTTTTTTTTTTTTTTTAAACAGAGTCTTGCTCTGTCACCCAGGCTGGAGTGCAGTGGCGCAATCTCAGCTCTCTGCAACCTCCACCTCCCAGGTTCAAGAGATTCTCTTCCTCGGCCTCCCAGGTAGCAGGGATTACTGCCACATGTAGAGCATGCCACTACACTCAGTCAATTTTTGTATTTTTAGTAGAGATGGTGTTTTGCCATGCTGGCCAGGCTGGTCTCGAACTCCTGACCTCAAGTGATCTGCCCACCTCGGCCTCCCAAAGTGCTGGGATTACAGGCTGAGCCACCACACCTGGCCTGCCATACACCTTCGACTCTTCCCAGTTCGATTACCCTGCTTGACTTTTCCCCACAGTACTTATTATTTGATTTACTATATACTTTCTTTTTTTTCCTTTGTCTCTTTAGACCCACTAGAATGTAATGGTCAAGAAAAAAAACACGCATTTTGTTTTCTTCATTGCTTTATCCCCACTGTAACAAGGGTTTTCAAATTGCTGCAATGCATTAGTGCACCATGAAACCAAGTATATAACTTGTGACCAAAAAAAAAAGAAAAACCAGAATAAGAACATGCTTAGTGTATTAAAAGCAATAAAAGTAGTTTGTAAACATACACATAAATATAAACATATTTATGCTTAGTCAAGATGTAAAATTATACTTATGTTGAGGGTCATGGTTAGAAACATATGAAAGACTTTGGCTTAAAATGTTTAGGGGGTGGTTTACCAAGTCCTAATCAAGTAATTTGCCTAAATGAAATGTTACATTCTAATAATACAAACTGAAAAAAAGATATTGACAGGTATCTACACATTTCTGGATATGGCAGGCTGAGTAATGACACGCGACCCCCAAGAGATGTCCACATCCTGAACCCTCAAACTTGTGAATAGTTAATGTACATGGCAAAAAGGAATTTACAAGCCAGGTGGCTCACACCTGTAATCCCAGCACTTTGGGAGGCCGAGGCGGGTGGATCACTTGAGGTCAGGAGTTCGAGACCAGCCTGGACAACATGGTGAAACCCCGTCTCTGCTAAAAAAAAAAAAAAAAATACAAAAACAATTAGCCTGGCGTGGTGGTGGGCACCTGTAAGCTACTAGGGAAGCTAAGACGTGAGAATCGCTTGATCCCAGGAGGTGGAGGTGGCAGTGAGCCAAGATTGCACCACTGCACTTCAGCCTGGACGACAGAGCAAGACTCTTTGTCTACAAAAATTTTTTTTAAAAAGCAATTTATAGATATGATTAAATGAAAGCTCTTAAGGAGATTATCCTAGAATATCCAATCAGCCCGAAGTAATCACAAGTCCTTACAAAAGGGAAGAGGGAACCCTCCCAGATTTCACCCTATACATCTCGCCCTTTTGCTGATTCCAATGTGTATCTTTTTTGCTATAATAAAACTGTAAGTCCAGGCTGGGTGCAGTGACTCACGCCTGTAATCCCAGCAATTTTGGGAGGCCGAGGCGGGCAGATCACAAGGTCAGGAGATTGACACCATCCTGGCTAACATGGTGAAACCCCGTCTCTACTAAAAAATACAAAAAATTAGCCAGGCGTGGTGGCGGGCACCTGTAGTCCCAGCTACCCGGTAGGCTGAGACAGGAGAATGGCGAGAACCTGGGAGGCGGAGCTGTAGTGAGCCAGGATCGTGCCACTGCACTCCAGCCTGGGTGACAGAGCGAGATTCCATCTCAAAAAAAAAAAAACAAAAAAAAAAAAACAAACTGTAAGTCCAGCACCTTCCTGAATTCTGTTAGTCATTCTAACAAATTATCATGGAACTCTCAAATTTGTAGCTACTTGGTCAGAGGTGAGCAAAATTATCTGGGAATCCCTAAACTTAGAGCTGGTATAGAGAGCAGTCTTGTGGAAGACTATGCCCTTACTCTGAAAGTCCAGACTAACTTCAGGTGTTTGGTACCAGAAGTCACCACAACATGTAAAGTGCTTCTCACATTGCTTGTGGTGGAAGCTAAGATTAATACATGTGGATGCAAATTACACAGGAAAACCAATTTAGAAATTCTGGAATTTTCTTTGCCTAATCAAGACTCACCTCAACTCCACAGGTATGTCAGTGCCTTTGGACTTCTGGAAATGTCCAATTCAAAACTGCTGAAGAACTACTGTATGTAAGTTATATAACTGTTTGGGTATTAGAGGGAAGGGAAAATGGGAAAGTGGTAAGTCAGCTGTATGGATAAGGCAGTTTTCACCAATGAGTAAAGTCAACTTGATACTGATACAAGGAAACTGATGAACTGTAATACCTGCCATATTGCCATTGATAATTTTTGATAGTGTAGTTACACATTCCAACAGCTGTGAATAGCTTTTATCTTCTAAGGTTAGTAGGTTTGAATATTTATATATCCAAAAATGTCTTAGAAATTACGAGTTATGTTAGACATCCACTAGAAGACAGTGTTCCCAAATAATTAATCACACTGCCGTGCTCTCAATCTATGAGTTAACTCTCAGAGTAAAAGGGATGTGATATCTACTTGTCTCCATTCTCTTTAAGTTTTTTGTTAATAATTCTTATAAAAATAAACCCTTTGGCTGGGCATGGTGGTTCATGCCTGTAATCCCAGCACTTTGGGAGGCTGAGACAGGCAGATCACGAGGTCAGGAGTTCGAGATCAGCCTGGCCAACATGGTGAAACCCCATCTCTACTAAAAATACAAAAACAAGCCAGGCGTGGTGGCAAGTGCCTGTAATCCCAGCTACTCAGGAGGCTGAAGTAGGAGAACTGCTTGAACACAGGAGGCAAAGGTTGCAGTGAGCCAAGATCACACCACTGCACTCCAGCCTGGGTGACACAGCCAAACTACATCTCGGGGAGCGGGGGTAAGGAGGCAGGGGAAGCCCTTTAACATGTGTTCCTCTGACTTATGAAGAATGTTTCAGAATATTACTTGTACATGGAGCATGGTTGCAAAATCCTGAAACATGTTGAAGGTATCAAAGAAAAACCTTTGAGATAAGGTGGCAGAAAATGCTACAAGGTTTGTTAAAAGAAGGACTTTGTTTAAATTATGCAAAAATGAAAAGTAACAATACCTAGGATAATTCCTGAGGTTAAGTTTGCATATGAAAATGAGACCCAGTAAAGTGAAGCAAATATCTAACATTCCTAAACACATCAAACATGAAGCAGCATGTAGACCTAAAAAGGGAGATGAACCAAAGAGGATGAATTATATCCATCAACTACTCACAGAATTCAGAGCCTAGTCTATCATGTTAATAGATAAGCTTACTTGTTTTGTTTTTGGGGTGGGGAGAGCATATAAATTTACATCATCCGCGGTGTCTCACGCCAGTAATCCCAGCACTTTGGGAGGCCAAAGTGGGTAGATCAGATCAGACATTCGACACCAGCCTGGCCAACATGGTGAAACCCCATCTCTACTGAAAATACAAAAATTAGTTGGGCGTAGTGGTGGTCATCTGTAATCCCAGCAACTTGGGAGGCTGAGGCAGGAGAATCACTTGAACTTGGGAGGCGGAGGTTGCAGTGAGCCAAGATGGCGCCACTGCACTCTAGCCTGGGTGACAGAGCAAGACTCGGTCTCAAAAAATAAAATAAAATAAAATAAAATAAAAAAATTCACATCATCTAGGAATACCTAATTTTTATTTTTAATTTTGTGTGTGTGTGAGACAAGGTCTCACTATGTTTTCCAGGTTGGTTTCAAATTCCTGGGCTCACTTGATCCTCTTGCCTCGGCCTCCTAAGTAGCTGGGACTACAGGTGTATGCTAACATGCCTGGCTAATTTTTTTTATTTTTTTGTAGAGATGGAGTCTCATTGTGTTGCCCAGGTTGGTCTGGAACTCTTCAGCTCAAGTGATCCTCCCACTTCAGCTTCCCATGTAGCCAGGATTACAGGTGTGCACCACCATACCCAGCTTACTTTTAATTTTTAAGTAAGTAGACCTGAGGAATATGCGAATTAAAGAGAAAGCAAAGAGGAGAGAAATGAAAGGTAAGGGGATAGAAAATGGAAAGAAGATGGTATTTTAAATTAAAATGGTAAATTTAAACATACAAGACCTCTCTAATGATACAACATTTGAGCAATGACTTGAGTGCAATAAGTAAGGTGCTGGGGAGACTCTCCACCAAGGCAACGAGGAGAGCTAGTTAGAAGCCATGGAACAGAAGGGAACTTAGTAGGTTTAACAAATACTCCAAGGGTGGCCAGCATGGCTGAGATGATCTAAGCAAAGGGAAAGGAATGGGAGATCAAAGAGAAACTTGGTGAAATCTGACCAGGAAGGGTCTTGCAGTTCAGTACAAGGACTTTGAGTGAAATGGGAAGGTTGTGAAGGCTTCTGAGCAGAGGAATGACATAATCTAATGTGTTCTTTAAAGAACCATACTGGGCCAGGTGTGGCAGCTCACATCTATAATCCCAGCAGTTTGGGAGGCTGAGGTGGGAAGAATGCTTGAGTCCAGGAGTTTGAGACCAGCCTGGGCAACACAGGAAGACCTCATCTCTACAAAAAATAAAAAATTAGCCAGGTGTCATGATATACACCTATAGTCCTAACTACTTAGGAGGCTGAGGCAGGAGAACCGCTTGAAATCAGGAGGTTGAGGCTGCAGTGAGCTACAGTCACGCTGCTGCACTCCAGCTTGGGTGACAGGGTGAGACCCTGTCTCAAAAAATAAAGATATTTAAAAAAATAACCATCTGGCTACCATTTAGAAAATAAACTGTAGGAGCACAAGGGAGGAGGTGGGGAGACCAGCATGGAAGCTGTTGTTATAATCCAGGTGAAAGATGACCACATTCGGACCAGGGAGGTAATGGACATGGTAAGATGCAGACTAACCAGTACCTGAAAGAACAGACACAGGGTTCTCACCAGAATACCTACTTCTTTGGGTTTCTGTTTCCATCATCCAAAGCTTTTCTTCTGCTTCCAATTGGGATACCATATCTGGTTGGAAGGGAAGATGCCCTATGAAAATGTAGATTTATATGTATTTAAGATGAACACACAACTAAAACACATTTTTGTCTGAACCGTATAAGCCTCACAACCTCTAGAGTGATATTTTATTACTTATTTTATTTATTTATTTTTTATTTTGAGACAGAGTCTCACTCCATCGCCCAAGCTAAAGTGCAGTGACACAATCTCGGCTCACGGCAACCTCTGCCTTCAGGGTTCAAGCAATTCTCCTGCCTCAACCTCCTGAGTAGTTGGGATTACAGGCACCTGCCACCATGCCCGGCCAATTTTAGCATTTTTAGTAGAGATAGGGTTTCACCATGTTAGCCAGGCTGGTCTCGAACTCCTGACCTCAAGTGCTCCACCCATCCTGGCCTCCCATATTGCTGCAATTAAAGGCATAAGCCACCATGCCCGACCTCTAGAGTGATTTATTTTAAGATGTTTTTAGATCATGAACTATAATAAGAAATTTAGGTTGTGGCCTAGTTCATATACATATATATGTGTGTGTGTGTGTATATATATATATCAAGTTATACTTAGCCAATGTCTGTTTTCATCACATTTGCAACACTATATCTCACACCATTCACTGAAAATTGTCACAGTTTTTGATGCAATGTGAGCAGTTCCTGATAAGGAACTCTGATATTTTCTATCCTTATCTGTTTTATTTCACTGAAAAAAAAAGCCAATATAATGTACCAAGTTAATGTATTGATGGGTTTCATTTGAAAGACAAGGTGTTTGAAAGATAAAGCATAGAAGCTAAATTGTCCATTTACGGTTCATTTAAAACAGGGTTTTGCAACTGCGGCACTACTATTTTGGACTGGTCAATTCTCTCTTGGGAGCACTGTCCTGTGCACTGTAGGAGATTTAGCAGAATTCCTGGCTACTACCCACAAGATGCCAACAGCACCCCTCCATCAGTTGTAACAACCATTTCCAGACATTGCTAAATATCTTCTGGGGGCGAAATCACCTGTGGGTGAGAACCAGCAATTTAAAAGGACAGAATTTTGCCTGAACAGAAAGACCAGAAAAACCTATGCTGTTTTCCCAGAGATTAGAAAACCTTTCGTCTTCAAGAGCAAGGAACCGTTTTAAAAGGTTCAAACCCTTGAACACCTGAGAGCAAAGAGATTCTCAAGGGAGCTGAAATTCAGGGTCAGACAGTGCCTGTCCTCACCCACTGCAACCAGGTTCTTGAAGTTCTCCACCATGACATCTCGGTACAGCTTCCTCTGGGTAAGATCCAGCAGTCGCAGTTCCTCCCTGGAGAAGACTACAGCCACATCCTTGAATGTCACAGCCTCCTACAACATCAAACAGATGTAACCTCAATCTTACAACTAACCTCTACTGGAAGAAGGGTGGCATCAAGAAGGAAAAGAGCACCACAAAAAAATTGTTATAGATTCCAAGAGATCTGTCAATTTTCAGTTGTGACACTTTTCCCTCTCTCACTATCTCCTACGCCCGTCCCCACAAAGCCTGGACTTTATCAGTGTTTTGTGTTTTTTTTCTTTTTTGAGATGGAATCTCACTCTGTCACCAATGCTGGAGTGCAGTGGTGCGATCTCTGCTCACTGCAACCTCCGCCTCCTGGGTTCAAGAGATTCTCCTGCCTTAGCCTCCCAAGTAGCTGGGATTACAGGCGTCCACCACCATGCCCAGCTAATTTTTGTATTTCTTTAGTAGAGACGGGGTTTCACCATGTTGGCCAGGCTGGTTTCAAACTCCTGACCTCCAATGATCTGCCCGCCTCGGCCTCCCAAAGTGCTGTGATTACAGGTGTGAGCCACCCCACCTAGCCCTATCATTGTTTTTAATGTTTGCAAAGCTCACAGGCCTTCAGCAACCCCCAGGATGGGTATATAGCTCTCTCGGCCTCCCAAAGTGCTGTGATTACAGGTGTGAGCCACCCCACCTATCCCTATCATTGTTTTTAATGTTTGCAAAGCTCACAGGCCTTCAGCAA